>NC_141096.1:6956520-7556520 GCF_041138505.1 Cibotium barometz | reverse complement strand
AAACGAATTGTAATGCTCTCCCACTCTCTTAATCATTCATTCTCTCTCCTTTTTCTCTCTATCATTATCTCTCTCTCTTATTTTCTCTATTATTCATTCTCAATCTCTCTCTCTCTCTCCTTTTTCTCTCTACCATTATCTCTCTCTCTCTCTTATTTTCTCTATTATTCATTCTCAATCTCTCTCTCTCTCTCTCTCCTTTTTCTCTCTATCGTTATCTCTCTCTCTCTCTTATTTTTCTCTCTATCATTCTCTCTCAATCTCTCTCCCTCTCCCTCTCTCTCATTGTCTATCCTCTCTCTCTCTCTCTCTCTCTCTCTCTCTCTCTCTCTCTCTCTCTCTCTCCTTCTCAGTGTATATTTTTGTCCCCTCAATCTCATGAGAGGCAAGAGGGTGAGAGGGTGGGGCACTTAGGCAACAAAGCTTAAATCTGTGTTGAGCTTTGCATGAGGAAAGGATAGTAGCTTGACATCTTGGGTACACAACAATTTGATAGCTTGGGAGATATTATGCTAGAAATGACAGCAAGAAAAGCACAAAGTTGGGGGTGAAAAAATGACAAGGGAGAAAATGTGAGGACAAAGAAGATAAATGGGGTTTCTAGGGCCCAACTATCTCAAGTAAGATATGTGACAATCAAAAATATTTTTTTATTTTAGTCTTGCTAGAGATATTTTTAATTCAAATAATTATCTTGCCCGAGATAATTTTATTTAATTATTTGTCTCCTTCAAGCTAGATTTATTTTCATTTTTGTATCTCGACCGAGATCATTTTTTAAAAACTATGTATCGTGCCCGAGATAATTTATTTTCATCTTTCTATCTCGCTTGAGATAATTTATTTTCATTTACTGATCTTGCCCAAGATAGTATTATTTCTATTATGTTGGGATATACAACATTATTGGGACATCTATCAGTATCTCCACATATCTCAAGAAAGATATGTGGAGATGTTGACTAGATGGCCTAGTCATGGTGGTGCCCCATTGTGTGGTGACTGGGTGATGGCCTCTACTACAACACCAATAGACACACAAGAAGAGAACACAATGGTATCAATATTAGGGGACACTGAAATCCCAGGTCCAAGGACACCAATCAACCTAGCTCCTGCCCTTAGCCCTCCAGCACACCTCCACACCTAATCGACGGAACCTAACCAAAACCTACCTTCGCAATTTGACACATAATCGACTGACCCAACTAACTCAATTGAATCAAAAACTTTTCTCAAACGTCCTCTCATATCCGCTGACCCTCATGCTACTCCAAACTAATCAAGCTATCACACTATAGGCTCTTTGCTAAAACAATAGCATGCTCACATCTAACTCCAATCTGATTGTTCCCTCAAAGCTGACTAAACTGACTCAATTGATGTAGGCTTCCTCTACTTTGTGTCCTCCCCACTGAAACTTCTAGAGCCTCCAAATGCTCAAATCAATCGTGTATCTATTAAAAGACATGGTGTGAGCTTAATGAATGAATGAATCAAGCAATGGAAATTATCATCATATAGACAAACTCACACCACTACAGCAACACATACCACCACTTAGATAATAATGAGATGTAACCAATGAGCAATAGAGTGTACTCAAGGTCACCATAAATCATCACATAAATACATGCTAGTGGAAAATGCAAAGAGGAGATTATTTCCACAAATAACCACTTAGTATATTGATCACTAAGCCACTAAACAAATCATAGACATTACACTCTTCACTTAGCTCTCTAGTTAGCTCATAGTGTGAGTAGTAGACCTTGTTTATATAGGCTCAAGAGAAGGAGGTGCCTAGTGCCCATGAATCTATCCACCTCCCTTAGATTTCTCACTAGAATCACCTAAAAGGTGATGCCTCAATCTAGGAAAGTATTTATAGTAGACCTACACTTAGTTACTCTAGTAAATGAGCCTTCTTACCTTAGAAAGAACAAGACACTCTAGGGTATCACTAAGGAAATCACACTAATAATTATTGCTAGATCATATATCTTCTAACACCCTCCCTTGAGCAAGTATACACGTAGGGTGTGCTTGGATCAGATCTACCACTAAGATAAAAATTAGTATGACATCACTAAGATAAAAAATGCCTCACAGGCTATAAAATGTCATACATAACAACTAGAATAATGATTTGGAGAAGTTTGCCACCTCCTTCTCTGATTTCTTTGCCTTTCCCTACCCTTCTCATTCTCCTCTTCATCCTTCTTCCTTTTGAAGCAATCTTTGATGATGTGGCCCTTCTTTTTGTAATACTAGCAAGTTCTAGGGGACCTTGGTCTCCTTGTCCTTGACTGTAGTAGAATAGGAATGCTCCACTAGAATTGGTACTGAATAAGTTGAAGATTTGGAACCCCCCATACAAGTTTCCTCCAAAATGAGAGCAGAAGTCATTGAGGTCAGAGCATGATTAGTTTGATTAGCTATGATTGAGACACATTGTTCATAACAAGGAGGCATTCTAGAGAGCAACACATAGGTGCCCTCCTTTTCAAACACAAGCACCACTGAGTTGATCAATCATACAACAAATGTCATTGACATGAGAAGAAATACTAGCTTTGTCATCTTTTTCCATCCTATAAATTTTCTTCCTAAGAAGAATCTAGCAGCTACATTGGTGGTGGGACTTGAGCCTAAGCCATGCTTCATTGGAAGTCTTTGCTGAGTGCACTTGATGGATTTGGCTATCATCTAGCCCACAAATGATGAGAGATAATTCTTTGGTGTCTAAATTGGTCCATTTAGTGATGAGATCTGGATCTCTACTTGGCCTTTTCTTAGTCCCATCAACCACTCCCCACATGTCTTTTTCTATGAGACACATTTGCATTTTGATGCACCAAGTATGGTACTTGGATCCATCAAATTTATTTGTTTTATCAAACATATTTCCCACCATATTTGCTATGGTACTCAACCCCGCACACACACACAGTGTTACACAAATAAGGAAGTCCTTTATAGCTCTAGGACTTTACAATGGAGCTTGTCTTTCATCCAAAAAAGGCTCTAATCAAGTATCCCTTCACCAAATAAGTGAATATGTGTACACATGAACTTTGACCAGTCCAGATAATGTGACTTTGCCTTGATCTTGAAATTGGTCTTAGAGATTTTGGTGGCGAATGAAATTTGGGCTTTAGTTTTAGTGTGTAAATATCTTGGCATTTGGCTAACACACACACTTGAAACTATCAACCCCTTTTCACTAAGAAATGCAAGATGCAATATGCTCTTTATAATGCTAGAGCATGTTACAAGATAATGTTGTCACATAGACATGCAATAATGTTCACTGAGAATGATAAGGAAAGCTAGAGCATGGATGTGATGTCCATAAGAATTGTGTGTGAATGGTTTTATACCTTAGCCTTATAACGTTTTAATCACCAAGAAAAAAAATTAAAAGTTTGAACTTTCCCTCCTAAAAATAAGGAGGAAGGTGAGGAGAAGTGGAGGCCAGATTCTAAGTCGATGTCAAGGAACTTTTATGCTATTTTTTTGACTGGACGAGATCGCTTGTCAGATGTGCCAGAGGTACTGTTTGACTTGTGCACCAATGACCACCTAATTAGGTACTAATTAACACACCAAATAGCACTTGGTTTGCTGAAGGTGCAGCAAACCCGTATGCAGAGAAAGCTTCAATACGTGCACACAGTCAGCGCTTTTATTAGATCTATGCTGAGCCAGGTTGCCACAAACTGGACTACAGAGGCTTGAAGGAAATCCTCCCAATATGCTATTTATTTGAGCGATTGAGAGCCTCCAAAAAAAAATGTTCTTCTCTAGTCAACAACACCTTGCCTTGTTAATGAGATTCACCTTAGTTGCCCTTGAGGTGGGCTGTATGTGGAGTATTCTTGCAAGCTTAGGGATTCACCTTAGTTGTCCTGAGGTGTGGGCTATAGAAGCCCTACCAAAAACCTTGAGGAAGATGTCCACACAGATGTAATGGAGAGCTCCAAAACAGGATAAACTTTCATTGTTTTTACTTAGAAGAAAAAACAACAATTAATACCTTCAATGTTGATGTTCCATCATTCAGTTTGGGTTCGATGCAGAATTTGATGAAACCCTTCTTCTCTTTCCAATGCTTTGAGAAGGTTACTCACTACTAGGAGCTTACTCAACGATGGATTTACTCTTTGCTACTCAAGCATGTAAACTATTAAGGGGCAACAAATGTTGTAATGAAGCAACAAATGCCAATGACCAGCCTATACTTTGCAACCAACGATGGATTTACTCTTTGCTACTCAAGCATGTAAACTATTAAGGGGCAACAAATTTTGTAATGAAGCAACAAATGCCAATGACCAACCTATACTTTGCAACCAATGCAAGAAACACATGAAATGCTGAAACTCTCACCACTTTCCCACAAAATGACAAGAGAGTAACAATGTAGAAAACCCACAAAACAAAGATGCGGTCTCTCAACACATGAAAGAACACACTCCCATAGAAAGGGGCTCTGATACCATGTTAAAAGACATGGTGTGAGCTTAATGAATGAATGAATCAAGCAATGGACATGATCATCACATAGACGAACTCACACCACTACAACAGCACATGCCACCACTTAGATAATAATGAGATGTAACCAATGAGAAATAGAGTGTACTCAAGGTCACCATCAAGCATCAGATAAATACATGCTAATGGAAAATGCAAAGAGGAGAGTATTTCCACAATGGACCACTTAGTATATTGATCATTAAGAGTGCTATATGGGCTTTATATAGCCTTTGGATCCAATCTTGGATGACATCACTAATAATGTAGATATGCTAGATGCTTCTCCTAAAGATTCTCCAGGACTCCTTTGATGTAGGGATGCCCCTTGACATATGGATGGACATTTGGAGTGATGCTACACACTTTGATTTTAGCTTAGGCTAACATTTCATCCTATGCACATTTGTTTTATGGCTAAGGGTCAAGTTGGGCTTATATTTCTAACACCCCCTTAAGCCAAACTTGACACTCTAGCAAACGTTTTGATCCTAACAACATCCCCCCTAGATACATCAGAGTCTCAACTATAAAATAACAAGGTTTGAGTACTCTTTACAAACAACAAGGGAAAGAAAACAACTAAGGCTTTTTGACCATATACAAGAGTGGACAATGACAACCTTTTTACAAAGCATAGGAATCATCATCATATCCAAGTCTAACAATACTGGAGACTTCTACAAAGTGATTTTATTTAAAAGTGTTGACCTTCTCTTTCTTCTTGTCCTTGAGATAGCATCTTTGTGATGGATGATTTGTCTTTCCGCTGTGCACACAAGGGTTTTTGGTGAAGCAATCCTTTGTTTGGTGATTAGTCCTCCCACAAGTTGCACATTTCTTCTTCTTGTTGATGGTGGAGATGGCATAGGAATTGTAAGGTTCCCCCCTTCTAAAATAGAGGAAACACTTAAGATAGTCTACTAAGTCTTAACTTGGAGAAAATTTCCTATTTATCGACACCTTGGCCATGTAGAGATTCAAGGATACGATTCATAGGTAAGACCTAGTCCTATCCCGCAGGGGAAGAGTAATCTTCTAAAAGTCAAATCACACATAGGGTAATTTATCATAAATTGGGCAACTACTAGACTTGATTTCTAGAGGCAACGCTTTTTTCCTCATCCATGCAAGGCACAGCCGCCCGCTGACCTAGTCTTCTAGAATAGAGTTGCCCAAGAACCTAATTATCTAGCGTAGGGCTTTCACTTAATCTGTTGGAAAGCTATCCGACTAATCGGGTCCACCCGTCCGTAGGATGGTGCCATCGGGGCATTCCATCCTCCCACTTTCCACCCTACTTTGTTTTCTAATTAAGAAACATAAATAAACATGTTCCTTAATTAAGGCCCTTTTCACAAGGTTTGTTAAAATAGCTACAATCATGCCAGAGACAAGATATATATATATAAAGTTTATACATGAATCAATTCCATACAAGCCAAATCGGCTCTCTTATTCTTTTCCTTTATTCTGCCGATGATCTAGAATTTGGCCTTCCAGCCTCTACATGCTGGGCAAAACCCTACGGGACCATACACCTCATCGTCGGCCACTGGCAAAAGGACTCAAGCCGGCCTATCGCCCTCTCAGGTGCCATCGCTCAATCCTCCCGTCCCTCAGAGGGATGTCTGCACACTAGGGTGGGCTTATTTACCGCACTAGCCTGGGCCCTCAGAACTCGGCAGCATCATAACCTCTCACCTCAATCCGCGAACCTTATTCTCCCAATGGTATGAGGGATACCTTGGGCCATTCCCGGGATTTACTAACGATGCCGCCCGGCTACACAAGCACGGAACAAAGTTAGCGTTGAAGCCATGAAAAACTTGCACTCTTTAAAGATAACAATTTCAATGCAATTTATTGATTACAGTATCACACAATTTGTAACTTCATACAATTTTATGTCATTATTTTAAAAGAAAAAGATATAAATTTATTAGCACTAATAAAAAAAACTCTTCTTTAAGCTAACTTGGCCACCATTTCCTTGAGGAGCTTGAAAAGGGAGGGTTGGAGCCGCATAGGGAGCATCTTCCCTAATCTCGTTGTTGCGCGCTCCTCTCGGGGCAATATTTTGACATTTTTGGGATGGGGCCATCTTGGATATCGTCTTGTAGGGCTTGCTGTCACGGTCGAAACGCTTCAGTCGGATCTCAATTTTGAGATCATTTGCTCACCGTACGAGCAAAAGACTATAGCATATGAACCATTTCTTAAGGCAAAAACCTCTTATTAAAGTCTACACAAATGGAGGGAGATTGTGAGATGTCCTTAAGACAAAAACGTTTTGCTAAAGGGGAGAAGGGCTGAGGACTGCTGTAAGTTTCTTCACACGGGGGGGAGAAGAGTTAAGGACACTGCCTCCTAGCAAGAGGGGGATGGAGGAAAATTGCCTTTTATCTGAAAAGAGACAAATGAGGGGGTGTAAGAGGGGTGGCTGCAAGGGACTGCTGTACTACAGCAAGTACACTACACAAGGATAGATGGCGGTACAGACAGGGCATACGCTGCGCAGAAATGCGTGTTGCCCTGTGGAGCACCCTGGGGGTTTATATAGCTGTGGGGTATGGGTACGGGCGCTGCGCAAAGCAAGGATGAAAGGACGGTGTACCATCAAAGGCTATGGATCAGTGGCCTACATGGGTCTAGGGGAAAGGTACGGTGTCGGTTATTAGGGAAAGGAGTGGTACGCATGTACCTTCTCTGGTCTGGGACAGCATGGGTGTCCACGTAGCTGTACGTTGTCCGAAAAGAACGTGTTCGTTCTAGGAAAGTGTGAGGCTTTTGGCTGTGAGAGTTTGGAGTAGGAGATATTGAATCAAGTGATTTGCTTGATTTTGTTAAGCTCAAGACTCAAATCTGGGAGAAATCGGCGCCAAAAACTGCATAGTTTTATGATTTTTTTTAGTCCCAAAAACCCAAGGCTGTATTTTTCTGAGTTTTCTCGTGGTTTTCAACCCCTTTTATCATATTTTCACGAGATATTCAGCTGGTGTGTCAATTTTTTTTATCATTTTTGCCAAAGTGACCATTTTTCAACCGTTTTTGGCCTAAAAAAGCCATTTTTGGGCAGAAAAATCCCAAACGACCTTGGAAAAATCCCTAAATTTGTGGGATTGATCCTTTTAGCATAAAATCCATGATTGACTTCATTTTTTGGGATTTTCATGATGATTTGACACACTTTTGACGACGACGCCCGAAACCTGCTATTTTTGGCAGTTTTTGCCCGCATAGTACTTTGTAGGCGAGGTATGTACATTGCGATGATGCAAACCACACACCCACATTCCAAAACCATATTATGCATATTCTAGAAGCATTTTTCATAAAACGGCGCCACACCCAAGGCTCCAACTCCCTGGTAAGGTATGTTCATGTGTCGACTACGGCATAAAGGCATATAAACAACATCATATAAACATGTACACTGTGGCACTTAATCCCATGCATCTAGATCCATGTTAAATGGATTCATTAATATGATTTCATATCATAGACGTGCCACGGCACGACAACGTGTGGACCACACAATGGGCGGCCGTCCTTTGGTTCTTGTGCGGCCATCATACGGGCACCTTGGTAAGTGTGTATGGTCTAAATTTTGAGATGGGGTCCCCAAATTTGGGACGCCCGCCTCGATTTGTGTGCCAGACCGCCCCGGGGGGAGCGAATTTTTTTTTTGTCCGGGAGGTTCTCCTGGTCGTTGAGGTTCACACAATCGGACGTCTAGTCATGCATTTATTAAGGTTTAAAGGTCGTCGCTTTTTAACTAAAATGACTGAAATTTACGTATGATCCGGTGTCTGTTTATAGGGTAAAATCACGCGTAGATTCTAAATTTGGGCTCAAAGTTTGAAGATTCTAACTAGAAATGACTCAAATAATAAAATTATTGATTTTTATATCATAAAAACTCATAAATTTATCTATTACATGAACATTTCTTTATTAGTGAAGATGGGTGTGTTACATCCTTCCCCCCTTAAAGAAATCGAGATGTCCTCATCTTGTCATGAATTGGGGATAATCCTTTAAGAGTGTAGCTTCATCTTCTCAAGTTGCATTCTCTTCAGGGTAATCTTTCCACTGTACTAGATGTTCTACAAGAGTTCTATTTCGGAGTTGCCTTTCCTAGAAGCTATGATGCTACTGGGCTGTAATTCAAGGACTCCTTGAGTAGGGATTACAACTTGTTCATCATCAAGAATATGATCGAGACTGGGTACATATGGTTTTAACAAACTTACATGAAATACATTGTGGACTTTGATATGGGCTGGGAGTTGGAGTTTATAGGCACTTTTACCTAGACACTTGATAACGGTATAGGGACCACAATACCTAGGGCCGAGTTTCTTATATTTCCCAAGTGATAGAGAACTTCATTTGGGTCGCACTTGTAGAAGAACTCTGTCTCCTTCCTTGAAGATCCTTTCAGACCTCTTGGTGTCAGCATAATGCTTTTGTCGATCTTGGGCAGCTTTAATATCCTTTTGGATTGCCTTGGTTTGTTCCTCCATCTCTTCGAGCATTTTCCTGGATGCCTCAACTCTTATGGTCGGATCAGAGAAATTTAGAGGAGACAAGCATTCTTGCCCATAGAGTGCTTTGAATGGTGACATTCCTATGCTCTAATGATAAGATGCATTGTAGGCAAATTCTACCAGAGGAAGGTATTGAATCCACCTTTCTTGGTTCCCTTCCACAATATGCTCTGAATATGTCTTCAATTACTTGATTGACTCTCTCAGTCTGGCCATCGGTCTCTGGATGATAAGCTGTGCTAAAGCAAAGTTAAGTTCCCAGGGCTTGAAATAAGGACTGCCAGAACTTTGAAGTGAAGTCAGAATCCCGGTCACTTACTATCCTTTTAGGGAGACCATGAAGTTTGAGGACTTCCTTGATGAATATTCGAGCAACATCAGAAGCTTTGAAGGTCTTCTTCGCTGGTATAAGGTGAGCTACTTTGATAAGTAAGTCCACTACTACCAGAATGGAGTCATATCCTCCTTGAACAATGGGGAGACTTGTGACAAAATCCATACTAATGCACTTCCACTTCATTTGGAGAATATCCAAGGGTTGAAGTTTTCCAGGCATCTTGACCCTTTCAGCTTTGATCCTTTGGCATGAGAGACATTGCTTCAAGTACCGAAGGATATCATTTTTCAAGCCTGTCCAATGAAAGCTCCTTCTTACGACATTTAATGTTTTTGCGTAGCCTGGGTGTCCTGCAGCCAGCAGGACTATCATGAGCTTCATGGAGGATTAGTTTCTTTAAAGGAGGATCCTTAGGGATACATAGCCTGTGTGATTGAAGTAGAGGCTTCCTTCATGAGTGGAGTATCCCTTAATTAGATTCTTCTCTTTCTCTGAATTTTCCCCTTCTTCTACTAACTTCATCATCCTCTGATAATCTAGATCATGAGATGAGACTTCTTCCAGCTTGACCAATATGGGATTATTTGGCATTGAAATTGCACTCAAGAAAGATTTGTGGCTAAGTGCATCTACTACCACATTATCTTTCCCAGGGGGTGAAATTTGATGTCGAAGTCATATTCTTGTAGAATTTCAATCCATCTCCTTTGCCGCATGTTGAGGTTAGGCTGGGTGAAGATCCACTTTAGACTTTTGTGGTCAGTTACAAGCTGGAATTTGTCCCCAAGAGATAATGTCTCCATAATTTGAGGCAATGAACAACTGCTAAGAGCTCCAAATCATGGGGGTGGCATAATTTGCTTCATATTGCTTCAGCTTGCGGGAAGTATAAGCGACTGGTCTTCGTTCTTGGCCTAAGAAACCACCAAGTGCTAGACTACTAGCATCAGTAACCACTTCAAATTCTTTTGCGAATCAAGAAGTTTCAGGACTGGGACAAAAGTAATAATTTCCTTGAGCTTATCAAAACTGTTGTGCAGCCACACTATTTTGCAATCCTTCTTAAGAAGATCCGTCCTCAAAGGTGCAGCTACCAAGGCATAATCTTTGATAAAAATCCTATACCATCTCGTGATTCCCAAAAACCCACGAACTTCACGAACTGATTTAGGGAGTGGCCACTCCAAAATATCCTTGACCTTGGCGGGGTCTACTGAAATGCCATCTTTGGAGACGATGAATCCAAGATACTCAATTTGATGAGTAAAGAACGTACATTTGCTCTTCTTGGCATAGAGTTTGTGTTTGCGCAACAATTGCAGAACTCTACGCACATGCTCCTCATGCTCTTCCATTGATTTTTGGAGTAGATTAAGATGTCATCAAAGAAAACAAGCACAAATTCATCCAAGTAAGGACAAAATATATCTTGCATTAGGCGGTTGAAGGTTGTAGGAGCATTGGTTAACCCGAATGACATTACAGTAAACTCATAGTGGCCATAACGGGTATTGAAGGCTGTCTTGGGTATATCTGCTTCCTTGACTTTGATCTGATAGTAACCAGACCTCAAATCTATTTTTGAGAAGACTTTGGCTCCATGAAGCCTATCAAGAAGTTCGTCGATGCGAGGGATAGGATACTTATTCTTGATAGTGACTTGATTTAGTTCTCGATAATCTATGCAAAGGCGGAGAGTTCCGTCCTTCTTTTTTTGGAAAAGAACAGGTGCCCCCCAAGGAGAGCTACTCGGGCGTACGAATCCTTGCTCAATGAGTTGGGAAAGTTGCTCTTTAAGTTCAATGGCTTCAAGAAGGGACATTTTATAGGGCGTTTTTGAGACGGGTTGAGCTCCAAGGATCACCTCGATTTCATGATCGACTTCTCAAGGAGGCGGTAGCCCTGTAAGCTCGTCAGGGAAGATGTCAGAGAATTCTTGGAGCTAAGAGGGTTCTGTCTCCATACTAGGTTCAATGGCTTTGTTGAGCTTGACTAAGAAAACTTGCTGACCCTTACGTGTTCCCTTGAGAAGATGTTTTGCCTTGACTACCCTAGATTTAGGTATCGGACATATGTCATAGATCTCCAATAAGATCATTGTCTTGTTTAAGAAATTGTTTTTCGAACCTCTTAAGTCTTAGGATCTCGTGGATGATATCAAAATAAAAATTTAATAATATATAAATTTTTTATAGAATCATGAGACGAGGAAACCGTGGCCGTCAGCCAGACCCTCTTTCTCAAGATGAGTGATGAGCTTGACCCTGATGTTCGCAAGGCTCTTCATAGGACTCAGCCAAGACCCTTCAAAGGAGAAGGGGAGAACCTAGGCGAGACTGTGGAGAAATGGGTGGAAGCCATGGAAGAGAATTTTGACGTCACAGGCTACAATGAGCAGAGCAAAGTGGCTCTTGCCCGGTTGAAAATAGTGAAAATAGCTAGGGTAGCATGGAGAAACCACTGTGACACCAACCGTCTGGATAGAAATACTCAGTCTTGGAACGACCTAAAAACCTATTTGAGAAAGAGATTTTGTCCCCTTGGATTTTTGGAAATCAAAATGAACGAATTCTTAGAGCTAAAGCAGGAGAGCAAACCCATCGAGGAATATCACCAGGCCTTTGCTCTTCTACTCAAATATTCACCACCTCTAGATGAAGAACAACTCATGGCCAGGCTCATTTGGGGAATGAACGAACCCTTGGACACACTGGTCAAAAATGCCAAGCCAGTGTCCATGGCTGAAGCAATAAGAATGGCAAAGGATTTTGCCAAAGCCTTTGTAGTAAAGGTCCCGCCAAAGCCTGCACCCTCTAACTTTAAAAGATTCCAAGCCCAGCAAGTACTTCAAACTTTCCACCCCCAAAGAGGCAGCAAGGCCCGAATCAGAATCAGGATACAGGAAGATTCCGAAGTGAAGGAAGACCCTTCCCCTAGAATACTTTCTCAAGAGCCCCATCTCTTTCAAGAAATCAGAAGGATGAACTCAGAAGTGAAAACCGATGTTTTGGATGCCAAGGTTTTGGTCACCAACTGAAAGACTACCCAACTCCTACCATGTCAAGGGGATAGGGAAGTCAAGGACCCCGAATTCAGAGACCAACCTCTTCATACCAGTCTAATCAGGGTCCATCTCGCCTAAGCTAGGGAAACCCTAGAAGAACTCCAGCTCAACCATCTGCCTCTGTCCAGAGTAACCTCAGAACTCCCTCCCAGAACTGGGGCAACCAAAGAGAAAGAGTTCCACCTCAGACTGCAACAGCCAGAGCAGTCACAATTTCAGATGTAGTAGAAGAGGAAAGAGGGCAGATCTATGCTACAATTGAAAACCAAGGGCCTAACTAACAGTTCTCAGTCATCCATACTCCAGCAGAGTATCAGGGTGATTCAGGCAGTTCTCATTCACTCATTTCCCCTGGATGCTTGCGTAAGCTAGTCTTAGAACAGAAATTAGGGAAACCTATGCAAGTTGAATTGGCCAGTGGGAAGACTCTTTTCACTCACCATGAGACAGATCTTATCCAGTTCAATCTAGATGGTAATGTAATCGACTGCCAGTTCAAAGTTTTACCTCTGAGAGTTTTTGACGGGATCCTTGGAATGGATTGGCTCCACAAAAATCAAGCTGACATACACTGTCATAATGGAACCATTTCCTTCCATGACCTTCACAGGAACAAAGTTCAAGGAACTGGAGTTTCCGGATCCCCAAACCTTCAGTTAGTAAAAGCTTCTAGGTTGCTGAAAGGACTTAGAAAGAAGCAGCAAATTTATGTTGTCAAAATGAACCCAGTAGACTCAAAGCTTAAGACTAAAGAGCCAGAATGGTTAAGTGAATTTGATGATCTATTCCCAGCAGAGCTAATTGAAATGCCTCCAATTCGGGAAGTAGATCATGTGATAGAATTGACCCCTGGAGCTCAGCCAGTAGCCTTGCGCACGTACAAAATGCCAGTTCCTGAAGCCATCAAACTCAAGGAACAACTTAGACAGCTGTTAGAACAAGGGTTAGTAAGACCCAATGTTTCACCTTCAGGTGCACTAGTTCTCTTTCAGAAAAAGAAAGATGGAACGCTTAGACTCTGTGTGGACTCTACAGAGGTCTAAATCAACTGACCGTTGAGAATAAGTATCATATCCCAAGAATTGATGAGCTTCTGGACATGCTAAATGGAGCTGAGATCGTCACAAAGATAGATCTCAAATCCGAGTAATACCAGATCAGGATTAATGATCAAGATATACCAAAAATAGCCCATCAATACTCGCTATGGGCATTATGAATTTACTGTCATGCCGTTCGGATTAACTAATGCCCCAGCTACATTCAATCGCCTAATGCAGGACATCCTCAAAGAATACTTGGATGATTTTGTTCTAGTTTCTGTGATGACATTCTGATTTACTCAAAGATGCCACCTGGGAGAATGAAGCCGATCTGTTGTGGGATTACCCCCCAGTTTGCGAGATGAGGGCATCTCACATTTTTCAAGTCGGAGAGACCTCCCCAACCTCTCAAGATGTCCAGCATCTTTCCCTGTAATCAAATCCCTCTTCAGAAATATAAAAGATCTTGTTTCTACTACCAATTTCGGCCTAGAGAGAGAAAATCTTTTAGAGAGTGGTAATTCAGTTCTTAAATATTTTTGGATAGAAAAATACCTCATCTTATTAAAATAAGTTCCCCTGAAACAGAAGTTCAAAAAGATTTTCAGAAGGTGCATTAGAAATTAAGAATAATCTATTCAAGAGGCATTATCCTAGGAGTCAAGATTTTTTCGAAATTTAAATTAAGGTTCCTATGGACCAATAAGATTCATGCAAATGTAGGAAGGAGATAAATAAAAGAATAAAAAGAAAATCCCCCAAAAATGAGTAAATACTCACATAAGATGAAGAGTTGACTAAGGACAAGGTTAATAGTTAAAAAAGAGAGATATTTAGAAGTAATGATGCATTTTCGACACCTCAGTATGGGGGAATTCCCCTCATGAAGGAGGCTCCTATTTCACATGTGTGGGAGAGTTTTAAACTCTCAAATAATGGGATATTTTTATCTCTCCTGTTTCATCTAGATCCAAAAAGTGGACTAAACTGACCCAAAAATTGTCAAAAATTGACCAAACTGATCTGGAAAATTCTAGAATCAGTTGGCTTGGTTAGAAGCTCACTTTTTCCTATAAATAGAAGCCTTACCCTTTGTTAAAACTCAATAGTATTTTTGCACTGTTACCTTGCTTCTCCCAAGTGCCAAAAACTGTGAATTTTACTCAATTCATTAGTTTTTGACCTTCCCTCTTCTAAAAGATTGGTGGCCACTCTTGTTTCAAACAGGAGTAGAACCCTCAAACCATCAAGCCAAAGGAAAGCTCTCAAATTATCCATGTAAGTTGGAGATTCTTCTCTTTTATATTTTATTTTATGGTTTTTTTATGATTTTTGTCTTCTCTAAAATGATTATGATGTTATGCCTCATTGAAAAAAGGCATTCCCCTCTCTTCTTTAGTAAATCCAACCATTCTTTATCCTAGATGAATGATTATTGGATAAAATCAAGTTTTTCATAATGTTTTTCTTAAATAAGTAGAAAATGTTTACATTAGAATGATTTAAATACTCTTGGTGAAATTCTAGTTGATTTTAGAGAGTTAAAAATTGAAAAATGGTCAGCCATACAAAGGAGGTTATGGCAAAATTTTCTAAAAATTGTATAAAATAAGTTTTACCTTTTATTATTCAAAAAGAGTAATTCCCATCGTATATGTATTCTTAAAGTGTTTTTTTTCATCCTAGGTGTAGAAAATTGCATACTAAAAATATTTTATTAAAAAAAAGTGTTACTTTCTTTAGAATTAAATTCTACGCATAGAAGGAAGTATATTGAAATTTTTATTTTGATTATAAAAGTGTTATTTTCATCATAAATTATTTGTATGCATAAAAGATTTTTTTTATATTAAAAGTGTGATTTTCATCATAAATTATTTTTATACATAAACATATGCATAAAAGATATTTTTTTAATATTAAAAGTGTGATTTTCATCATAAATGATTTTTATGTATAAACATATGCATAAAAGATATTTTTTTAAAATTAAAAGTGTGATTTTCATCATAAATGATTTTTATGCATAAACATATGCGTAAAAGATATTTTTTTATAAATTGAAAATGTGATTTTCATCATAAATAATTTTTATGCATAAACATATGCATAAAAGATATTTTTTATATTCAAAGTGTGATTTTCATCATAAATGATTTTTATGCATAAATGGGTGCATAAAAGATATTTTTTAATATTAAAAGTGTGATTTTTATCATAAATGATTTTTATGCATAAACATATGCATAAAAGATATTTTTTTATATTAAAAGTGTGATTTTCATCATAAATGATTTTTATGCATAAATGGGTGCATAAAAGATATATTTTTTATATTAAAAGTGTGATTTTTATCATAAATGATTTTTATGCATAAACATATGCATAAAAGATTTTTTTATATTAAAAGTGTGATTTTCATCATAAATGATTTGTATGCATAAAAGAAATTCTTTTATATTAAAAGAGTGATTTTCATCATAAATGATTTGTATGCATAAATATATGCATAAAAGAAATTCTTTTATATTAAAAGAGTGATTTTCATCATAAATGATTTGTAAGCATGAACATATGCATATAAGAAATTCTTTCATGTTAAAAGAGCGATTTTCATCATAAATGATTTTTATGATGATAAAAGTGTGACTTTCATCAGAATTAGATTTTATGCATAAATAGATGCATATAGAATGATTATATTTAAATAAGGGTTCTCTTAATCCTCTATTTAAATCTCGCAAAAATTAAAAAAATGAATAAGTAGATAATCTATGAGAAGAAATGCTACGATTTCATATTCACTAAGATGGTAATGAAAAAATTGAATTAAACTATCGAAGTTGGAGATCGAGATAAATTATTATTTTATTCCTCATCATAAGAAATTCACGTTTTAGAAATCTGTAAGCAAATATTTGTCGAACAAAATTTAGAAAAAGAGAAATTAAAATAGTACCTTTCGAGAAAGATAGTTTAGGAAGAACCTTTCGAGACCCAAACTCTGTTTCAGACTATTGACCAAGACCTAATTCCTTCATCAAATTCAATCAATGACGATGTGTCCAGTTCAGGAAAAATGTACTCAAATCCCCCACGAATCTGAAACTAAGTTAAGACTTTTGATTTTGATCTGAGGATCAAGTTAACAGAATTCGAGGAATTCTGTTTGGAATTCAAACCTGGATCTAGAAGTATTGGGATACGGATTTAAGATTATTCATGGTTTTCAAA
Source organism: Cibotium barometz (assembly GCF_041138505.1). Lineage (NCBI taxonomy): Eukaryota > Viridiplantae > Streptophyta > Polypodiopsida > Cyatheales > Cibotiaceae > Cibotium > Cibotium barometz. Next base: position 7,539,750 of record NC_141096.1, on the reverse strand, counting down.
CAAAATCAAAACTGAAAACTTGCATAAAAACCCTGTTTTCTTAAAGGATTGTCTTACGCCAAAATACTGGAGGGAGCATTTGGCATATATGTTTATCTAAGGGAAGTTCGGTTGCAACAGCTGTGGCGGGGAGTGTTCGAGGGACAACTCACGCGACAAAAACCTGCCCAGGTCTTGACCAGCCTGGGTATGGTGAAAAATGGTGTTCTTCCGGTACGATGGGCGAGGGCTGACAAAGCGGTCCCTGAGTGAAGTGCCAGGACACCTAAGGAGGATCCTGGAGGATTTTGACCAGGCGATGCACAAGCTCGCGGTGCTTAGGACACCCATATGTATGTCGAGGAAGATATATATATGTATGTTTACGAAATGATTATTGTAATCTGTTTACTGGATCTCGTTGCAGCTGGTCCCAACGGAGAGTCCAGATTGGTACTGTTTTTTTTGTGAAACAAGAAATTGAATGGAAGTTTTGAATTATGAAATCTGTGATCATATCTATTTTGTCAATGGATTATTTTTATATTAAAGTTTTATAGAGGATTGTGTGCGTATCTGTTTTCTAAAGCTAAAGTTAAGAATGGCATTTCAATTATGGGTGGGTGAGTACTTGTTTGGATCTACCGATTCCAGTGGTGGCAGGGTGGTGGCTAACCCATGGGCCGGATGGGGTTAGGCTGGAATCAGTGGAGTTTTAATAATCAAACTGAGAAATCTTAGGATTACGCTAGGATTTGAGTAGCTAGTTAATTCCCTGATAAATTTCTCAATTGAGTGGATCAACGGCTGTGCCTGATCTTGATTAGAAAAAAAGCATTAAAATTACTCAAATGATCAAACTATATGAGCGATAGTTTCCTTCTATCTGGTTTATTCAAGTGAAGGATAGTTTAGAATTGATCTCGTTAGAAAAAAAAATTCGTTAAGAAAATTCAAAAAGGTGGAATCGTCCCCGCTTTTTCGGGCATGGGAAATTTTCTCGATTTCAGTTTTCGGAGTGACCACCAGCCTAGTCTCGTGCCCGGACATTCATGGGCGAGGCCCCGAGTGAGAATCCCTGCCCCGCGCATGAGGGGGCTGCTTCCGCTGTCAGCTACCGGGAGTCCGGTGCATGGAGGGGGCAGAGGGATCTCACACCCTCTTTGAGTTCCAAGCTGAAAAATTCAATTTTGAGTGAGATCTTGGAATTCTTACCACGAGCTCCATAGAGCTTATCAAGCTCATCCCATTTCTCCTTTGCAGTCGGAAGCTGGTCCACATGGTGAATGAGAGCCTCATGAAGATGAAGCATGATGATGGCTTGTGCCCTCTCATCATCTTCAATATCTTCAGCCTTAGTTCGGCCTTAGTTCGATCAATAACCTTAGTGCTGGAGATGAATGGCCAAAAACCTTTGGACATCATCTTGTACTTGACAAGGACTTGCCAAGTGTGGAAGCCCTCTCCTGAGAACTTCTTAATTTGGGTGTTGTCCTTTGACATTGGGTATTGAAGGAGATTATTAGAGAGTAATGGGCTGATTTATGAAGAAGAAAAAACCAGAAATTTATGATATTTAGGCTTAATTAAAAAGAGAAAGGCTTATGAGAGTGCAACAACCCTTAATCAAGCCAAGGATGTTTCATAAATAGGAGATTAAGATGGTAAATTTTATGGTTTAGCGCTTAGGGTTTGTGCCCAACCACTAATTTTGATGGAGATTAACTTCATTAGTGTTAAAGAACACTTTGTTTGAATTCGTGGTGCTCATGCTAGATCAACTATGTGGGGGGAGAGACTCACAAAATACAAGAAAATATCTTGCTTATTAAGTTGCTCAAAATACAACTAGACTTCTTGCTTCATACCAAAAATGTCTTCTAGCTCCACCTTTAAATAGGTGAGCTAGTGGACCTTAAGTCCCTTCACACACGCCCTTCTCCTTCCCTTTTACATAACCTTGGTCTCTTAATAGGGTTGTGGAGAAAGCTTAGAGAACATAAATACAAATAGATGGATTGGGGCAAACCATCTAAACCCCACAGAGTTAGAGACCTTAGAGAATTTTAAGGAGGAGTGTATGTCAGAATACATCTTGTTTTTGATAGCATTAACACTCCACCTATCCGAAACTGGCCACTCTACACTGTGTAAAGAGTCCACAGGGATCTCCTCAAGGCTACCATATTTTGTAGGCCGAGAAGGGACTTTGTAAGAGTGTGTGTAAAAGAATATATTTTTGTTGAAGAGGGCTCTATGATTCTCACCTTGAAACATAAGCTCACCTATTGTACTATGGAAAGCACTAAACACACCAGTGAGGCTTCTCAAGGTTGTTCTTTAATATAGCTTGATGGAAAAATGTCTGCAACCCACATACCATAATTAGTAAAACAAAACAAGCCATTTCTAAATAAAATTACAACCACATACTTAGAGTTGTAAGGGAGCCTATTCCTCTCCATGGAAGGAGGAAGATACATGTCTACAACCATGTAGACATGTTGTATTATTGCCTTGATTTCTCCATCCTTATCCTTCTTGAAATGAAGAATCCTTCCTTTCCAATGGTGTTCCAAAACACCACAGTTAAGAACTCGATGTGGACCTGTGGCACTTGGTTGCATATAAACCCAATCTTTCACCCTAAATGGATGCCCAATCCACTCACCTTCATCATCTGTAGTGTTGTAGAGAAGGTATTCAAAGATGGAATCACTTGGTCTCTTACTAGAGGTAGGCATAATCAGATGTATGGGTGAAGAAGAGTGAGGAAAAGAGAGGGCACAACAGCTTAAGAAATGATTAAATAAATAGAAGATTATGAAGAAATAGAATATTAAAGTTTGGTATGGGTGAGCAAGAGAGAGCAAGATGAGATTAGGGAGGGTACAGTAGCTTTAGAGATGATTATGCAATAATAAAAGATTAAAGAATCTTGTGGAAGAGGATTAGAGAGAGATTAAGAGCTTAGAGAGTTTAAACGAGCTTGAAAAATGGGTTTTCCACCATAGAATATGTTTAGGTAGCATTTTTTGAGGTAAAAACACCTTTTTGGAGGGAAAACCAAAATTTTAAATTTTTAGGTTTTTTTTGGCCGAGCTGCACTTTTTTATTTAAAAATGTTGGCCCATGTCATTTCAAAAAGGAGATTTTACCCTTGCCTTGAACTTTGGTGTGACCTCTAGAGAGAGGTGGAAGATAAGGGGACAAGGCTAAGAAATGTAATAACTACCCTATAGAATGTGTACTCCCCCCCTTCCCATTGGTGGATAACTTGATTAGCACTAATTTTTTGATTAGTAAAGGGCCCATTTTATATTCCATTTTCTCCCTAACATTTTCTCCCTAATGTAAAGATTATCCATGACTCCTTTAATATAGGGATGCCCCTTAAAATATGCATGGACATGTGGAGTGATGCTACACACTTTGATTTTAGCTTAGGCTAACATTTCATCCTATGCACATTTGCTTTATGGCTAAGGGACAAGTTGGTCTTATATTTCTAACAGTGGACCTTGACAAGACAACTTCAAACTCTAAATCCACTATTGTGAATGACAAGTCTCTCACACAAAAACAACACATAGCTGACTAAAAGCAGCTACAGTTGAGGATGAATTAAACGGAATCAAGTGTCTAACAAAGGCACTGCACAGATACCCTAGGGTACACACCTCCTAGCCGGCTCTCTGGTCTTTAGCTCTTCCTTTGCTCTGATCCCAACAACTCCTCTCACACTCAACTAGTCTCTTCTTCTATAGACTTAAAAATCTATAAAAACTCTAGCCTACAAACTTCATCAATTGTTCTATAGGAGACACACTCCATCCCCTCTCTGGTGGTCTCTCAAGCCACACCATCAAAAACCACTCAATCCACAGCAATTCTCCCTCTTCTACTTTGTCGCCACCTTGCTTCATTCCAGAACCCTACATAGCCCAGTTCTTACGATCATCCATGCACTTTCCTTTTTGATTTCATGCACCTGTTTGATTATACTTGGCTGCCACGTCGTTTTTGCCACATGGGATCTTCTACACACTATCTTATCTACATTCCTTCTTCATATATACCATGTTTTGGATGGACTTGGGATTCCTCTCACATATAGCCCACCCCCCTTGGTGAAACACTTTCAGGTGTTTCATTGCCTCCTTTGCGTTCCAAAGTGTTGTCCTCCACAAATCATTCTAAAATAACTCTAAAACATGATCCAACATTTCACCATCCCCCTGGATCAAAAGGGTACACCACCCTTCTCCAAAGCCATCCAGTTGAACTGAAGTAGCCACCTAGAGCAAAAACCTACAAAATGTTTGCAGACACTCCATGAGCCTTCCCTTTATCAATGGGCTACACAATACATGTAAATTTACTGCCCATCCTCCTCCCTACTTCTCCATCCTTGTCAGTTCTGAATTCTTCACACAACTTATAACTCTCCTCAATTCCCTACTCCTTCATCAAACCCTCATCCCATTCCCCCAATACATCCTTACCATCATGAAAAAACTTACTAACCACATTCTGAACACTATCCTCCAAACAGTCCAACTCAAAGACTAGCGGCATCTATCGGTCACATCCTCAGCGTCTTCACAACATCCAACAGCTCATCATCACCATCACACACTTCTGTAACCACATGGGCCTACTGAGCACATTCTTGATCCATAGATTCTTCAAAGAAATCCAAATGACCCTCCAAGGTGTCATCCATCAAGTTATCTTCATCACTATCCACATATTCATGCATACATATCTTCTCAACCATAATAGCACCATCATCACCTGAGTCACAGAAGGGAAATTCTAGTAGTCTCTCTTTCTCATACTCCACCACTTCACCAAACAAACATGCAATCTCCACACCTGCATCTTCCAATGAAAAATTCTCAATTCATGTTCATGTGGCACCTCCAACACACTAAGGACCATTTTCCCCTCCGTAAATAGTCTCACCATCTTTTGGGCATTCTTCCATCACCTTTCCACCAGCATCCTCTATCTTCATCTTGAGGTCTGTAGCTACATAACTTGTGCTTTCTGTCACTTTGCCAACATGCTAACCCATTGCCTTTGTTGTTGAGATGTCCAGCTCAACATGAGCTAGCACTCACAAGGCACCTGCATGACCGTTTGACATTTACATCACTAGTGGGTTTGGTAGTTGGCACCGATATATCTTCGCTAGAGATTCTACAGCTGGACTACATCGACTAGTCCACACCTATGCACTCCACTTAGCGTGTTCACATTATGGACTGTTTGTATATACTCTATTATGTGTGTTAGTAACTTTATCTTCTTTGTAGACATCTTTTGTTATGTGAAGAAGAAGAAGAATTTTTAGCCTCTCACCTTGTGTGTTCTCTTCTAGGGTTTGTGTGAGTGTGTGTGTACTTGTAAGAGCTCAAGATCTCTTCTCCCCTGCATCTTTTCATGGTAGTAGAGTTTGGTTCATGAGATAAGGGCTGAGTGGCAAAGCAAGAGAAGCACATGAAGCAATACAAGGGTAAGAGCTTCATATACTCTTCCCCCTTTGTGTTGGCTACTACACCTGTTGCGTGACGAGTGAAGATCAATGCAAGGATGCAACAAAAAGATACTTAGGGCTCTTGTAAAGAGTTCCAAGTTGTAGATGAGTGTGGGAATGGGCTTAACAATAATCCCACATAGGAACTTGTTGGGAGTTTTAGAGTTTTTGTATAAAAAGTGGCTCATTTGAGAGCTTAGGGACATTGAGCTCTCTTAAAATACCATGATTGGACAACATGTCTAAGCCATACTACCTCTGTAAATAACAAAATGCATGAGATGATCTAACGCCCTCTATGCCCAAAGAATACCGTAGCTCACCCAAATCCTTCATCTCAAACTTCTAATAAGAAATAGAAGAGGGCAATACATAGGAGACACACACCAGATCTATATTCTAATCATCAACACAAGATAAGGAAGCACCATAGCTTTGCTTTATTATTCTCCACACAATCTACACACACATAATGATGTGTGTTCACACTAAAGTAAACCTAGACTTAATGTCTACACACTCTGGCCATCTGGGGTTGGCCATTATTGTCCACACACTAATGTCCTAGTGTCCACACTGTACTAATGATATCAATCTGGCAGAGTTGAGCTTGATATCTCAACACTCCCGCTCAAGCTCATCATGTCCATCTCATGCACTCCAAGCATGTCACGGAAGTACTCATACTTCTCTCTCCCACTTGGTGGCTTTGTGAAAATGTCAGCCACTTGCATGCCCACTCTCTTTCGTTTTTACTATTCAATTAATTGCATAAACTATAATGCATGACCACATGGGAATTGTCAATGTACTACTTAGTTTTTGAAGTTGCTTGCATGCTAGTGTAAATCATTAATGAGCTTAACTTTATTGGAAATATTCCTAGGCAGCATGATGTCTTTAGTTAACCTTGGAATATGATTGTCTTAGGTCTAGGGTCAAACCATCTTAATGCTTGACACCTGGCCATGTGTGTGTTGACCTCTAGGACATAGCTTTTACCCCTTTGTCAAAAGGATGCAAGACAAATTATAGTTCAGGAGCGAAGATCAAAAGAAATAGATTTAAAAAAAAAAGCTTACAATAAATGGCAATACAAGTCTATGATGTGCTTTAATGTTGGCCTATCGCCTTATTGATACTTGGTAGGCGAGAAGTATTCTACTCCAGACCGATGCCTTCGTTGATAGGGGGTAGCCTTGCCTAAGGTGAACTAATAGATTCCTGGATAATGCCTTGTGTTAAACATGGTACCAGGATCGATGTTAGTTTTGCCTTAGGAAGGTCGCCATTGTGTGTAAAAATTGTCACGTGCATTTTTTTTTAAAAAAAAGGCAAAAGGCTCTTGTAACTCTAATGTTTCTTGTGTGCCTAGACTCGTGGTATTAACTTGTTCTTAGAGTAGACACAGTGTGGTCATCTGTTTATTTATTAAGCTTGGTTATTTTCCTTGACTTAGGCCAGTTATAAACATTGATTAACCTTTGACACCTTGCTAACTCTTGATTTACTTTCAATAATTATTAAACTCCTGTTAATTTGCTACACTAACTCATTCATGTGACCCCTTAAACTAAGTTCATAGCAATATCCATTGTGGTCTAACATGCTTGAATTTATACGCTTTATATCTTTTGAATTCCAGCATACTTTCACTCTACTTCCCTATTTTACAGACGGTCCACCACAACAACCCTATCGAGCTTACCATACCATAGCTTCCGAGGACGGAATCTACATCAGGAAGGGGGGCATGTTAACCTATGACGGACATTCAGACGTACTATGTTTTACGTCATTAATTTAAATATTCTGAGTCATGGGCCGGGCTTGTCGGCACCATATGTTAAGGATGAAGGGATTGGGTGATCACCGATGAGAGACGCACCTTGAATATCAGTAGGATAAGGGTTAGGATCGGCCGGCCATGTATGGGTGCCCAAGTGTGAACGGCCAAGTCACCTATAAGAGCCAAATGTAACCCTAAAATCCTCATTCTCATGTGTTGTGAATACAAGAGTGCTCTTGCCTTATCTTCTTGGTTTCCTTCTCCTGCGTGTGTGTGAGAGAGAGAGAGAGTGAGTGAGAGAGCGATCGAGCACTGTGTAGCGGCACGGCGGCGGAGAGGCGGTAGAGCGGCGACGGCGGCTCCTTCTTCATTGCTGCGACGCGGGAATCCTTCAAGGCGGCAATTGAGCGGTGAGTGACACACCCTTTGCATTCTGTTTGAGCTTCCTTCCCTTTGCAGCCATTCGTGGCTCGCATACGGTGTCCGACAAGTCCCCAGCTACGACCTGTGCGGCAAAAGCGCACAGGATCCTACAAAATCTCTCCTGAATCTACACTCAACTTTTCGTGCTGATCCAATGGCACTGAGATAGGCTTAGAGCCTATCATACCATACTTGGACAACATGTCTAAGCCATACTGTCTCTACAGTAACCCAATACCATGTGGTGACCTAATCACCTCAATGCCCAAGAAATATCTAAGCTCCCCCAGATCCTTCATCTGTCTAAGCAAGATCTTTACATCAAAGATCTCTGCATCATGGTCCCCTGTAATGATCAGGTCATCTACATAGATGACAACAAGCACAACCCCTCTATCACTGTGTCTCACATACAGCGAGAAATCTGCATTGGCTACATGAAAGCCAATAGTGACAAGATATTCAGAAATCTTGTGAGACCATGCTCTTGGTGCTTGTTTTAAGCCATACAAGGCTTTCTTCAACCTCTGCAAATATGCTCGGGGTGACACATCCTCATAACCAGGTGGCTGTAACATATACACCTCTTCCTACAACTCCCCATGCAAGAATGCATTCTTTACATCCATCTAATGTAAAGACCATTGTTTTGATGTAGCCACTGCTATCACAACTCTCACTGTTGCCATCTTGGCAACTGGGTTGAAAGTTTCCTCATAATCAATGCCATATATCTGTGCATATCCTTTGGCTACCAATCTAGCCTTGTACCTGCTTATGCTTCCATCATTGTTATGTTTTACTTTGTACACCCACTTTCATCCAATGGCTTTCTTGCCTTCAGGTGATTGCACTAAATCCCAAGTCTCATTTCCATATAGTGCATCCATCTCCTCATCCTCCATAGCTTTCTCCTTCGAACACACATTTCCAACAGCCTCATCAATGCATGTGGGCTCTACAACCTGCATAACTTTTGCCATGTATGCATAATGATGTGCCACATAACCATCATAGGTAAACCTCTGCACAGGATTCTTCACGCTCCCAGATCTTCGTAGCTTTGCATTCATGGCTTCCATAGCCTTCTTTACACCAGGTGTTCTCATAGCTGGTATCCCAAGATCCTCATCAAGGCTCATCTCTGAGCCACTAGACTCTCCATTAATATGAGAATGCCCTGCAAAAATGTCAGGCATACGAAGGGGCTCAATCACTTTCTCTTTGCCTTTATGTGATGTACTAATCACATTTGCACCACTGGTATTATGATGTAGCCTGCCACTCCATGGTCTAACTGAACCACTAGATGAGAACTCTCCTGGTCCACTCAAAGACTATGATTGCTCACTTGCATTCTGTGCAACCACAATTCCACTCACATCAGTCCCAACAACAGCTTCTTTTTCAGCAACATACCAGCTGCTCATCTCATCATAAACAACATCCTTGCTTACCCTCAACTCACGTGCAATAGGGTTATAACACCTGTATCCCTTTTGCTCAAGGGAATACCCAATAAACACACATTTTTCAGCTTTTGGATCCAACTTAGTTCTCAGCTCATCTGGCACATGCACATATGCAATGCATCCAAAGAATTTCAGATGAGACAAATCAGGTTTTCTGCCAGTAAACCTCTCCTCTCTGGAGTTACATCATGTATGGTTGCAGTTGGAGTCGTGTTCATGATGTAAACTGCTATAGAAACAGCCTCAGCCCAATAGCTATGCGGAATATTCTTCTCTCCCATCAATGCTCGCGCAATCTCACCAATGTGCTTGTTTTTCCACTCAGCAACTCCATTTTTCTTGCGGAGTGTATCTACATGTAAACTGTCTCTGAATACCATTCTTCTGCAAAAATTCAGAGAACTCATTGGAGAAGTACTCTCCCCTCCATCTGACCTTAGGCACTTTACATGTTTCCCTGACTGTTTGCTTTTCAACCATAACTCTGAAATTTTGAAAATGAGTGAACACCTCACTCTTCTCCTTCATGAAGTATACCCACACTTTCCTTGTGTGATCATCAATAAATGTCTCATAATACCTGCAGCCTCCCATAGACATGGTCTTCATAGGATCCCATACATCTGAATGCATAACATCTAGTGCATTTCTGAACACGTTTCTATCACGTGGAAATACATGCTTTGTTTGCTTTCCAAATTGGCATGCTTCACATATTTTCTGCATACCTTCAACTTTAAACTTTGGCAGCCCTGTCACAATTCCTTTAGTCTGCATAGACTTCATTCTTTGCACATTCACATGTCCAATTCTTTTATGCCAAATGTCTATGTCTGCAACAATTCATGAACCATTTGCAAACATTGTAGCACTCACTTCAAGCATGTTTACATTCAATGTAAACATTCTGCCCACTTTGTTGCCTTTTGCAACCAACCTGCACTTGTCTTTAAAGTCTCCAACATAACAACCATCCGGGTTAAACCGAACCTGCAAACCCTGCTCAATCATCTGGCCAACTGAAACCAGATTCTTTGTAATGTTTGGAGCATGAAGTACATCTACAAGGTACTTCACTTTGCCATCCTACATAGACAATGGCACATCTCCAACATGGGCAATTGGATGAGCAGTGTCATCCCTTGTTTCCACAAAACCTGGTCTTTCAAGGTTTTTCATCTCCTTGAATCACTCCCCACCATGACTTGTCATGTGGTTCCAAGCACCTAAATTAGCGTACCATACATTATCTTTATGTACTGCTTCAACATTTTCATGGCATTAACGACATGTTGCATAACAAACATTAACCTTTCATTATCCTCATTGTTTCTGCTCGAGGATGCATAGTTGTTTTGCTGCAATTTCCCATTTTGCATGTCAGCCTACTTCTTATAACAATTTGCCTGCACATGTCAAGGCTTACCACAATAAAAGCATCCACGTGTATCATTATACTGCCTTTGCCAATTTTCACAACCTCTTTGACTCCCCCTGCCTCTCTGAATTATCCTCTTCCACCTGGTATTGTTGTTGTTGAGAATTCAGGGACTATAGTTGTTGCTGCTACTCGCCATAATTCTGATTACCTGTTCGGCCACCTCCTTGACTGCGTCATGGCCTCCTCTACCTCGTCCTCTTCCTGAACTTGTGTAGAAGGCATGTTGCTCTGAACTGTTTTTGTTTTGTGAAGGCTGGTCTTCACCCAAGCTCTTCTCTTCTATAGTCAACATCATAGACACCAAATCTATGAAATTGGGAATGTTTTCCTGAGTCTGAATAGACGTCTTGAATGCCTTGTATTGTGGCCCGAGACCACATAGACAGACTTCCACCTTATCATCATCATCTATTGAAACACCAATAGATACAAGGGATTCCACAATACTCTTGATCTTCAATGCATAGTCATTCATAGACATACTCTTTTTCTCCATAGTATGAAGTTCATTCTTCAACTGTATCTTTCGTGCCTTGGTATTCATTTCATAGAGTTTTACCAAGGTATCCCACGTCTCCTTGGGGGACTTGGCTGAAAAGATGTAGGGGAGAAGAGAGCTTGAGCTCTTGCAAGCACACACACACTCACAAAACCCTAAAACAAAACACACAAGGTGAGAGACTAAAAATCTTCTTCTTCTTCACACAACACTCAACACACCATATACAAAGATAAGAGTACACTTAAATATGAAAGGTACTCAACCAAATACATACTAGGGTTCTCTATAGTGTGAACCCAACTAAATGAGCTAGCGCTATAACTATGCCAGTCTCTAGAATGGCTATCACACAGCCTGTCATCCCACTGGCCGCATATCACCCATGATCTCACCAACCATGCCAGTGGTGTAAGTGGGGCCTATCCCCAAGGCGGGGGTCATCAGTGTGTTGTCCACCGCCTCACTAGATGAGCTCGATATCTCAACACTCCCCCTTGAGCTCAACTCCATCTCATGTACACAAAGCGAAGCCCTGAATCTGCGGAGGTTCTCTGTTTCCAATGCTTTGGTGAAGATGCCAGCGACCTGATCCTGTGTAAACAAGGTCAATGTCTCCTGCCAAAACCTTCTCTCTGACAAAATGGTAGTGGACCTCTATATGCTTCGTGGGAGCATGAAAAACTGGGTTCCTGGCCAACTGTATATTGCTAATGTTGTCACAGAAAATGATAACTTATCTATCCACTGATAGAACCAAATCTGCAAGTAGCTTTCTCAACCAGGCTACCTCACATGTTGCCATAGCAGCACCTCTGTACACTCGGCCTCTGTACTGTGGATAGAGCAACCATAGGCTGCTTCTTGCTGCTCCAAGTCACAACAGCACTCCCCAAAGAAAACATGAAGCCACTAGTAGATCTTCTATCTAAGATACTACTAGCCCAATCAGCATCTGTGTATCCATGTACACATATCTCTGTCCCAGTTTCATAAAATAGTCCACAATGCAAAGTACCGGCATGCATAGAGCATGGAGCATGGGAAAATAAAAAAACCCTAAACTTACAAACCCTATAACATGTAAAATCATAAGAGAAGAAACATGTAAGAAAGAGATCTCTTACCTTTTGAGGCTTGTATGTGTTGAGAACCTACAAAATCAAACCAAAATAAGGAAAAAATCAATTAATAAAAAACCCTAATCTTAAAAGCCCTAAAAATTACAAACCCTATAAACATGTAAAAGCATGAAAGAAGAAACATACAAGTGAAAGAGATCTCTTGTGTGGCTTGTATGTGTTGAAAACTGACAAAATTAAACCAAGTCAAGAAAAAAAAAGTATTAAGAAAAATCAAGATCGCTTACCATATGAAGCTTTAATGGAGAGCTCTTAATTAAGGAAAAAGAAGAAGGAAAAAACAAGAAAAGAAAAACTTAAAAGAGAGAAAAGAGAAAGGAAATACTCAAAAGATAGCTTTCATGAAAAGCTTGTTTGCATAGGAGATAAATGAAAACAATAGACATGCCTTGCTTGAGCTTGAGGAGGATAGGGTAGGAGAGGTAGAAGTGATAGACAAGGCAAAAACCTGTAAAACAAAACTCAAAGTACAAGTTTATTGTATTCAAAAGATGAAACTACGCGGCGACAAAAGAAACGGCAAGAGAAATGAGATATTTTTACAGCAGCGTTTATTCCCTACTATAGACATTGCTGAGAGCAGTGCTTTTTCGATGCTGGGCAGCGAAAAAGCATTGTTGAACAAAAATTTTTCGCTGCTAGATGTACTTATTAGCAACAAAAAAGCACTATGAAGCAGCGATAGATCGCTACCCAGCATCTTGAAAACCCCCAATATTTTCCTTCCAAAGACGCTGCAAAAACACTGCTAAAAACTGCTACTACGCTCCCAATGTTTTGTAGTGTATTACATTATGGAGACCTTATGTATGAAAATAAAGCATAATCACTACAAGGTGATTAGATGGTTGCAATCTTAGTAGATATGTCATTTTGACGAGATCTCTTATAGCCGTTTCAGTGCTATGAAGACACCTGACTATAGTCTATGAATGAACATCCGTACCTTAAAAGGAAAATGTCTATTTCTCCTCGAGTGAATAGTCATACCTGAGACCAGCCCATGCCCACTGTTCCCCCCAGAAAACATCCATATCCCCTCCTACCCACCACGATCACACTTCTCAAATTAAACGTTTGTTCCTCTCTATAAAAATGCCCATAGTACCTCAATCCATCCACATCCACAAACACACCCTTCTTGACTAATGAATGCTTGTTCCTCCTTAAGGGAACCTCTGTTCCCTAGCTTACCTACATCAGTACCAGTCACCTGCAAACATCCATTCTTCCCCAAGAGAACATCGATTCCTAGATCCAGTCCATGACTGCACCTGCAAACTTTTGAAGATGAACGGTCTATGCTCTAATTAAGCTATTCCCATACACAAAGACGAATGACCGTTCCTCTGTGAATTTGATCGTACTCTAACTTGCTAGTATCCATGTGTACTCTAACTTGCTAGTATCCCTGTGTACGATGCAATAAAGGATGGATAGGCAGCAAGGGCACGATCGGGTAACCATTGACAATATCTGATGTGGTGTCTTTTATACTTGACCAACTATCTATGATCAACATTGGCTTTTGTTGTTCTCCATAATGTAATATGACACCATTTCTTTAAGAAAGTCCCTACAAATCGATTTCCAACATCCTTGACAAGATTGTAACCATCTAGTCACCTTATAGTGATGATGCTTTATTTTCACACAGTTCTCCATAATGTAATATGATACCATTTCTTTGACACCCTTGAGAAAGTCACTACAAAGCAATTTGGAACATGCAACAAGATTTTCACCATCTAATCGCCTTGTATTGATTCTGCTTTATTTTCACACATAAGTTCTCCATAATCAATATGACACCATTTCTTTGACACCCTTGAGAAAGTCACTACAAAGCGATTTGGGACATCCAATAAGATTGTCACCATCTAACCGCACTAAGCAATTAATCTAATAGCTTAATGTAGGCATGGATACTCAAAAACGAGCAATTTCTCATCATTAGGCCAATGCCTCAATTTATAGGTTGTAGATCAACAAGATGCCAATCATCTAATCCCACTGATTTCTCCTTGATTTGTGCCACCTCCGCTACATCTAGGGGCACCTTTTCCTAGAATTTTTCCACACCCATATATTCACTCATGCTACCCTTGATTCTCTCATCACAGTAGATACCTCTCACCTTTTGACTACTACCCACTCAATTTCAGACTCCCTTTTACAGTCTCTTGCTAAGGGCTTGTTCCCGCACACACCCATTCACTTGCATCAACACTTTCCCTCAAGTGAACAGCTCTAGCACACTTGGACCCTATACCAAGTTTCCCTCTTACTTGGTAGCCTGCGAGACCAGTGCCTCAAGTCCCTAACTTATAGTCCTTGACTCTCTACATGTGTCCAAGGTTACTACAAGTGCCCGTGACCTTGACTAAAGTTCTCACACATACATCTACCACATGGCCTACATCATCGGTGGCTCATAGGTGGTTTTACTCTGTTGGGTTTTACTCTGTTGGGATAGGTTACATTGGGTTATGGGGTTTCTCTCTCTTTCTCTCTCAGAAAAGATGTCTTGACTCCTCTTCCTTAGGAGTCGCCACACATGAAGTTTGCCAATATGTCGATCCTTCTTCATTGGGTTTGTTGTAGACGGTCTCTCGCCATATGTCTTGGCTTCCCACAATTGTGACAAGTGAAGGTCCTTCCTCCTCCCCTACCTCTTCCTCAAGTGTAGAATGCCCTCTCCTCTCCAGTTGTTGGGTCCAACCCTTTCTTCTCTTTGAACTTGTTCTCTTGCTCTAGTAGAGCTCCTTCTATCTCATGCAGCTTCAGTTTTGGTACATTCTTTAAGGTTGCCACAATGTTCTCATACTCTCCCTTGTCCACACTCTTTAGAAGCACTGCTAGTGCCTCATCATCCTCTACCTTCTTCCCAATGGCTACCAATTGTTGCTTAATGCTTTTGTATTTGTTCAAGTGTGTGGTAAGAGGAGGTTCACTTTCCTTCATGTCAAGTTTTTAGAATTGCATTAGTAGGTTTATCTTTGAATTTTTTTCTTGCGTGCCAAATAATTTATTGAGTTCATCCCATGCATCTTTAGCCCGTTGTATCCCTGTAATGTGATGAAGGATTTCATCATTTAAGCTAAGTGCAATGAGTCCTAATGCTTTCTCATTCCTGCTCTTCCACTCATTCTCCCCAATCTCCTCTAGACATTCATCTCTTCCCTCCTCAACTAGCCCCCATAGATTCTTCCTCATGAGCAAATACATGGTCTTTGTTTTCCATGTATGGAACTGCTCCCCCATTAAATTTAGCTATTTCTTGTGTACTGCTCATGATGATGTGAAGGGGGTCTTACCTCTTTATCCAATTCAAGATTCAAGGGTAGTTTCTACCCTTTTACAACTCCAACATGATGTTTAATGATGATTACAACAAGTTTATCAGCATGAATTCACCAATAATTACATAAAGCCAAGGGTAACTGACCTATACTGAATGGTTGGGATATCAAACCATCTCTAAATTATAATCTGAAGTGATAGGGATCTGTATCAGATACCCAATGGTAAATTTGAACCATCAATTGTACCAAAATATAGTGATTAGTGCTAATTAATCATTGATTAGTAAAATAATTCCCTATTTTGTGTGGAGAAAATAGAGTGTACAGGGAGGCCAGATCTGGTACTTTAGAGTTTAAATAAGCTCAAATCTTTTCAAGGGAATCAATAGTAGTTATTCTAGTAGAAGATCAAGCCAAGAAACAAAAGATTTGACCAAACATTGAATGCTTAATCTCTGTTTTACCAAAGTCACTTGGAGATTTGATGCAGAGCTTGATTCCACTTCTCCTTGAGGAATTTCTCAAATCTAAGATCACCAACATGTAGAGAACCCTTGAAAACCCTTAGGGCTAAGAGGAATTAGCTTGATTCATCTTGTGTAAGTGTAGATTTGAGATCTTCTCCAAAAAAAGGGCGTCGACAAAATCACAAAATTCTGCAGCTCTCGGTGGCATTTTGACGAGTTGAGGTGATGGACTAGAGCGTAGCGATTGTGTCTAGCTATGGTTGAAGTCTTTTGAGCTAATGTTAAGCCTAAAGGGAGAGGGATCTCCTCCACCAGTTGGGGGTGTAGAGGTTAGTTGAAAATAGATTTAAAAAATGGTTTAATTTTTAATTATGATTAGTAGGGTGATTAGCAAGATAATTAGGCTCAACAATTGGATGAATCCTAAGCTTGGCTCTGGTACCATGTTAAAATGCAAGCAAGATGATGAGCTATGGTGGATCAAATGCAAGATTCAACATAATTAGCAAGCTTAGTGATTAGATGATGATTAAGATGAGATTAGTGAGCAATTAATCTAATAGCTTAATGTAGGCATGGATACTCAAAAACCAACAATTTCTCATTATGCCAATGCCTCAATTTATAGGTTGTACATCCACAAGATGCCAAGCATATAATCCCACTGATTTCTCCTTGATTTGTGCCACCAAGCCTACATCTACGGGCACCTTTTCCTAGAATCTTTCCACACCCCTATACTCACTCATGCTACCCTTGATTCTCTCATCAATAGATACCTCTCACCTTTTCACTGCTAACCACTCAATTTCAGACTCCCTTTTATAGTCTTGCTAAAGGGCTTGTTCCCGCACACACCTATTCACTTGCATATTTCAACAGTTCTCCTGGTAATGTAATATGACACGATTTCTTTAAAACCCTTAAGAAAGTCACCACAAAAAGTGATTTGGAACATCCAACAAGATTGTGACCATCTAATCACCTTGTAGTAATTTTGCTTTATTTTTACACAGAAGTTCTCCATAATGTAATATACAACAATATTTCTTTGACACCCTTGACTAAGTTCTCCATAATGTAATATGACACCATTTCTTTGATACCCTTGAGAGAAATTTGCTGCTTGCAAAAAGCAATTTGGGACATCTAACAAGATTGTGACCATCTAGAATTGCCTTGTAGTGATTTTGATTTATTTTCACACATAAGTTCTCCATAATAAAATATGAAACCTTTTCTTTGACACCCTTGAGAAAGTCACTACAAAGCGATTTGTGACATCCAACAAGGTCAGTGTGACCATCTAATCGCCTTATAGTGATTTTGCTTTATTTTCTAACATAAGTTCTCCATACTGTAATACGACATCATTTCTTTGACACCCTTGAGAAAGTTACTACAAAGGCATTTGGGTCATCTAACAAGATTGTGACCATGTAACTGCCTTGTAGTGATTCTCCTTTATTTTCACACCTAAGTTCTCCTTTATTTTCACACCTAAGTTCTCCATAATGTAATATGACCCCATTTCTTTGAAACCCTTGAGAAAGTCACTACACAACGATAATTTGGATTCAACAAGGTTGTGACCATCGAATCGCCTTGTAGTGATGCTACTTTATTTTCACACATAAGTTCTCCATAATGTAATATGATGCCATTTCATTGACATATCTCCAGATTTATAAGGCCGAAAGTGTAAATGAGCAAATGAGCTAACAAACTCTAGTGTTTATATATATTAAAGAACTCACAATATGAAGTGTGGCCTAAGTATTTTATTAAGCAATTTGTATTTATCTATTAATAATATATTAGTATAAGGAATATATGAAATAGATCTAATTATCAAAAGTTTTGTTAACGGTGGTTGTCTTCTTGTTACATTCTTGTTAAGAATGTAACAAATCCTTGTTACCTTGTTGTGAAGAATATACACATCCTTGTTAATTGCCTCAGCCCAAAAGAATTTAGATAGATGCCAAGGATACTCCTTGCCATATCCATAATAGTAGGATTCTTGCACTATGCAACACTATTTTTCTATAGAGTGTGAGTGATACTAAGCTACCACTTTATGCATCTTTCGAGAAACCAAAGAATTTTCCAGACATGAATTCTCTCCCTAGTTCTGTTTTGAATTATTTCAATTTATTTCATATCTTAGTTTCAACCAATGCAAGACATTCCTAAACTTTCTAGAATCCTGAGATATTATCTTATACACCCAAATAATTCTACTATAATATCAATGTGAAAAAGAACCTCCAAGTGATTGTACTCATCTTCCCACAAAGACTGGTGTGTAGGAGGTGAAGAGGAGACTTGAGCCTAAACTAGCCTCTTGTACTTGGCTTCCAATGCTTCTTTCCCATAATGCAAGCTTCATATGCATGAGCATACTATAAAAAATTAGCGCAAACAAATGCTAAACTACCTTAACTTTCTACCTCTTTAAAAGTGTATGCATACTAAGATGCCCATATCTCTCAAGCCAAGTTTTGCTACTACCCAAATCAACCTGGACTGTAAATATCAAAATCTCATACAAGTTGATTCTATGAATGTCCTTTGTAATGACCTTATCATTGTTATTAAGAATGACTATACCATTCTTGTTCATAGAGTAAACACACACAACAAGTCGCGGTCAATATTGGCTAAGATAAAAAGGTGCTTTCTATTCATATCTAGGACCCGAAGAGCATTTAAAATAAATTTGTACAATCTTCTTTAGAAATAAGTGAAATAGTACATGAACTTTGACTGGGCACTCTGCATCATTTCCCATTGGCACCATGATGTCATCTCCTAGAGACATTAGGGATGAATACCTATCCTTATGACTCATCATGTGCCTAGAAGCCTCAATGTCGATGATCCAAGAACCATCATATCTCACTATACACAATGCCAATAAAAAACTCTCTCTCTACAATGTGATTAGTTGATTCTTAGAGTTCCATTGTTGGTACTCTAAAGACCATCATAACTCAATGCACATAATGCCAATAAACAACTCCCTCTCTACAAAGTCATTAGTAGTTGATTCTTCCTTGGTCTTTAGAGTGCCATTGTTGGCATTTAATTTATTTTTTTATATTATTAATCTATATGTCCTTTTCTTATTATAGTTAAAGCATTTAACCTGTTGAAGAGTTAGAATCCTTACCCATGATCTTTGTGTTACCAAAGCACCATTGTTTGTGAATTTATGTGCTCATCACCTCATCCCAAGTTAATGAGCTAAACTCCTCAAATATGAGAGGAGTAGGCATGATACCATTCAAAGATGTAACAAAACTATCATACTTTAAGCTATGAAGCAATACCCTTAGATAGAGCCACAACACAAAACAAAACTTTAAAACTCATATTGCATAATAATAGAGAAAGCGAAGGATACGATATTATTGAGGTGATATAATAGATGGCGAAGCCCCACACTTGGTTAATTTAGAACTATTAAGACAAAGGTTGTATGCTAGTAGAAGCTAAGAAGTAAATAATAGTGATGTGACTAATGAACTATGTAGAGAACGGACTGGTCATGTATTTATATAGGCCTGTATACATAGGGCAACCATGACATGATGGTGTAGATCCACAATCATAGTTTGTGCCACCATTCGTAGTGTAGACTTTCCACCTCCCACATCCATCTAGGCTTAGCTTGGGCCCCATTCGAGCCCCACAATGTCAAAACAAGTCGTCCAAGAGTAAAGTCTACCTACTCCATGTACCTCTATGAGATAATGGTCCAATGTAGCATGTAGCCTATTTGGTAGTGTGTCAAATCTGATACAAGATATCTCTAAACCATCTAGCCTTCTAGGCCACCTTTCCATCGGAATATGGGGATGTTAGGTGCTCGGGCTATGCAAATGGCTACTCCTCATAATGGGGGCCACATAAACATGAGCTAGTTGGTGCCTGGACAATATAATATGAGGATGGAGTATTGCTATCCAACATGCTTACCTTAAGCCAAAACTCCCAACCCCTAACACGTTGATTGATCATTATGTGAAGTGCTTATTGATGTTATCCATCGATCACCACAGTTCAGAACCACCAAATTTTGAGGAAACTCATAATTCAGTTGCTTCTACAATTCTACATCAGTGCTAGTAATTGCATTCTAAGTTTTTTTGACAAGTGTAAGTTTGTCGTTTAGCATTTTTTTTATCAAATTTAGTTTTTATTGAAGGTTTGAAATGTGTTTGTACATGTACGAGACATACCTAAAAAGTTCACAGAAATACCAGCTTTTTTAAAATTTATTTATAGGGCATAATGTCACCAAGGAGGACATTTTGAAGCTATTAAAAAATCAACCCCGAGGCCATCCAAATAAAAGCACTATCCTTAATTCTATTTTTTTTTGCAAAGCCAAATACTTAAAACCTCACTTTGACTGTCAACGGGGGCTTTAGCCCAAGTGGTCTAACCCCTGCCATTCTACTTTACCCAAATGAATAGACCCGGCTTATAGACCCGGGTTGGAACCTGATATCTGTGGTGTCTGTGAGTGGTGCAAAGCCAAATACTTAAAACCTCACTTTGACTGTCAAACAGGGGCTCTAGCCCAAGTGGTCCAACCCCTGCCATTCTACTTGGGTTTGATTTTTTTGTGAGCTTTATTTGGCGAGCTTTTGGAGATAAGATAGTTTTATGCGAGCTTGTAAGAAAAATGATACATTTTGGTGAGCTTTTATATAGTAAGTATTTATGAAAGAGAAATAAATACATTCACATACATACATACATATATACATGTATATTCTCAAACACACCTACCTACCTACCTACCTTCCTACATATATACATACATACATATATACACACATTTGTACAATACATACATACATACATGCATGCATACTCCCAAACATATACATGCATGAATACATACATACCTACATACCTACCTACCTTCCTTCCTACATATAAACACACATTTTATGTCCAAGAAACTTAAATATAGGCACAAACATACCTATCTATGTACCTTTCTTCCAATGTTTATTTCAACACAAGTAAAAACAAGTATACCCGGCTCATATTTTCTTACAAAAAGATTGAGTTCACATTTCCTTACAAGAAGATATATGGTTGGTACAACTCCTTTACCATAGCGTCGCAAGCTACCTACAATAAGACTTTAGAGTACGTGACAGTATACTCCATCCCAAAGCAAGACAAATATAATATTGGTTCAAATTTTCTTACAAAAAGATTGACTTCACATTTCCTTACAAGCTTAAGTAGGCACAAACATGAGAGGCTTGATTAAAGCTTAAGTAGGCACAAACATGAGAGGCTTGATTAAAGCTTAAGTATAGGCACAAACATCCTTGCTTCGAGGACGTGATAGTATATTGCCCACTTCCTCTGGTAATAGTGTCGGTTGATGTATTACCATATCCTCATTCTTATGTAATCCCAAAACTCGCAAGAAGATAAAATAGACTTTCCTCTAGATTCTCTTTGCATGAAATCAGGACATGCAACGTAAGACTTTCCTCTAGATTCTCTTTGCATGAAATCAGGACATGTACACCAAGGTTGTACCTTGATGTGTATAAAATAGTCCTCTCCACTCTCACATGCCAAATGAAAAATAGAGTAGGGGGACGGCTGCATTGCACTCTCATTAAGGACTGTCGCTGTCATAGCCTCGGCACTACCAATCCTCTTTTCTGCTTATTTGGAAATCCAATGCCTCCACTTGGTTGATCTCTTTGTATTCTGTGTAGCATCATGTGGCCTCTTGTCACTTTCTTTGTTGCCCGCTGCTTGTGTGGACATTTCTCCCACCCCTGACACAAAACTTAAGGTTCTTCATGAGAGTAACATCTAACTTGAACCCTGCCTTTACTAGTTTCTCTACCTCTTGGCTGGTTATGTTGGTCCCAACATCCACTTTCCACATATCTGGGTATGATGGCTTGTATGTTATCTTTGGATCTACATGCCATGTGTGTGAAACATCTGAAGGACAAAACCACATCATTTGAGCCTTTGGCTCTCCCGGACCAAGATGTCGTCACTTTGAGTAGAAGCTAGGGGCAATAACTCCAATAGAGCTTCCCTGTATGTATGAGTTGCACTTAAGTCTTCCATCAATACGTCCCAAACATTTGACTTTTGAGTTCAATGGGGTTCGTCTAATGGCCCACATTGTGCGTCCAACGGCCTCTTCCTTTACATGCATTTGTCCTCCGCTCATTGTGCCATAATGTTGTTTAGGCTCTTCATGTCTGACATTTTTGTTTCCTCCAGTCATTGGACTTTTTGGTCCTCCCCTTGAAGCGTGACTTGCTGCACTGTTTGTTCTAGATCTATCTCCAAAACTTACTCTTCTTGCTATTCCCTAGTTTTGACGATGTCTACTCTGCATGACATAACCTGGACAATGTGAGCATTGGTATACTTCCGTCGTCCTCACCCTCTTCCGTTGAATAGTCTCCTTATCTCCATGTAGAGGCCTTGATTCCTCATACATAGGAGCATTAGCTACTGTTTCATGGACCATGCGATCTACTTGTGGTGGTGTCGGTCTTGACCTTGCTGCCACCCTATCCAGCAACTTGCTAAAGCTTGGTCCCTCACCTTTGTGCTTCCCCATCTGATATGCATATTGCTTTGCACTTTGTAGTAAAGCATTTGCCATATCTGAAATGCACTCATCATACAAGCTAACCTTTTCCTTGTATCCTTCACCAGCAAGCCAACTCCCATGTACACTTTCAGATAAGTTTGTTCGAGGGGTTTGTGCTAAATCCACCGAGCTTAAGACCACCTACACACAAGAGGTTTCATACATGAATTCACAAAATTGACTCCAATGCAAATACATCCATACAACATATCATTTCTCCATAAAATTTCTCACCCTTGACATGAGGTTGCCCCAATGTGCTATTCGTACTTCCCACCAACTCATCCACGTATCCATCACTGATAGTTTTCCCTCATGAACATGTCCATTTCTCCACCACTCACGAATCTCTTTACTTTTTAAGAAAGCTGACTCCTTATTGGTTGCCAATCTCCATTCTTCACACAAGTCAATATGGTGTTGTCGACTTTCTGCCTTCACGTATTGTTTAGCATGCTTCATCAAACTTTGTTTCCAATGGAATAAGCACGTTTGCTCCTTGTCCTCCATAATGTTGTGCGAACTCCCATTGAAAACGGTCCTAACTGCACACCAATTGGACCCTACTTGATTAGCTAAACCCATAGAAGTGTGCGGGTGCATAACCGCATTGCTCCATTGTGCTATTCAGCATTTCCCAAAATAGTATTTAGCTTTTTGTAAACTCTTCCTTCATTTCGCATGTGGCAATTGTCAACAGCTCTTGAACACTATAGGATTTTGGAGAGATTTTTTTTCAATTAGCTATCATTCAAGGTAAATGAAAGAAAGGAAAAAATTGAAGTACGTATTCTCACCTTGGGTCGTAAACATGACAAGCCATTGTTGACCAACCAAAAACTTGATGAGTGTGATCAAACAAAACCTAGGACTTTGACAAGTCACCTCCACTATCACACCGCATGCGATTCACCAAGTCCACGCCTGATGCTGGTCCTCGCAAAGACATCTTAAAGACATAACATTTGTCATCAGGGCCACCTTGTCCTGGGAAACGGCTACCTTGTATAAATGAATAGCGAGATCTTCTCTGTATAAGAAGGATGCTATCAAAGCCCTACAATAAAGAGAGAACCAAATGTAAAAAAATACATCCAAATATAATTAAGTCACAGAATGAGTACTCACCTCTGGTTTTCCACAAGAGGATTCAACTCCTCCAAAAAATTGCAGAGCTCATGATCCCCAATACTTGTAGGTAGCTCATCATTTTGATTCATCATGGAGGAAAACAACATATCCTTCACAATATCCATCTGTATTTTTTGAGGACCCCCACTTCTCTGGGCTTTCAACACTTGAGAAACAAACATTTTCACGCGCTCCAACATTGACCTTGAAGTTCCTGGCTGAATTGGATGTTCATGCAGCCCAATGTGGAGCATCATTCTTGTAATAGTTGTGTCAGGAGGCATTACGTAATACACAATACATCTACACACTTGCACACAATGTGCAGTTTTGCAACAAAAGTGACAAACTATTTTAGTTTTCTCATCCTCTGTCAGAAGTCCAACTGCAATCTTTTTTGTCAGATGTCCATGAAAGAAGGTGTTGTAATACCTTTTATTGTTCAAGTAAAAAGGATAGCTGAGCCTATGGCACTCCAAAGTACCAACACAATAGCTAATACGCACGGTACAACTTACAAACATGTTTGATGTTACTGGACGTGTCCATAGGTGACCATCATATTTTTGCTCCATTCCATCCATATTTTGCCATATGTTGGTGGAAACTCTAGGATGGAATCACCATCATAATGTCTTGGCACCTCTTGGGCTTGGATGACTCGAGTAACTTTTTCCAACAATGAACGTAGAAGAGAAGGTTGCTCCTTCTTACGAAGAACTGAAAGTATACTCTGTGAAGCAATACATTCATCTTCAGAGATCTTGTGCTTTGAACCTTTTAGATTGCTTGTGCCTTCACCTGGTTGCAAAACAATTGCTGAGCCATTCAAGTCACTCTGAGAGGAGGAGCTCGAGATATGAAAATGGGTGTTTTGTGTCCCTAATTCTTTATCCACTGAAGTCTACAAATGTGTCGGACATCTTGGGCAATGTCATTAGCACTAGAATCAAGACTATCAGTAGCAAGAGAGGACTACATTGTAGCATATATGTTTTACTTCGAGTAATATCTACGATGTAGTTTTTATTGCCCTCCATATCATAATGAGCGATGATTTCCTATAGGCTTCCATCGGTCCTAGTAGCTTTCACTCCAGAAAGGGCGTGTGATGAAGGTAGAACTTGTAGATATCCATGACTGACAAGCGTGGTCTGGTGGAGAAATATTAAAGTTTGAGATTTTTTGCTGCAGCCATCAAGCTCCCACTCAAAGGTGACAGTGTGCTCCATAGGGAAGGCAATACGAAGATGCAGAAAGGACAGGAGAGACGAAAATGTGAAATGAAAATATAAAAACGAAGGAACAGGTGGAGCAATCACGATTGAGAATGAAGGCGGTTGAAATGATAAAACAAGGTGGAGCAATCACGATTGAGAATGTAGGCGGTTGAAATGATAAAACAAGGTGGAGAAATCACGATTGAGAATGGTCACGATAATTTTTTTAAATAAAAAATATACAAATATATATGTATCTACAAATATATAAAAAAATATACAAATATATACATTTATTGGTTCTAAGTATTATTTTTATAAAAGGCTAGTCTCTTTGTAAATACACACACACACATGTCTATATTTATATATTATATTGTATATACTTTAGGCTAAGAATCTATTAGGATATATGTATTTTATTGTGTGTGTGTGTGTGTATTTACAAAGAGACTAGCCTTTTATCTATTTTAGGATATATAGATATATGACTATATATCTATTAGGCTACGCACACACACACCACACACATTTATTAAAATACATATAGCTTAATATGTGTGTGTGTGTGTGTGTGTAACCTAATAAATACCTAGACTAAAATATATATATATGTACATATATACATAGCCTAAACTATATTCTCTCTCTCTTTTGAGCCTAAATGTTTAAAAAAGTTTTAAACGAGCATGAGTTTTCTCTTTTTTGTAAATCACATATTCTCTCTCTCTCTCTCTCTCTCTCACACACAGACACACACACACACACACACACATTTTCAATGGTTCAATATGTGTGGCGTACTTTTTTAAAATGTTTCTATTATTTAAGTTATTGAAATTGTTTTTCAATGGTTCAATATGTGTGGCATACTTTTTTAAAGCTTTTCTATTATTTACAGAGATAGTTGTTTTTTTATTCAGCATTAGTGTCTGATATATCCAATAATCATAGCCATGCATTATAAGTGTCGTGCCATTTTCAACCTGCGTTGAGCACCCTCTTAAATCTAAGCTCCATTGGGGTTGGTTTGGGCATGGTGGATCCAGCACAGTGGGGCCCATTAGTTGATGATGGGTGAATGTTTGTTTCCTAGAGGTTTCTTTGAATAGGGCCTATAGTTACGGCCCGATCTTGGTTTTGGTATCCGGCCTTGTGAGCTTACTGATCTACTCTTTGAAGTTGTGTGCTAGCCTCTAGAGCTTTCACCATCCTGAATGTTTTCTTAGACATGTAGTAAGGTTTGTGTGTGAGGTTGATCATCTCTATCTGTCATTCAACTCAAACTTTTTGCTACTCATATGTGTTCCTATAGACATGAAGTAGGGTTTATGTGTGAGGTTGATCATCTCTATCTGTCATTCAACTCAAACTTTTTGCTACTCATATTCAGGGCAAAAGAGAGAGAGATGGCTCCAAGAAAAGCAGGAAAACAACAGGCAAAGACTAAGAAAGGTATATGATGTGAATAGCCAAGATTCTACTGAGATTGTGTTTTAATGTTTTAGATATGCTTACTTGGGCCTGGTGTGTGTGTCTTACAGACAACAGGGGATACTCACTTAGATCTGGGCGTGTTTGTTTGACTCTTAGTGAGGAAGCTCAATCACGGACACCTATGTCCTCACATGTATCTCCTGTTAGAGAGGAAACAGAAGCACATAATTCTCTTGTTCATGAGAAAAAAGCGCTTGTGTTGGAGAACGAAATGAGCTCACCTCCTCCAACTCACATGGAGATTCCTGAATCTAGTACTGGTCAAGGGGAGACCCATAGAAGGCTTCTTGGAAAATCTATTGAATTGGGATTGCTTGGTGATGTATTCACTAAGTTTTTTGTGCAATGCAATTCCTCTACCCCATTGGTCCCTTTCTACAGGCTGATTCCAAATGAAGCCATCCGTATAGTTTCTAGCCAACTTGAGGTGTTTCGTGATTCCTTTGACTGCCATGGTTATGTCGAAGCATCTCCTCCTTTTTTAGTTTCACTTACATGTCCTGGAAGGTCTATTTTCACAGCGGTCACACAAATAGACTTGCAAGAATGGGGACCAAACTGGGTGGTACAACATGACAGATTTGAGGATGAAATCAGAGGAACTGAGTGGGAGGATCTCAATGGTGGTAAGAAGTTTCTTGTTTGGGATGGCAATCATCGTGTGAAGGCATGGATGTCTCGAGTGCATGAAGTATGTTCTTTTGAATGCCATAGAGTGATTTTATGCAACATTAAAAGTAATATATTGTAATATCTTTATTTTGTTTTCTCTAGCTTGGTCTCATAGCCCCTCATGCCATGTCCGGGTCAAATGTCAATTTTAGACAAGAAGCAAGAAGGAGAATTGCTATTGGCTTTGCGATCTCAAAATGAGTAAGTGAACTTTCTCTACTTAATTACAGACATTGTGAAGTCATGTTAAGTTCTTGGCTCATTGTTGTGACTATTTACAATAGATTGGTGCGCACTAGTGTTACACTCACATTGTCACATGAGATCTTCATGTTTCAACGATTTGGAATGGCGGACAAATCATCCATATTGGACTACCTTGGTGAAGACGTCAGGAGGTGGGATTTAATGGAGCTTAGTTTGGAGCGACGAAGTGGAGAGCAATGGTACAATGCTCCAGCTACAATCTTGGCACAGCTTGTGTGGAAGGTAGTGTTTACGTTTCCCATCTTTTATTAATAAACGGATTATCAATGTTTTTTAATCGTGTGAGTGATAATGAGTCCTTTTCGTTATACGTAGACATCGTTTGAAAATGCGGTGAAGCAAGCTACATCATGCATTGATAGACATGCCATGGGGTTGCAAGAATATGAGACAAAATGTGAGAAAGCCAGACGTGGTGTAGAGCAAACATTTCGAGATAGAGCATACAAGATACTCATAATTGCAAACCCATCCAATGGTGATGCATTCTTTCAACTCGTATATAACTATGATTGGTCTAAGAAGGGATTGGTTGCTCTGACCAAAGAAAAGCTCTACACAGTCGCCATATCTTGGATTTCAACTCAAAGGTATGTCACATGTCAATAAACCTCTCTTAACATAAACTAACCTTAACATCTAATCTCTTATGGCTTTGGTATGATGCTGAAATAGGAAGACGGAATTGCTTCAAATGCTTATGACCGGGAGGGCAAAGGACAAGGTAATTTTAGAGATGTTTGGGGATAACAAAAAGACGTTGCTGCATATGAAGAAAGAGTTGTATTGGGAAGAGCTAATAGGGGAGGCGGACTCTATTTTGGAGGGTTTATTGGTATATGATAATGTTATCTACGTCCCACCATTTATGCAATGGTGGGTGCAAGAGGAGCGATCGAAACACATACCA
Organism: Cibotium barometz; assembly: GCF_041138505.1. Lineage (NCBI taxonomy): Eukaryota > Viridiplantae > Streptophyta > Polypodiopsida > Cyatheales > Cibotiaceae > Cibotium > Cibotium barometz. The sequence goes on along the minus strand of NC_141096.1, from coordinate 7,511,327 downwards.
TGGGCCTTCCATGAGGTGTGGGCAAAGTTTGGAAAAGTGAAGGAAGGCCAAAAGCAACCTGAGGTGGAGAATGCCGCAAAGAGGGTTGTCTACAGGTATATATCTTCTAATGCCATTCTATTTTTGCAGAAAATATATATACGCATTAAAAAAATATTTTAGTGTTGTTTGTTTTATTTTGGATATGTAGGTGGGTGCAGTTACTCATTGGCCAAGGTCTAATGGACGAAGAGACGGAAGCAATCAAAGAATGGGTAGATCCAAATTCCTCGAAAACAATGTACCCGAAGGAATGGGTTGAGAGAGGGGTTTCTGATTGGGAATATAAGAGATGTCCTTGGTGGTTGGACTATCCTCTAAATCATGTGCCTCCAAGTGAGGGGCTCCTAGAAAAAGGTACTTTTTTGCTTTCTACTGAATTATATGCATGTAAATGTATATGTATATGTATATGTACATGTATATGTAAACCTTCCTACCTATACAAATACATACCTATACATGTATATATGTATATGTATATGTATATGTACATGTATATGTAAATGTAAATGTATATGTATATGTATATGTACATGTATATGTAAACCTTCCTACCTATACAAATACATACCTATACATACATATAAATATATATAAACTATCCATATGCATATACATATTAGAACACTATATTCGTGAGTTTGGAAATTTCCCAACTCTCATTTTTTGAATACTAAAAAGGTGGGACCTGGATAACATGCCTATAAGTTTTTCAAAACCATATCATGTGACCTATTGTTGGAAAGCGCTTGAAAAATGGAATCTAGTGAGCTATAGAGCGCTCAGTTTGGAGTAACAATGTTCAAGTTATGATTAATCCAAAGATTTGACCATGTGTCCCAAACTTATGGGAAATTCCCATATTCCCCAATATGGTGTTTTAATACATATACATACAAATATATACATATACAAATACATATGTAAACATATATGTACATATACATATGCATACATAAATACATACCTACATACATACACTAAATTATATACTAAATTCCTACATACATACAAAGTTCATGTTACATTTAAGATTTGGCATGTTAGATTTTAAAGAAACATTGTTAAGTTTTGAAGTTTATTTTGGGATTTTTTAGAAAATGCAAAGGAGATGCTGTCCAAATTTTTTACAAATTTGTACATACATACATACATACGTACATACATAGTTCATGTTACATTTAAGGTTTGGCATATCAAATTTTAAAGAAACGTTGTTAAGTTTTGATATATACATACCTACATACATATACATATAAATAGATACATATACCTACATACATATACATATAAATAGATACATATACCTACATATATATACATACAAATACCTACATACATATACATATAAATAGATACATACCTACATACATATACATATAAATAGATACATATACCTACATACATATACATAAACATACATATACATAGATACATATCTACATACATATACATATACATATGCATATACATATACATATACACATACATATGCATATACACATACATATACATGTACATATACATATTCATAGATACATATACATCTACATACATATACATATACAAAAGGTCTGGGGATTTCTACCTTTTTACTAAATTATCTTGATCTATTTCTTGAAGAATTTAAGAATTGCCAATCTGAGCTTGAAAGAGAGCCCTCAACTCAAGAAGACTCTAGAATACCTTCCTCGTAGCCAACAAACTTGACCCAATCTCCAGTAGTAGTTGGATCCTCACGCGTGGCCCCAAAACCATCCACACCACTGTCTCATGAGTGCCACAATCACACCAAGAGCATACATCTACATCATCTCAAGTGCAACGTGAGAGGCGAACAAAGAGACGTCTTGACATTATGCATGATGTTCAAGAGGGAGACCCCACAAATGAAGATCAAGAGAGAGACCCTCCAGAGCATCTTCAAGAAGGGGAGGTGTCAGGAAAACTTGACATCATGGACATGACTAGTAAGAGTACTTTCCATCACAAATTTATTTTGAGAAGTGTGTGCTTTCGAAATGCATCTCATTTTTTGTCTTGTTTACTTGCAGGTGAGAGGTGTTCTTCACACATATTGCTGGTAGACGTCCACACTCTTTCGGAGGGCTCAGATAGGTAAAAAGAATAATTTCACCATAGAATTAGTTTTCCAAGTTATACTTACCAAAACTAGACATCATAGATCTTTTATGTAGTGTGGAAGAATTCTTGATGAAGTTTCCCAAGGCTCTATCTCATAGAGGTGCTCCCTCAGATACAGTGGCTCGCCTTGTATGGGCTGACTTTCCTACAGGTTTACAAGTTGTTGATGTAGATACAGATGGGTGTCCCTCATGGAATCAAGTTTCTTCATCATTGATACGTGCCACACTCAGTTTTGTTGGTTTGTTTGTGGTGGCTGATGAAGGTTGGTTTGTGTGTTTAAGTCTAATGGATCAACTTCCTAAAATATATTCCACGGGAAAGAAAGTTGGATTGGTCATACATCGAACAATGTCTGTTCATGTGGAATCAAGTTATTTGTATGAGAATGGAGAACGGGTAAGTCATAATCTCTCAAATATTTCCCTTTATGTATACATGTTATGTGGTATGGATATCCAAACATAATGTTTTCTCGTTATGGTAGTGGATACATTGGCGCTTAGTATGTTCTATCGAGTAAATTGCCATGTCCCTATTATTGATCGTAAGGCTGGGCAAAATGTTTCAAAGAAGTTATTCAACGCTCAACGAAATTTCATTTTTGAGAAGAATAAGAAGCATCCATTCCAACGCATGACGGTCTTGGAGCGCTACATTCGAGGTGGTGCAGAAAGATCTCCTATGTTCTTTAGGTGAGACAATTTTCATTCTGTTCATTTTCATAGCTACTTTTTCAAAATACTTAGATGCACGTTTATGATTGTATTTCATTGTAGGTGGCTAGTGGAGACCTTCTCAAGTGAAGGAGATGGTGTCTTGGACGTTTTTGCGGGATGTGGAGGCTTGGGACGTGCATGCCAAGAGTTAAAAAGGCACTATATGGGGATAGAGAATGACATGGAGGTAGCCAAAGTATGTCTGGGAGATTTCTCATTAGGTCAGGATGACACGTAGAAGAATGCTATAATTTGTGGATCAAAAGACTTTGTAATCGAGACTGTCATGGTTTGGAAGTTTAAAGATCGATATATACATTTTTGATCTTTAAAAGATTGTGTTATATATTTAAGTAAGTAAGAAAGTATATATGTAATGTATGTATATATGTTAGTGCTGCGTAGGTAGCTCTTGTATGTATGTATGTATATGTATATGTACGAGGTGTATGAATTTAGGTAGATATATATAATTATATCAATAAGTATGATGTGGATCAAAAGACTTTGTAATCGAGATTTTCATGGTTTGGAATTTTAAAGATCGATATATACATTTTTTATCTTTAAAGGATTGTTTTTTATATTTAAGTAAGTAAGAAAGTATGTATGTATGTATGTATATATATATGTTAGTATGTAGGGTAGCTCTTGCATGTATGTATGTATATGTATCTTTTGTATGTGTATATGTATATGTATGAGGTGCATGAATTTAGATAGGTATATGAATATATGTAATTATATCAATAAGTATGATGTGGATCAAAAGACTTTGTAATTATTAATATTTTTATGGGGACTAGATCTTTAACAGACTGAAATTTATATTGTTGATCTTTCAAAGCTTGTTATTTATATGTAAGTAAGTTCCTGGTCCTTTACAAAGCTCATAGTAAGTTCATGGTCCTTTGCAAAGCTCGGACTCCTTGTTCATTGCTCCAAAAAGCTCGGCAAAAAAAGCTCGCAAAAAAAAATCCCTCATTCTACTTTACCCAAATGAATAGACCCGGCTTATAGACCCGGGTTGGAACTTGATATCTGTGGTGTCTGTGAGAGTGGTGCAATGCTGCATTGCATCCTCTCAGAAAGGGGCTTCTTTTAAAATATATTTTTAAAAAACTTCACTTCGACTGGAAATAATAACTTAACCAATAAATAAAACATTGCCAGAAAGGTTCAACTATGAAGGAGAGCTGTAAGAAGCCATTATCAAATTTTGGGTGTTTACAAAGCCACAATTCTATCATAAACTAGCAGCAGTTGCTTCCAGATGATCCAGACTGGCCCCACTGCTGTTGTGCAACTGCCGACGCTCCCTTAATCTCATCGAGCTTCTGTAATTAGATGAAGAAGAAGAAAAAGGAATGAAATTAAGATTTTGGCGCATTTGAAAAGCAATTAACGGCACATTAATCGTACTAATAACTCTGGTCAAGGACCTTGACGGGCAATTTCATAGTAGGTGCAGCTGCAACGTGCGCAACGGCCACCTCCAAGCCTGCGTTTAACCCGAAAACCAATATCATAAAGATTACAGAGTATTAATGAAGATTATGATGATGATTAAAAGGGCAAGAGTGAACACACCGGGTCCATCGGATGCCTGTGCGGGCGTCACGTAAGCAATAATGACAAGGGCGATGGTCATGCTTTGGACAGAAAGCAGCTTCATGTTGCGAGAAGAAGAAGAAGAGAAGTGGCTTGCAAGTAGTTTGGCGAGTTCAGCTATTTGAAGGCCCCGCAGTTACGTGCCCATCTCAGCCTATCGTTGCAAGTAAGGTTGATCATTCTGTTCGTTCAATTTTTTAACACAGTTAGCCCACATCTCGTGACCCACGCTTCTACGCTATGAAGACGGCAACCTTTTTATACTTTCCAACTCGCCCCTTTTCTTTGTTAATATTCTTACACTATACGTTACTATATTTTTTTTTAGTACATCTTTATCTCTATATTATGTTAAGGAAGAGTTTCACAAAGCTTCCACATGGCAAGAATTTGGAGGTTTGGAAAAGACGGAGGAGGTTTGGGTAGAATTTGAATTTGGAGTCTCAAAAGATGTGAGAAGCACTAGTTGCCCACTAGTATCAATAATAATACCACCTATGGTCTGGCAATGTTAATTTTGCACGCTCCTCCCACCAATTGTTCAAAATGCCCAATTGTAATATGGCGCCTTCCACATAGCTTTTCACCTCTACAACTTGTCAACGACTTTCTCATGAACCATTCCTTCTCTGCCCCCCCAATAGCACATAGATATGCTTAGTGACATAGAATTTATTTCATAGTCAAAGATAAAATATATGAGTACGATAAAAAACTTTAAGAGAGCTTGAGTCTTCAATCGAAAGGGTCAATTTCCACTCACACTTAGAAAGCATAACCCCACTTTGTTGGTGTTGGTGGTCCATGTGATTATCTCCTAGCACCTAGAATAAGGGATTATATTGTTATTCTCCTCTTGTGTCCTAAATTAGTCTCCCAATCACATCTTTGCCCTATTTTCAAATTTGTTTTCTTGTTTATTAGTCTACATCACAATGTTTCTTTCAGGCACCTAACTTCATTTTTGGAAAAAAAAATATCCTCCTTTTTTGACAAAGTCTTGTCACTTTCCTTAACTGCATTTCTTTTTCCTATGAAAAGTCAAAAGCTTGACATTACTTCCCACAATCTTGTCAATGCCACCAAGTCCATTTTGAGGTGACATCCCTCCCCCCATGGGTTATAATGATAAGCATGACATTTTACCTTGATGATTTTTTTTGTGAATTGTTTTCTCTTACTATCGAGGCTAAGAACCTCATCCTGCAAAGTTTAACCGCGTTTATAGGCATTCCCATTAATAGTGGTCCACATATTGAAAAATGTGGCCGTTGTGGATGTATAGTTGATAACAAAGTAGAATATATGTTGGTTTCATCTTCCACCACATAGCTATTATTAGGAATGTACATGTAGGGCAACAATACAACTTAAATACTCCACCACATAGCTATTATTAGGAATGAATATGTACAGCAACAATATAACTCAAATCTAACATTTCTTGAGTGCTTGCCTATATTTTTACATCTTCTAAAAAACTTGCTACTACAATGATGAAACTACCAAAAGTTTAGGTTGAATTGGTATAGTTGTCCTACACAACTTGAAAACACATCCTATGAGGTTGATTAGGGATTCTTAGTAATAAATGTGACACAACTAGAATAGATTTTATCTATGTCTACCACACTTGTCACACTTTTTAGTAACCCTTAGCCACTTGTCTTAAAGAGCTAGAGGAACACTTTTTAAGACATTTGAATCAAAACATTAGATGCATCTTTTACCTATAGTAGACATTCCTCTAGAATTAGGAGGAAATTCTTTTAGTCAAAGAAGGAGGAGGAAAGTTGCACTTCTATTCACAACAATAGGTGTAGTAAAAGTCTTTAGATCTTCCACTCCATAGCCTAAGTAGAAGTAAAAATTTAATCTTCAAATAACTACAAAATTCTCCTACAAATTCTAAAGGGTCATTAAGAAAAAGTGCATTGTAAAAGTATGATGCCATTGAAAAAAAACTTCCTTTATTTCAATATGTCAAAGCTATGGACATACATGAGTCATGCTATCAAAACTAAGAGAAGATGAAACTAGACACTATAAGCCATAGCTCTATGCTAATTATTACATCTACTTAACATTTAAAAAAATAAAAAAACGTTTATGGTTGAATGGGAATCTAAGATATAATAAGCTCAAAGTTCAAAGGGGTACCATAACCTATTATAGAGATATTTTAAGCATATACTATTCACAATCATTATGTCTTCCTTGTGAAAGATCGTAGAGGACTACTAAAGGAGAACTTAGAAATCCCTCTGTGAAAGATCTCAGAGGAGTATTAAAGAAAAATTTAGTAGCCATCGCTGATGTGTCGGGGAGACCTACATCTATATCTCATCCGAACACACCATCGTGAGGAGGGAACCACTGTCAACACCACAACACCAACACAAACACCAAATCAAGGTACCAATCTACTTAGCTTATGTCCTTTGTCAATAGTTGGCACAATCAGATACATGAATACTCTCTAAACCCATCTAACTGATACAACTGACTCCTCCACAGGATAGATGTTTAGCTATGGTAATAGTTGTTAGTAGCTATGGGGTAGGTCCTAAATATATTAATAGTTGCTAATAGCTGAAGTAATAGCTTCTAATAGCTATGCATAGGCTTTTAATATGTATGTTGTGCTAATAGCTACCAATAGCTATGTAATAGATGTTAATAGTTTTTAATATGCTTGTGGTAATAACTGTCAATAGCTCTGTTAATAGTTGTGGTAACTCTAAACCCTAATTGTCTTTAAGTCCTAAACTCTAAACCTGTGCTAATAGCTATTAGTAGCTTTTAATAGCTGTGCTTATAGCTTTTAATAGTTGTTGTTAAGTCCTAAAACATGTATTAATAGTTGTTCATAGCTATGCTAAGAGCTAATAAGCATGATAATAGCTTTTGTTAAGTGCTAATAGCTTTTCTAATAGTTGTTGTTAATAGTTATGCTAATATTTGTTGTGTTAATAATTGTAGTAATAAATATGGCACTTGTGTTTAAAGTTGTATTAATAGTTACTAAATGTTCTCCACTATTTTTTTAGCACCTTCACCTAGGAGGGTATCAATTAAAAGTGGCCCAACCAGGTCTGTTTTTGCAGCCCACTCAAGAGCACACTTGAACCGACAACTAATGTCAGTGATCCTTGGGATTTTGAAGGCTCTAACATGGTTCAAAATGTTGTTCTTGATAGCACAGGTAACAAATGGTAGTACCTAACAATTTTGTTTTTGGCAACCAATAGTTGTGTGATGACTACATGCTGATGGATGTGTTCGTTGTTAATAGTTTTAGATTTTTTGATAGTTGTTAGATGTTTTCTACTATTTTGGTAGCATCTTCACCCAAGAGGTCACTTGATATTGGTACAGACCAATAGATACCAAGTAATGTGGATAAAGCATATGGAGACACCTTGCAGGACTTCTTGAAAAGGCAAAGTGACAGAAAGGCGGTGAAGGAAAGCAAGTACCAAGGAGGGTCACGCATGCATCACTCAGGGTGCACGTGATCCTAAGCATGTTGGCCATGCTGATGGTGATTCGTCATTTCAAAGTATGCTTATGAAAACATTGAATTCTACATTAGATTGTTGCTATTTTGAAAGTTCAGTTTGTGTAATGTAAATATTGTGCTTGGTGTCAAGCTTCTTGCCTAAAATGCCATGTTGTCTATGTGCATGAATTTTTGTTGACACAGCATGTGAGGACACCTTGCAGGAAATATTGATGCACACAAAATGAAAGAAACCAAGTCGTGAGAAAGTGTCATCCAAGAGGCTCAAGAAAGCTCCTGTGCATGCACATAATCGAGTTGTGGAAGTATCTAAGGAAACATTCGTGTGTGTGGAAAGAATGAAGAATACTATTGCTGAAGAGACAAAGACCATTGCTGGTGTGCTCACACTACTCTTGAGCATGATGCTCCTAAAATCCATGCTGATGATGGTGATTTATTGTCCCAAAATATGCCTATGTAACTCTGTTTCGGCCAAGAGCCAAGGAAACATTGAATAATGTATTAGTCTTTTGACATTTGATGATTCTAAGTGTAACCATTGAATTTTTCAATTTGTGCATACATCACGTTTGTGTTTGAATTTGTACTTGCCTATGTAGTATTTTGTGCTTAGTGTCAAGTTCCTTTCTTGATATGTGATGCTATGTGTGATGCTATGTGTGCAGTCATCCATAGAGAAATGAGCATGGATCTAGTATGCTTTCAACACAAAAAGCATAAGATGAGGCCTAAGCTGCGTAGCTCGTGTCACCCATAAAACGATAGGATGAAGACATAGAAGGAGCTCAAGGAAATGTACTATAAAAAGCTACGACATATATTCTAGTCTAGCTATTGTGCACGGGCTTTTCCATGTTGCAATGATCCAACATGGATGATTGAAGCACCTAAGGAGAATTCATCCACCCTAGTCAATCTGGAGGAGGATCCTCGTGCTCTAATTCTTGGCCTCAATGGTCTTCTGTTTCATAAAGTGGATCTACAAGAAGAGTTGTTCTTCCCATCTTGGCATATTCAATATTAACAAATTCTAGTGCTAAATCCAAGGAGAATTTACTTCCTTGTGTGCCCTTATACTATTTAGTTTTTGTTGTGGACCAGCAGGGCACTTCAGGGTCTACTTATAGAGCTTATGCATAGAAAAGAATTTGGTGGAGAAATTTCATAGTTACTTTCCAAGTCTGTGTGGTGTGATTACAGGCTTCATTGGGCAAGGTTCTTGTGATGTATTGCAAGGTTATCATTTACATGCCAAGAAACCTATGTTTTTCAAGCATCTTGATGATTTTTGGGAGAGAAACAGTCAATTTGATGAAGACAAAACATTGCTTATCGATGATAGCCTTTACAAGTTCCTGGCACCTTCTGTATTGTACCAAAGTTTGGCTCCATGAGTGATTCATGGTGTGCACCATTTTTTACTTACAAGCTAGCCCCATGGTTGTGGAAGTATCTAAAAGCACTCGATAGCTAATCGTTTGTTGGGAGAGGTGATGTTTTTGGTGAATGTGGCAATGCAGAAGATTTGCAGGTTATCACACTTATTAAAGAACATGCCAAGAGAAAGCTGAACTATTATGGGGGTATTATGGTAGGCCATGTAGCTCCCAAGACCGCAGATGATATGCGGATGGCACACGATGACACCTGCGCGAGCGAGGATGTTTAAGAAGAGGAAGAGGCAACCAAGGTGGTATGGAATACACCTTTTCTACAAACAACCAAGGATATCACAAGAAATTAGGGATTCTATGTGGTTGTATTTTGCTGCAGATTGTACTGTGGTGTAACATTTTGATGTAATGTAATATATTCTCATCTCCTTTGTAATGGACATGTAGAGAGTGTACTATAATGGACATGTGGAATGATATATAATGCAAAGCTTCTTTTGTGTTAATATTATACTAGCTATGATATGACTTGTTCAAAATTGTTAATAACTACTAATAGCTGTGTATACGTTGAAAAGACATAGGGGAGAAGAGAGCTTGAGCTCTTGCAAGCACACACATTGTGATGCTTGAAAAGATGCAGGGGAGAGGAGAGCTCGAGCTCTGATACCTGCCCGAAATGCTACCTGCCCAATCTGCATCTGTGTACCCATATAGCTCCAATGGTACATCCACTGCATAAAACAATGCATAATCAACAGTGGCCCTCAAGCACCAAAGTGTGCGTCACACACTATCAAGTTGTGGTTTGTGTGGAATCTGCATAAACTAACTCTCTAAGACAATAGTGTAACTCAAATCTAGCCTGCTAATTGTGATAGATCAAACTCCCCACCATTTTCCTATACATAGTGGGATCCTCCAACACATAACATGCATCCGCACTAAGCTTGCCATTTTGATCTAATGGCACCGAGATTGACTTATAATCAGCCAGCCCATACTTGGACAACATGTCCAATACATACTGTCTCTGTGACAACCAAATACTCTTAGGTGTGCAAATGACCTCCATTCCCAAAAAGTAGCACACATCTCCCAAATCCTTCATCATCTCAAACTTCCTTTTGAGAAGACTTTTCACATGCTCAATCTCATCCAAGTTTTCACCTCTAACAATAAGATCATCTACATATATGGTGATGATCACAATACCCTTATCACTTTTGCACACATACAAAGAGTGATCTGCATCTGCCATATGAAAACCAATATTGACAAGATACTCAACAATCTTGTCATGCCATGCTCGTGGAGCTTGCTTCATCCCATACAAAGCCTTACGAAGCTTACATACATATTTTGGGTGACCTGTATCCTCAAAACATGGTGGTTGATCCATATACACCTCTTCTTGCAAGTCACCATGGAAGAACACATTTTTTACATCCATCTGATGTAAAAACTAGCCTTTAGCTGCAACCACCACAATCACAAGTTACAACTCTCAGAGTTGCCATCTTTTAAACTGGGAAAAATGTCTCCTCATAATCAATCCCATGTGTCTGCGCATATCCTTTGGCTACTAATCTAGCCTTGTATCTACTTATGTTGTCATGACTATTATGTTTTAACAGCCAATATCTTTCTTGCCTTCAAGCAACAACGGCACCAAATCATTTCCATACAATGAATCCATCTCCTCATCCATAGCTTTCTCCCAACACACATTTCCAATAGCCTCATCAAAACATGTGGGTTCTACTACTTGCACAACTTTTGTTGTATAAGCACAGTGATGTGCCACATAACCATCATAAGTCAACCTCTGCACATGGTTTTTTACTATTCGAGATCTTTGTAACTTTGCATTTATGGCTTTCATAGCCTTCTTCACACAAGGTGTCCTCATTGTTGGAATCCCAAGCTCCTCATCAAGGCTCATCTCTAAGCCACTAGAATCTCATGCCCTGTAGAAATATCAGGCATACCAAGGGCCTCAACCACTCTCCCTTTGCCTTTATGTTATGTACCAACTACATTTTTAGGACTGGTCTTATGATGCAGCCTACCACACCATGGTCTATCACTCCATGGTCTATCAATAGAACCGTTGGATGAGGACTCTCCTGGTCCACTCAATGACTGTGATTGCTAACTTGCATTCTGTGCAACCACATTTCCACTTACATCAGCCCCAACAACATCTTTTTCAGTAGCATACCAGCTACTCATCTCATCAAATACAATATCCCTTCTTACCCTCAATTCACGTGTAGCAGGATTATAACATCTCTATTTCTTTTGCTCAAGGCAATATCCAATAAACACACATTTTTATGCTTTTGGATCTAGCTTAGTACGCAACTTATCTGATACATGCACATATGCAATACATCCAAAAACTACAATAGGAGTCCTGTTCATGATATAAGCTGCTATAGATACAGCCTCAACCCAATAGCTATGTGGCATATTCTTCTCTACCATCAATGCTCCTACTATCTCTACAATGTGCCTGTTTTTTGCTCAGTAACTCTTTTTTTGCAAAGTGTATCTACATGTAAATTATCTCTGAATGCCATTCTTTTGCAAGAATTCAAAAAGTATTCTCCCCATCCATCTAACCTTAGGTACTTCACATGCTTTTCTATTTGTTTTTCAGCCATAACTCTTAAATTTTGAAAATGAGTGAACACTTCACTCTTCTCCTTCATGAAATATACCCACACTTTTCTCATGTGGTCATCAGTGAATGTTACATAGTACCTGTAGCCACCCATAGACAGTCTTCTTTGCAAGACCCCATACATCTGAATGCATAACATCTAGTACATTCCTTCTCACATTTGTGCCATGTGGAATTACATGTTTTGTTTGCTTTCCAAATTAACATGCTTCACAAACTTTCTGCATACCTTCAACTTTAAATTTAGGGAGCCCTGTCACAATTTCTTTAGTCTACATAAACTTTATTCTTTGCACATTTACATGCCCAATTCTCTTATGCTAAATGTCTATATCTACAACAACTCCTGAACCATTTGAAAACATTACAACACTCACTTTAGGCATATTTCCATTCAATGTAAACATTATGCCCACTCTATTGCCTTTCGCAACCAACTTGCACTCATCTTTAAAGTCTTCTACATAACAGCCATCAGGGTTAAACCGGACCTGCAAACCGTGCTCAATCATCTGGCCAACGGAAACCAGATTCTTTATAATGTTTGGAACATGAAGTACATTTTCAAAGTACTTCATCTTACCATTCTGCATAGACAATGGCATATCTCCAACATGGGCAATCGGATGAACAGTGTCATCCCCTATTTCAACAAAACTTGGTCTTTCAAGACTATTTATTTCCTTGAACCACTCATGATGACTTGTCATGTGGTTTGAAGCCCCTAAATCAAGATACCATACATCATCCTTACATGCTGCCATATCATTTCTAGACACATCATTAACTACATGTTGCATCACAAACAACCTCTCATTGTCCTCATTATCAATGCTAGAGGATGCATAGTTATTTTGCTGTACTTTTCCATTTCCCATGTCACTCTGCTTCTAATAGCAATATGCCTGCACATGTCGAGGCTTACCATAGTAAAAATAGCCTCGTGTATCATTATGCTACCCCTTTGCTAATTACCACAATCTATTTGACTCCCGCTGCCTCTAAACTTGCCTCTTCCACCTGTATGTTGTTGTTTACGATTCTAGGGACTGTTTCTACTGTTGACCATAATTTTGATTACCTATTTGGCCACCACCTTGGCCACATCCATAACCTCTACCTCGTCCTCTACCTACACGTGTAAAAGGCCTGCTGCTCTGAACTGTTTTTGTTTTGTGAAGACTGTTGATCTTCACCCACAATACAAAGCATTCAAGAGGTCCATTAAGACTTGGGAGAACATTCCCAACTTCACAAATTTGGTGTCAATGGTGATCATTTAAGAGAAGACCCAAGACCATGTAGACACACTTCCACCTTATCATCATCATCAACATAGAAACATCAATTTATACAAGGGATTCCATAATTCCCTTGATCTTCAAAGCATAATCATTCACAGACATAATTTTCATCTCCACAATATGAATCTCATTCTTTAACTAAATCTTCCATGCTAGGTGACTTGGCTTCTTGTATATGCCTAATCATAGTGTCCTGTATACTAATAGAAAGCCAACACGTGACTTTCCTTACTCCTTGATTCCAATCCTTGAATTCTTTTACATCTGTATAGTTGGATTAATCTCAGGTATCTCTGGTGCCTCCTCCATGTTCACCTTCAATGTAGTCCCAATTACCTTTTCCCATTAGGAAATTTTTCAATCTAAACCTCCAAGCATGGAAGTTGTTCTTGTCAAGCTTCTCTCCAACAATCTAGTATATTCCATCATTAGACATCTTGTCTACAACACAAATTTACCCAAAAACAAAACTCTTGTTTGACCTAGATAAATTGTTGTATTCTCTGTTCATAGTGGTATTATACTACACCCAAATTCTCACAACCAATGATGCCAATTTGCATACATACACCCAATGGCAACTTTGAGACCTCTTTGTAGTACACATAGTGTCTACACAACAAATCGCCCTTCCTACAGTTCCAAAAACAGAATTCTGTAGAGAATCAAAACTTACCCGCAATACCCGTGAACGCCTACAAACTGAAAAACGGAGGTTTAGAAGTGCCCAAAATGCATTTACAGATAGTATAGTTTCCTTGTAACTTTACTCCCGTGAAGAAAGCTCCTCAATCGGAGTTCATTTTGCCGGTGCCTCCCAAAGAGCTCCCGCGACAAGGATGTAGTAGCCAACATAAAGGGGGAAGAGTAGATGAAGCTCTTACCCTCGTACCACTTCTTGTGCTTCTCTTTATTGCCACTTAGCCATTAGCATGAACCAAGCTCTGATACCATGAAAAGATGCAGGGGAGAAGAGATCTTGAGCTCTTGCAAGCACACACACACACTCACACAAACCCTGGAAGAGAACACACACGGTGAGAGGCTAAAAATTCTTTTTCTTCTTCACACAACAAAAGAGGTCTACAATGAAGATAAAGTGAGTAACACACATAATAGAGTATACACAAGCGGTCCATAATGTGAACACGCTAAGAGGAGTGGGTAGATGTGGACTAGTCGGTGTAATCCAGTTGTAGAATCTATGGCAAAGATATGCTAATGCCAGCTACCAAACCCGCTAGTGATGTAAATGTCGAATGGTCATGCAAGTGCCTCGTGAGTGTCAGCTCATGTTGAGCTTGACATCTCAACATATGTGGGTTGATAAGTACTTTTGATTAACAATATTTGTTCACCACTTGATTGACACTTTTGAATGCTAGATTGAAGCAAAAATGTAAAATATATTTAATGACCAAATATGAGTTTATAGGTCCCATGGCATGCTGTTGTATATAGATTCAAAGACCTCGGGAGCGATCATATACAATCCCTCGGCACCTTTAATAGGTGTCATAGAAATTTTAATACATCTAACAAGATGGGAGTATATGTAGACCACAGGCTTTCTACTCAACAACTTGTAACGGGATTCATCTAGCTTCTTATAAAAGAGTCCCTTGAAAATGTAGGACCCTACTTCAATTTCATCACCCAAACTGTCCTCCTCATCTACTCTAAGTTTCTCCTTTGTACTTGTGCACTTGATCAAGTAGAAGTCCATGACTTCTTCATTCCCATCCTTAGCATTGACAACAAATTTATCTCCTACTTGGAGTGCTTTGCTTAGTGCTTCATAATGCCCTTCATATGTAGGCTCATTAAATTCTTCATCACTATTTCCACCGTCATTAGGAGTTATCTTATGGTAGCTCCAGCTTGTCACATGTGTTTTGTGTCAGAATCTTCTCCATTGATCGTGCATGCATGCACTATAGTAATAAGAAAGTTGTCTATATGAAAGTGTGGATCCATCTTGTTTTGAGTAGCCACTAATACAATGTAATGAGCATGCCTCGGGGAAAGTTTGACAGTCCCATCGAATCTCTCGATTCACATCTCCCACCTTGACCTCCAAAAATATACGTTCTATGTGCCTATTCTTGGAAGGGTAGTGTGCAATGGATCCGTTGGATAAGTGTTGATGAAGGAATTGCATGACATTTGCTGCATATTTTAACTCAGCTCCATTGTCCTTCAATTGTTCATGTGTTAAAGCCCTCTTCACAACTGCACCTACCCCATCATGTTCTCCCTTACCATGACCATTACCAAAAAATTTCCATACCATTATTTTTCCTGTTAATCCAGCATATCTACCAACAAAATAGAAGGGACTCTTTGCCTTGCCTTGAGATGTAGCCCCATTAGACCAAACCCAATGTTGGTTGACATCCAAGTCTTTGTCCTTCAACCATTGCCAATGTAGCATGAAGAAATTTTTCACAAACAGAGTGTCATTCTTTTATCGTCAGAAATGAAGAAGTGTATAGTATTTCTCACATCACCTCCAACACGATAGTAGGTAATGTGCACAAAAATGGTGACTTGATGGGAGTACCAATGCATGAATTGGATTTCATTTCGTTCCTTGAGAGAGTAATTTTCAGCAAAGTCCATGACTGAAACAACTACATCATCTGGAAAATGCATAATGCACTCCTTGAATTTGCTATTCAGCCTTCCATTGATACATGAAGTCATGTTTAATAAACTTTTGAAGGTAGCTCTTAAACAACTGCAATAGATCAGTGCAACGCATCTTCTTGTATACAATGTCCTTTATTTTTTCCTTCTTTCCACCTTCAGAAGTGCCTGTTTCCACATCCTCAAATACTCTCACTATGATGGTTTTTGCGTCTTCAAATAGCTCGTGTGGGCAACATTTTAGTTTCTTTGTTCCACACTTCGTACATTCACCCATGAGACATTTTACTACATGGTAAGTAGACCCATCTTGCCTAGGGCACAAGATAGAATCTATAATCTTTAAAATGCTCTTCACAATGTGTTTAGATGCAGAACATTGACATGGTAGTGATGAATACACGCACACCATGCATGTACATTTGCACAACCCACCATGCATTCCGAAGGCTTGACTACACATATAATTGACAGCATCCTTCAAAATGGAAATTCTCACATGGTAGATACAACAAGTTCTTTCCATTGCCTCTGCATATTGGGACAGTCAACTTCGTATTGAAATCAAAACAAAAATAAGTTTTAGGCATCACAAACTAGTTTGCAAATTCCAACCCCCATCTCACACAACCATGCCATCAAGTTGTATCAACCACACCTCATTAGAGATATGACCAACACACTATCACCACTTGCACTGTAAGATTCCTCCCCAGCCTCTCAGGATGTCCAGTATCTTCCCCTGTAGTCAGATCCCTCTTCAGAAATATAAAAGATCTTGTTTATACCTGTTTTGTCCCAGAGAGAGAAAATATTCTAGAGAGAGGTTTGAGTGGTTGTGGATGTGGAAATGGATGTATGGATGTGAATGTGGATGTGGAAATGGATGTTTGGATGTGGATGTGGATGTGGATGTATGGATGTGGATGTATGGATGTTAATATGGATGTAGATATGGAATGTGGATGTGGATGTATGGATGTTAATATGGATGTAGATATGGAATGTGGATGTGGATGTATGAATATAGATGTGGATGTGGATGTATGGATGTAGATATGGAATGTGGATGTGGATGTATGAATGTGGATGTGGATATGGATGTTTGAATGCAGATGTGGAAATGGATGTATGAAAGTGGATGTGTATGTGGAATAATGAATGCAAATGTGTATGTGAAATGATGAGACGTCGATATGAGTGAATGGATGAGATGTGATGACATGTGAATTGGGATGTGAATAAATGATATGTGATGTGAATGAATCTGATGTGATGAGATGGAAAATGATGTGATTGGATGAGAATGAGTACACATATGAATGGAATGTGGAATAAGTAATGTGGACTGATGAGGGATAAAGTGGAAAGACGAGAGTTCATTATAGAAACTATATTTGTGACTTGTTTGTAAATGACTATTTTATGTCAAGAATGCTGGGGAAGCATTTTGACCGTCTTGTGATTAAGGTCGTGGAGACCTACATGATAAAGTTGCAACATCTGACGGAGAGTCAACGGAGGACGTCTCGCGTAGCAAGGTCGGCCGAGGTCTTGACCACCGATTTAAATGGTGAGCTTCCGGTACGGTGGATGAGGGACCAAGGAAGCGGCCTATGAGTGAAGTGCTAGGTGACCTGCAAAGGATCCTAGAGGGTGCTGACCATACGGTACTCGGGCTTTGGGTCACCGAAGATACCCACACGTGCGTCGTGGAAGATATTGGAACAAGGAGCACAAACAAATAGTCATCCCACTGAAACTATGCAGAATGTGCAGATGCTCACTAGTCATATTATGGATTATCTCTTGCACATGCATCAATCTCATCAGCAACCTGTGAACTACTAGCCTCTCCCCATGTCGTCCCCACTTCTTAGCAAGAGGCAGTGGCTACACGTATGATGATACAAGTCTCTCATCCTTGTCCATTGAGGTGCACACATGGCCTATCTTCAAACATGCCTTGAGAATAGAGGTTGTAACACATCCTAACTCAAGGTAAATACCATCACGATGGCAAAATAACTCAAGAAATAAAGCCATAAATGTAATTCTCATCTCTGAATCTCTTCCCCGCTAGGCTCTCTACTCCGTGATACCTCGAGTAAATAGTGGTAAGCCACTAAATCCAAAGGCCGCATATGTAGAGCCTAAAACAAGCTTCACCTCTTCATAGTAGTTGTACATTAAACAATCTTCAAGGACCACAAAACCACCAAGAACTTCTTGAAAATATCTTAAGAGATCATGAGCTCTCTGCGATACTTTTTCCAAAATCACTTCTATCCATAGAAGACTATAAAACAAAAACATAAATGTGCACATCCCACATATTAAAACAAGAATGTGTGGTTAGCAAATGCAAGAGCCCAATACAATAGAGTGCCATGTGCAGAGCCAAATTGCAATAGAATGCTACAACTTACTGTCTGTATATGTGGTCTCCTTGAGTAAGTTTGAACATAGATTTAGTGGTCTTGTTTGTCTCTAGAAAAGAAAACCAATAGACTTTAGATTTGATGGGGACATCATGTAGGGCAAGTAGGTTCAACTTCTCCAAAGTTGCATAGCTATTTGCTTCCTATTTTAGAGTCTAGTTAAGAAAACAAGAGCCTCTCACTCGAGGCCTCGCCCACCACGGATATCCGAACAAGAGACTAATCCCTTGGTTCTTCCAAAATCGAACCCCAAAAAACTTTCCTCACCCAGAAAGCACAGGCGATTCCTCTAGGATATTTTTTTATTCTAACGTAGTCAAGAGCCTTAACTAACCAAATTGATCCGACCGAACCCGTAAGTCACATGGTCAGATCAAGGAAAAAACTCGCACTTGGATCATAGAGACCAAAGCTTTTTTCCTCATCAAGAGGCACAGCCATTGATTCTTTTCCATAAAACAAGACTATCCGGGATTTATTTCATCTATCATACCATAACAGAATTGAGTCTCATTTTAGGGATCCATCAATCCAGCCTAACCCCATCCAGTCCCATGGGTTAGGCCAACCGCCCAACCACTGTAGTGATAGGATCCATTTAGGAATTTGGTTATGTTTTGCCCCGAGTACCAGGGAAAAGAGTTCCCAGCCCCTTAGCTGACGCTTCATGCAAACTTCAAGATAGTCACACCACTTACACACCCAATATGAAATTGCATGTTTCACAAATTCAGCTATCTTTAAAACAATCTTTTAATGAAACCATAGTATCACTGATCATAATCCTCCAAAATATCCGGTTGAATTCTAATTTTCAATCATTCTTTCATCGATGTACCTATGGCATCATTGGCAAGCAGAACGCTCACCACCTATCCACTCAGGGGCCTTTTCAATAGTTCCTAGCTCATAGTACCCGAAAAATATATTCACTTATAAAAATCCAGATGGACACTCCATTGAAGATCAGCAAGATCAACCAATAGATCCATATAAAAGATCCATGGACTCATCCGTTGAGGACCAGCAAGGTCAATCAACCAGATCCATACCGGAGTTCAGAAAACAACTTTAACACCTTGTTCCATTTTCTTCCTCGATGCACGCATGGGTATCTTTGGTGACCTAGAGCCCAAGCACCGTATGGTCAGCACCCTCTAGGATCCTTCACAGGTCACCTAGCACTGCACTCATAGGACGCTTCCTTGGTCCCTCATCCACCGTACCGGAGGCTCACCATTTAAATGGTCAAGACCTCGGCCGACTTTGCTACGCGAAACGTCCTCCGTTGACTCTTCGTCAGCTGTTGCAACTTTATCACTTTGGTCTCCACGACCTCATTCACAAGATGGTCAAAATGCTTTCACACCATTCTTGACATAAAACAGTCATTTAAAAACAGGTCATAAATATAATTTCTAATGAACTCTCATCTTTCTACATTATTCTACATCATTTCTTGTTATTCCACATTATTCTACATCAATTCACATTGCTTAATCCACATGCAATCATATGTATTCCCATCGTCCTTCATCCATTCTCATCTAATCACATTATATTACATCCCATCACATCTATCCACATCTATCCTCATCACATCTCATCCATTCTCGTCTAATCACATTATATTACATCCCATCACATCTATCCACATCTATCCTCATCACATCTCATCCATTCTCATCTACCCATATCCACATCACATCACATCTCATCCATTCACATCTATTTACATCACATTTATTCACATCACATCTCATCCATTCATATCTATTTACATCACATCTCATCCATTCACATCACATCTCATCCATTCACATCTATTTACATCACATCCATTCACATCACATCTCATCCATTCACATCTATCCCGATTCACATCACATCATATGACATCCATTTGCATCACATCTCATCCATTCACATCTATCCCGATTCACATCACATCACATCACATTCACATGTCATTCATTCACATCTATCTCGATTCACATCACATCGCATCGCATTCACATCTCATTCATTCACATCTATCCCGATTCACATTACATCACATCACACCACATCCATCTCACATCACATCACATCTTATCACATCCACATTCATTTACATCACACCACATCTTATCACATCCATATCCACATCTATTTACATCACATCACATCTCATTCATTCACATCTATCCCGATTCACACATCACATCACATCTATCCCGATTCACATCACATCCATTTCACATCACATCACATCCATTCACATCGCATCTCATCCATTGACATCTATCCATATCCCATCACATCCAGTCATCACATCACATCTCATCCATTCACATCTATTTACATCACATCACATTCACATCCATTCACATCTATTTACATCACATCACATGTCATCCATTCACATCTCATAACATCCATTCACATCCATCTCATTCATTACATCCACATCACATCATATACATCCCATCCACATTACATCACGTCCACATCTCATTCTCATCCATTTACATCACATCACTTCCTTTCACATATCATCACATCTTAATCTCATCTCATCACATTCACATCCACATCCATTTACATCACATCACATCCCATCCACATCCACATCCATTTACATCACATCACATTTCATCCACATCTCACCACATCCACATCCATTTATATCACATCACATTCCATCCACATCTCATCACATCCACATCCATTTACATCACATCACATCCCATCCACATCTCTTTACATCCACATCCATTTACATCACATCATATCCCATCCACATCTCTTTACATCCACATCCATTTACATCACATTCACATCTTACCACATCCACTCACATCTTGTCACATCCTATCACATTGCATTCACATCTTATCACATTGTATTCTCATCTTATTCACATCGTATTCACATTTAGTAACATTTTCTACTTTCAAAACCGATGGGACTTTTTCTAAATTTCTGCCAATTGCTTGGCCTAGTTAAAGGTACTTTTTCTCGATGGATATTTTCATATTCTTTCTCAAATTTCTCAAGTGAAATATATTCAATATTCTTCTTTTGAGTAAAAGATTCATGGGATTTACAAAAATCAATTCTACCCATATTTCCCAATAATGCTCAAAATTCCACTTTTGATAAATACTCATATCTTAACTTATGCTAAAAATTCCTCTTTTTCCATTTAATTTCTTGGATCTCAAATATCATGGGAATTTCTCTTTTTGCATTTAAATGATTGAATTCCAAATGTTATGGGAATTCCTCTTTTATCATAAAATAAATTTTTCTAATATTCCTCTTTTCTTTAATAAAAATGTCCATTATTTCAAATATGCCAAGAATTCTACTTTTAACATTTAAATGATTGAATTCCAATTGTCATGGGAATTCCTTTTTTTACCATTTAAATTTTCTCATGCATAAAATAAATTTATCTTAAATTTCTCTTTAAATTAAATATTCATTATTTTAATATACAAAAAGTTCTCTTTTTTCATTTATTTACATGGATCTCCATTATCATGGAAATTTCTCTTTTTGCATTAAAATAGAAAATACCAAAAATTCATCTTTTTTTAAACTAATTATTTATGCATAAATACTAAAAATTAGTTTCCCATGAATTTGATGAGAATCATTCTTTTAGCATAGGATGTCCAATCCTAGAATATGGTAGGAAGTCCTCTTTTCACATTATGCATAAAAATGAGTTATGTATTAATTTCTAAATTTTTTGCCATAGCTCCGCTGCTATTACTGATAATTTTCAATATTTTTGGAAAGAATAATACTTTGTAGTATAATTATGATAGAATAACTATCATTAGACCTAAATCCAATTTATGGAATTAAATCATAAGTTACTATAATTTTATTAGCATAAAAGCATAAAAAAGCCATTTTCAAACCTCTAACTTAACTAGCATAGAGTTTGATTTTTGAATTGAGAATTTATCAATGAGAAGCATCCATTTGAATAAGAATTAGTCCGTCATAGGAATGACCATTCTTTTGGGGAGAGAGAGATATACATAAAAAGCATCCTAATTAAGCATAAATATAAACTTTTTGTGATTAATCATTAGAATTCTTATAGAAAGCTTAATTTTCATTGAAAAATAATTCATTTAAAACTTCTCAAGCTTGAGAGGGGTTGAGAAGTGAAATCATTGAGAATATTAAAGAAAACCATGAAATTACATCTTCCCTCTTGATTTTGCTTGCTTCTTTATCTTAGAAGGAAGCCCCCAACAAATCAATTGGTTTAGTATGTTGAGAAGAAGGCTCCAAGGATTGTTGAAGAGAGAGAGAAGCTCCAATCTCTCCAAAAGTAGAGGATTTTTAAGGGATAATAGAAAATATCATTATTTTAATGTAATACTAGCATGGTATAGCTCAAAGATGAGAATACAAAAGAATGAGGGTCTATTTATAGGTGAGGGAGGCCACTAACTGAGTCCAACTAAGTTCTAGAATTTTCCAACTTTAGTTTGGCTAAATTTAGACAAGATTTGGACCAATTTAGCTCCCATTTTGATCCAGTTTGATCCAGGAGAGAGGAGAGATAAAAATATCACAAATTTTTTGAGTTAAAAACTCATCCACAGGTGTGAAATAGGCGCCTTCCTCAAAGGTCTCCCCTTCCTTACCAAGGTGTCAAAAATTCATCATTTCTTCAAAATATCTCATTTTTTTAGTAATATCTCTTAATTTTTAACTAATAAACCTTGTACTCAGTCAACTCTTCATCTTATGTGAGCATTTACTCATTTTTGGGTATTTTCTTTTATTCTTTGAATTTATCTCATCCCAATGTTCACTTGGATTAATCCTATTGGTCCATAGGAACCTTAATTGGACCATAATCTAGAAATTTCTAAAAATCTAGACCCTTAGGCCAAGGTCCCTTATATCATTTTTAATTGATTCCTAATGCACATTGGAAAGTTTATTTTGAACTTCTATTTCAGAGAAAGCCATTTCAGAAACTAGGAGGATTTTTATATCAAAAGGTATCTTAATTTTGGATTATCTCTCTCTAGACATTTTCTCTCTCTAGGCCAAATAGGGTAAAACAAGATCTTTCTTCTATTTTAGAGAAGGGAATAATTACAAGCACAGAAGGGGAGGTTCTTACACCTTTACACCTCAAAAGCCAGAGGGAGGAATCTTACATCCTACCCCACTTAAAAAACACGAGATGTCCTCAAAAGCCAGAGGGAGGAATCTTACATCCTACCCCACTTAAAAAACACGAGATGTCCTCATCTCGCAGGTGGAGTATAATCTCTTTCATCTTCTTCTTCTTCAATCACTTCCAACGTTACTGCCTTAGAAGTGGACGGACGATTTAGGAACATCTCTCTTTGACTTCCCCTATTCTGAGGTGGAGATCTTGCATTACTTTGGATTGAAACTGAGGGTTGGTTATGTTGAAAGAACGGTAGAGGGGGAGGAGACACACACACAGGAGCAAACCCTAATGTATATTGCAAACCCTAACCATAGAGGGAAGCCATCTCCACTCTCACACAAAGCATAATGCATAATCCATAATCCATAATACACACAACACTCTATGAGTTGTGTCCACACACCATCTAACCCTAGCTAATGTCCATACTCTATGACCAGCTGGACACGCGGTCATTTATGTCACACATGTTCCTACCTAACATGCCAGCACATAGCATAGCTGGCTCACATTGACATCGAGCTTGAATCTCAACAGCCTCTCTCAAGCTCATGATGTACTGCCGATGAAGATGTAGATGAGCTTGGGATATCAAGACTCTCAACACTCCCCCTCAAGCTCATGATGTACTGCCGATGAAGATGTAGATGAGCTTGGGATATCAAGACTCTCAACACTCCCCCTCAAGCTCATCCCATGTACTCCCAACATAGTCCAGAAGTACTCAAACTTCTCCCTGCTAAGTGGCTTCATAAAGATGTCTGCCACCTGCTCATCAGTCTTCACATACTGAAGATCAACTGTACCATCTAGCACCTTCTCTCTGACAAAGTGATAATGGACCTCTATGTGTTTAGTCCTCGCATGAAATACTGGATTCTTGGCCAACTGTATACTGCTCATGTTGTCATAATGAATGACAACTTTGCCATCAATAGGCTCACATAAATCTGCCAAGAGACCCTTTAACCATACTGCCTCACAAGTAGCAATGGCTGCACCTCTGTATTCAGCCTCTGTACTGGATAAAGCAACTGTAGGTTGCTTCTTGCTACTCCAACTCACCACGGCACTTCCAAGTGTAAAAGCATATCCACTAGTAGACCTCCTGTCATATGAGCTACCTGCCCAATCAGCATCTATGTAGCCATGTATATCCAAGATTTTACCACTCTCATAAAGTAGACCATAATGTGCAGTGGTCTTCACATATCTCATGATGCGTCTCACTGCATCCAAATGAGGCTTTCTGGGGCTCTGCATAAACTGGCTTACTAGCCCCACAGCATAACTCAAATCTGGGCGTGTGATAGTCATGTAAATGAGACTACCAACCATCTTCCTGTACATAGATGGATCATCAAGTTCCTCACCATAATCAGCCTGCAACTTCACATTTTGCTCCAAAGGTGTACTCATAGGCTTACACCCTATCATGCCATACTTTGCCAACATATCCAATGCATATTGGCGCGCTGTACTAACCATGTACCTGCATGATCTTTGATCACTTCTATGCCAAGAAAGTATCTCAACTCACCAAGGTCTTTCATGTCAAATTGCCCACTCAAAGTTTTCTTGACATGCATCACATCTGCACCATGATCACCTGTGATAATCAAGTCATCCACATAGATGACGAGTAAAACAATCCCATGCTCTGTCTTCTTCACATAGAGTGAAGAATTTGCTGTAGAAATCTAAAAACCAAGTGAGATAAGATATCTTCTCATCTTATCACTCCAAGCATGAGGTGCTTGCTTCAGACCATACAATGCCTTTTTCAATCTGCATACGTGAGTGGGATATCTTGGGTGTACATACCCTTCTGGCTGTGTCATATACACTTCCTCTTGTAGATCTCCATTCAGAAATGCATTCTTGACATCCATTTGATGCATTTCCCAGCCATTAGCTACAGCCATAGCAATGACTGCTCTCACTGTGCCCATCTTAGCCACTGGACTAAAGGTTTCATCATAGTCCAAACCTTGGGTCTTGCATACCCTTTGCTACCAATCTTGCTTTATGTCTCTCAATAGAACCATCAGATTTGCACTTCACTTTGTAAACCCATTTACATCTAATAACATTCTTGTCCTTTGGTAATGCAACCAAATCCCATGTATCATTATGGACTAATGCGTCCATCTCAACATCCATTGCTTTCTCCCATACATGCTCTCCAATAGCCTCTGTATAGCATGTAGGTTCTACATGCTTCACCATAGATGTCATATATGCATAGTGCATAGCAAAATCTCGATATGTCAATCTGTCAACTGGATATCTGACTCTCTGGGATCTCCGCAATGCATGCGGGTAACTCTGAACACCTGTAACTCTAGCATGTGGTGGCACATATCTATCCTACCTAGCACCAGGTGTGCGTAAAACAGGTATGCCAAGCTCCTCATCCAAACTCTCCGAACTAGATGACTCATAACCTGTGATTCCAATTCCTTCGACCTTCTTCATTCCTTTATCCATAGCACTACTCCCACCAGTGCTCACACTCTCATGCCTCAAACGTCTTGACCATGGACGTACTGTACTACTCTCAGCCTCTGCTGTGCTGGCCCAGACATAGTAGTAGAACTAGAACTTGCTTGTGGTGGCAAGTTCACATGCACATCAGCCTTAAGTGACTCAATGACACCCTCATCTTTTGCTTTGTACCAACTAGCAAGCTCATCAAACACCACATCACGTGAGATGACCACTTGTCTAGTTTGTGGATTATAACATTTGTATGCCTTTCGATCCTGTGCATATCCAACAAATACACATTTCTCTGCCTTAGGATCCAACTTCCTTCTTCTTTCATCAGGCACATGTACATAAGCTGTGCATCCAAAAACTTTAAGGTGTCCAATGTTTGGCCTATAACCTGTAAGCCGCATCTCTGGCCCATGCTTCCATGAATGGCTGTCGTAGGTGTTTTGTTCAGTATATACACTGCAGTAGCACATGCTTCTGCCCAATAGTAATCTGGCATGCTCTTTTCATTGAGCATCGCCCTAGCCACTTCACATATGACTTTATTCTTTCTCTCAGCCACACCATTCTGCTGAGGTGTATACCTGCAAGTCAATTGTCTTCTTATTCCATGCTTCCTCAAGAAATGCTCAAAAGCCTTTGAGGTGTATTCACCACCTCCATCTGTTCTCAAACATTTAATCCAACAGCCATATTGCTTTTCTGCAAAAGCTTTGAAATCCATGAACTTTTCCAATACTTCACTCTTCTCTCTAAGAAAGTATATCCATGTCATCCTACAGAAATCATCAATGAATGTGACATAGTATAAACTGCCTTTGATAGATGGGTTTTGTGCAGGACCCCATACATCACTATGTACGATCTCAAGTGGCCTGCTACTCATATTTCCTTCTCTAGGAAACCTCAACCTTGCCTGCTTTTCAAACTGACAGGCTTCACAAACATGCATATTTCCATCATATTTGAATCTAGGCAATCCACTGACAATGCCTCTTGTTTACATGTTCTTTAATCTCTGTATATTGACATGTCTAATCCTCTTATGCCACATATCAATGTCCTATACCACATTTTTACTTTTGGAGAACATGGCTGATTTTAGCTCAGGAATTCGAGCATCCAACTTAAACAATCTGCCTTCTTTCTTGCCTTTAGCAAAATGACTCTACATCCATGTTTAAAGTCCTCAACGAAGCAACCATGCTCGTTGAAACGAACCTGTAATCCTTGTTCCACCATTTGACGAACAAGCTCTTTGTGATAGAAGGCACATACAATACATCTGACATAGACTTTGTCTGACCATTGTGCATAACCAATGGTACACTTCCAACATGTGTAATGACATGCTGGGTATCATCACCTGTCTCCACATAGCCTTTTACATCCATAGGCTTCATATGCTCAAACCATTCACCATGACATGTCATATGGTTTGATGCTCCTGAGTCCATATACCATGTGTCATCATTCTCAGCATTTGTCGTCATAGAACCCACAACATGTTTCATGGCAAACAAATGATTTGCAGTGCCATCATTACTGCTTGATGCATAGTTTCCACCATGTTGTGCATAATTTCCACCATAATGACCACCACGTTGTGCTCTTCCCCCTCTCAAATCATTCTGTTTGTGGAAACAATCTCTCGCCATATGACCATATTTGCCACAGTAATGGCATTCCACATCTTGCATAGAATTTTGTTGGCCTTGGCAACATCCTCTACCATCGGGGGTTACCTCTGCCTCGCTGAGGTGCATATCCACGACCACCTCTAGCACCATATGAAGGCTGAAAATTCTGCTGTGGTGACCTGTCCTGCCATCCACGACCATTACCACCACATCCACGTGATGTGAATCTCCCCTGCCTCTAAAACCTCTCTGAGAATAGAAAGCCTGATTTTTGCCATCATCATGGCTAGTAGATGCATCCATAAATGAATCACTGAGTTTGATTTCCTCAACCAGCAAGAGTGAAACCAACTCATCAAAGTTTGGTAAACCTATACTCCTCACTGAGATAGATGTATCAAAAGATTTGTATTCCTTGCCAAGACCACGCAAGGTAATATCCACCAAATCATCATCAGGCATGGGGGCATTTATTGTGGCCAATGCATCTGCAAACTTCTTGATTTCTTGCACATAATCATGTATGCTCCTTTTATTCCTTTTCACATTATGTATCTGCTGTCACAACTGAGACTTGCGAGCACTCGTATCTGTATCAAACATCTTGACCAAAGTATCTCATGCATCTTTGGGATTCTCAGCATCCTGTATGTGTATGAGCATAGCATCAGAAATACATATAGACAAATAATGCAGCACTTTGAATGCTCTCTCTGACCATTGCTTATGAGCAATAAGCTGCCTGCTGTGTAGGTTGTCGAGGTAGCTCTGGCTCTGGCTTAGCACCTGTAATGAGATTCCAAAATCCTTTTCCTTTCAAGAAACTTTTTATCCTGTACTTCCATGCCTGGAAGTTCTTCCTATCCAGCTTTTCACCAACAATCTGAACTGGATTATCCGACATTTTTGCTTAATGTGCACCTTCCGCACTCATCCAAAACTGTAACCAAGCCTTCCTCGGCTCAACCACACTCCAATGAGTGTTCCAGATACTCCAAAGTAATCACAAATCTTCAAATTTGATGTAGAAAATCAACCTGTATGCATCCAAGATGAACTGACTCACGCAGTCCGGGATACCCTATTTTGATGCGCTTTCACGGCTCCAAATCACAATGTAGTGGTGCAATCAAGTATGGAAAACTTGCATTTACACCTAAACAACCTCAATGTAGAGTATCAACACCATCTGACATGTATACATATCAATTTTTAAAAACCCCTTTCTCTGTTTTGGAAAAAACCAGAAAAACCAGTAGTAAATTGGCTCTAATTTCTTCAATATTTGTCCAAATTGAGCAACCAGGCATTCATTCGCTTAGCAATAGTGTCCATCAACTCCATGTAAGAGGAATTTGTCCAATTGTATAAGACCAAAGATTAATTGCTCAATTAAAAATGCTTTGTTTTTTGAACAGTCTTTTAATCAGCTCATTCCCAGCTCAATTAGGCATAATTCATCAATCCAATCACATAGCCCTCTTCTCCAATGTGTGTAGCAACTAATTGCTAAATCAAACTTGAAATATATCAAGCAACCAATGAGCATTTGATCTCCTCGCTTCAAAATGAACACAAAACTTCCCTGTTTCTCTGTAGGAGCTGCGCCGCCTGCTCTACAGGGATTTGTGAGTGTTTGTAATACAATTTGATGATGAAACTAAGTGCCCAACACACCTAGGCAAGTGTGTGACCCATCAATGCTTTGATTTTTACCAAAAACTTGCTCCAAATGCATCAATTTTTGACTTGCTTTTCTCTGTTTTGTGAGAGCTCAAAAACTAGAGTTTTTCACTCAATCAAATGCATGTAAATTTGCTCCAAAATTTGTTTAAGGCTTGCATAGGGGTTTCCAATACATCCCTCTTTGTGAAATACATGTGTCTTTTGCCAGAATCACTTCTATTTCACCATACATCAGTGTTTCCAAGCTTTAATGGAAAGCTTCCAAAAACCAGAATTTCTCTTTGCTTTGTTTTTGCCTGTATCACGTGCAATCCACTCAAGGATGTTTAGAAGACCTTACCCGGTAGGCCAAGCTCTCAGATCTGATAGTATTTGGTGTGCTCCAAGCTTCACAGCTCCAATGGCAAGCTTCACAGCTTCTTCTCCCTCTTCACTCACTCACTCAAAACCCTAATAAACAGCGCAAGGCTCTGATACCATGTTGAAAGAACAGTAGAGGGGGAGGAGACACACACAGAGGAGCAAACCCTAATGTACAGGGCAAACCCTAACCATAGAGGGAAGCCATCTCCACTCTCACACAAAGTTAAATGCATAATCCATAATACACACAACACTCTATGAGTTGTGTCCACACACCATCTAACCCTAGCTAATGTCCATACTCTATGACCAGCTGGACACGTGGTCATTTATGTCTCACACATGTTCCTACCTAACATGCTAGCACATAGCATAGCTGGCTCACACTGACATTGAGCTTGAATCTCAACAGGTCAGAGGGTCTACCTCTAGGATTTCCTTGATTTTGACGGAAAGGAACCTGATTACTGTGGTAGGAAGGAGCTGGAGTCTGGAATCTTGGTCCTTGATTTCCCTGCACCAAAAACCTTGATCCAAAAGGAGTTGGGCAATCCATACTGCGATATCCAAATCCTTGACAGTTATAGTATTTCACTTCCTTGTTCAAGGGTGGAACTTCTGAAGTTGAATTCCAAGGGATTGAGTTCTGGGAAAAGGACCTTTCTTCCATTCTGGAACTTTCCATATTATGAGCTTGACCTTGTTGTCTCTTAGGCGGTGGAAGGTTGGAATCACCTTGTGGAGCTAGAAATCTTTTGAAAGATGATGGTGCTGGCTTCAGCGGGACCTTGACATCAAAGGCCTTGACGAAATCCTTCGCCATCCCGCACTACTTCGGCTATGGAAACTGGCTTGACATTCTTCACTAGGATATTCAAAGGTTTGTTCAATCCCCGAATGAACCTGGGCATCAGTTGTTCTTCATCCAGTGGTGTGGCGAGTACTTGAGGAGAAGAGCGAATGCTTGATGATACACTTTAATGGTTCTGATCCCCTAGGTTAACTCTAAGATTTCATTCATCTTGGTTTCCATAAATCCGAGAGGACAGAATCTCTTCCTTAGGTAAATTTTGAGATCATTCCGTGTCTGGGTTTTTCGATCCAGACGGTTTGTCTCACAGTGGTTTCTCCACTCTGGCTATTTCTACTATTTTTAGCCTTGCAAGAGCCATTTTACTCTTTTCATTGTACCCGGTGACATCGAAGTACTCTTCCATTGCTTCGATCCACTTCTCCATAGCCTCGCATAAGTTTTCCCCTTCACCCTTGAAAGGTCTAGGCTGCGATCTATGAAGAGTTTTACGAACATCCAAGTCAAGCTCTTCCTCATCAAGTTGGGGATTAACATTCCTACCACGACGACCTCGATCCATGATCCTATCAATACAAAAATTCTTGTTAACTCCCTTTATTTATAATTCAAATCCGACTTAAGATCCAACTGATTTTGGGGTTCTTTAGATTGGTCAGCCCCCCACATAATCATGGGATAAAGATTTCTTCTAATAGAAGAACATACGGAACTCATTATCAGAGAATAATTCATTCATATTCTTAACACAGTAATGGTCCCTCAAACCGAAAATTCCATCTGAACATTCCTCCACGGGCATTTTCGTTATGCAGGTTCTTAATTTGTCATCCCTTAATTAGTCACTGGGTCAAGGTCAAACAGTAGCAATCTGTCTCAGCACAATCCACTAATCTCATAGTGATTTTCTGAAGTCACAATCATCATTCTAGTTACTATCATCACATCACTGGGATTCGTCCCATTTATCCTCATGTGGCTTTGTTAAACGTATCTTCTTTCAACTAGAATTCAGGAATCATTATCTTTCAATCATCAGAATCCAAATCAACTCATCAATTCTCAACCAAAATTCTAAGATCATATTAGCTAGCATTCGAATTCATCATCTGGTTAGCATTTTTGCTTATAATTTCAAGTTCTTATATTTACTTGTATATATTGTTAGTAAAGAGCTACAGTTATACCCACGATATATACGGGTAGTCACGGTCCTTGGAATTATAAGGTAAATACCATCATATCTAGGCCTCAAACAGGATTCCATACAATTGCGGTACTTCCCTCTGAAGAATCTTCATTTTGAATATCAATTTATATGAATTTCATCACACAATTACAATCTTTTACTCGTACTTTATAAATTTTTGACATTTCTTGCTTCTCGATTGATCCACTTTAGCCAATTCGCTATAATATGAGCTGAAAGATCCCTGCCCCCTCCGCGCAGCGAATTTGGGGGTGCTAGCAACGGAAGTAGCACTTCTTGCACAGGGCAGAGCCTCTCACTCAGGGCCTCGCCCAAGGATATCCGGACAAGAGACTAATCCCTTAGTTCTTCCAAAATTGAACCTGGAAAAACTTCCCTCGCCTAGAAAGCACGGGCGTTCCTCCAGGATATTTTTTTATTCTAACGTAGTCAAGAGCCTTAACTAACCAAACTAATCCGACCAAACCTATAAGTCACATGGTCAGATCAAGGAAGAAACTTGCACTTGGATCATAGAGACCAACGCTTTTTTCCTCATCGTCGAGAAGCACAGCCGTTGATTCTTTTCCAAAGAACAAGACTATCCAGGATTTACTTCATCTATCGTACCATAATAGAATTGAGTCTCATTTTAGGGATCCATCAGTCTAGCCCCATGGGTTAGCCAACCGCTCAACCATTGTAGTGATAGGATCCATTTAGGAATTTGTGTTGAAATATACAAGTGAATAGGGTGTGTGCGGGAACAAGCCCTTGGCTAGAGGCTGTAAAAGAGAATCTGTAAATGTGAGAGAACCTGTGAAAAGGTGAGAAGAATCTACTGGGAGAGAATAAATGGTAGCATGAGAAGATTTAGGAAGTGTGGAGATATTTTGGGAGAGGTGGAGAGAATCAAGCAAAAGAGGTGGGGGAGTGAATCAAGGAGAAATCAATGGGATTAGATGCTTGGATGTAAACTCTATAAATTGAGGCATTGGCCTAATGAGAACTTGCTGGTTTTTGATTGTCCATGCCTACATTCAGCTATTAGTTAATTACTCACTAATCACATCTTAATTATTATCTAATCACTTTGTTAATGATGTTGATTCTAGCATTTGATCCACCATAGCTCATCACATTGCTATAATTTTAACATGGTATCAGAGCCTAGCCTAGAATCCAAAGGTTTGAATTGTACAACCTAAAAGTTAGAATTGTGAGGTCTTTTTCATAGAGTAAAATGGATTTCTTGAAATCTAGCTTTACACCTTTCAAAGAGCTAGTTCACTACCCAAATAGCATTGTCCGGGGACACAACTTTTTTGTACACATATTCATGCTTCCACCCCCATACACCAGCACCTTCCACAAAGCTCCAACACAAAATCCCCTTGGCTCTCTCATGCACTTCTCAACTATGCTATCCCCAATTCTCCTATCACTCTTCTTCTCAATTTTCTTCCCTATGTTGCTCACAAAATAGTGCGTTTCTCTCTTAAAAAACTAGCACAACAATGATTCCGTACATCTTCTCCTCAATCTCGTTAACTACCCCCGACTCTATCTATCCATGCAAGAGTTCCACCTTCACTTCACAGCTAATAATATCAATTCACTTCATAGCTAACAACATCAGTTCACTTCATAGCTAATAACATCAGTTCACTTGTTGTACGTGGCCATGCACTAGTCCTAATCCTCTCAGGGTCTACACACACACAATGATTTATTTTCAGTTTTGGGGTTGGGGTGAACACATCTATTGGGCACAATGATCTTGACACATCTATTGGGCACAATGATCTTGACCCAAAATAAACCATCATAGTCTTCCTAACTCCCCTTGGTTAAATTATTTCTGCTCAACCACAGCATGTTGTCCAATAAAACAATCCTCAAAGAAAAGTATATTTAGGTCCGAAGAAAAATCTCCGACATCAGTTGGAATTCTACACCAATATGGCTTAAGCCTATAGCCGTTGACTCTTTTTAAATGCAACTGATCATCCATGTAAGCTAGTTGATAAGTACCATTCTTATGTATATGTACCACCTTGAAGGGACCCTCCTATTTAATATGGAACTTGCTCTAGAAAGTGTTGTCTAGTCCATTGTTGTACCTGAGCACTAGATCACCTTCTTTGATACCTTTGTCTTTAATAGTCTGATCTAAATGCTCAACTCTTTGATTTCTTAACTGAATTAAGTGGTCCAAGGCTTCCTCTTCTCAAGCTAACTGAAACTCATCTAGTCCCCGTTCTTGATGCTTCAGAAGAAACTATAAACTACGAATTTCAACCTCAATAGGCATCATGGCCTCTTTCCCAAAAACAAGATGATAAGGTGAAAACCTTATAATCCCACATAGCTAAGGAAACATGCAAATCCCACTATTTGGGATGTTCTTAGTCAGCATAGTGCATAACTCTCCATTAAACCTTTCTACTAGCCCATTACAGTGGGGATAGTAAGGAGTAGACTACCTATGTGTAATATGTAATTTGTGCATGATCTCTTATATAACCTCTCCTCCGAATCTAGATCCTTGTTGGTCTGCCAATAGCTCCAAAAGTATGCCAAATCTGGCACATGTCTTCAAATACAAGTTTGTCCACCTCTTTAGAAGTTATATTCTTCACACATCTAGCTTCAGTCCATCTTGTCAGATAGTCTGCTCTAGTCAATATGTAGGTCTTACCCCTAGCAGTAGTGGGCAGAGGACCAATTGCATCCAATCCTCACTTTTCAAAAGCTCCATATGATAAAATATTCTTCCTTAACTCATATTGTAAAAAATATTCTTCCTTAACTCATATTGTAAAAACTTTCTTCCTTGTTTTTGACAGGGTTCACAACTCCTGTAGGCCAAACATACCCTATTGTTAAGACTTTCCTCATTGTCAACATCAAGGGAAAATACCCTCCACCATAGACACCTTCATGGTAAGAGGAAAAAATGGCAAATATCTCCTCCCTACTAGGAACTCTCTTGAGAATCAGATACTTGTCTTTCATATATAGATGTTCATTCAGAATGAGGTACTACAAAGCTTTCCTGATGAAACCATATTTCTACCTCTTGGACAGATTTGAAGGTGCATGACCTAGTGTAAAAAATCTTCAATTTCTTGTAATTTCTCTCTTCTAACCGAGCTGGGATGGGCAACAGTGATAGCATGCATATCTAGATCCTTGTGCAACTCCCCCTTTGCTAGTGCATCAGCATCCTGATTCAGCTCCCTCTTCACATGATGTATCTACGCTTTCTAGAATCTATGCATCATCCTCTTTATTTGAAAATTCCATTCTTTCAATTTAGGGTTTTTTGCTTTTCGATCAGCTTGAAGCTGCCTAATGACCCAAAAAATGTCCCCTTTGATGATAAAATTTCTGATTCCCTTCTTAATGCACAGCTAAAATCCATACTCCAAAGTAGCATATTCAGTTTCATTACTGATCTACACTTGCAATTTAATCCCTACTTCTTTGCCTTTTGGGTCCAATAAGACTATACCTCCACTTTTCATCACTCAGTTTCTCTTTAAAGGCCCATCAAAGAACAGAGTAAAAGCATTTGATAGCCCTATTTTTGGGCCCTTCCATATGGGCACTTTCTTCTCTGCAATCAATGTAGTTCTAGTGTAGTCCTGTCCTCCACCATACAAATAAGAATATCAACCAATGTAGTTCTAGTGTTGTCCTATCCTCCACCATACAAATAAACTGAAACTCTTGGAATTCAATCAATCACTTGGACAATCACTTGGAAGGAATGTTAGACTGGATTAGATGAGGAAGTAGAGAACAATGGGGGGTCAGACTAGTAAATGGCTTTGGGAGTAGATAGATCTAAACTTTCTAAGAGCAAAAACAATAGCCGCCATCACTTGCTCTACCTCAGAATATATCCTCTCCCCTTGTGTCTTAGTTGTGTTGACAAAATACATAGGCCTCATATAAGAATGTTCCTTCCCTACTGTAACAACACTACACCCACAACATCCTCACCCACAGTAGGGTTCACAAAAATTCTCTGCTGTAGTTAGGAGGCATTGCCACTGGTAAAGTACTAAAATTTTCTTTTACTCACCATGAAGGCCTCTTCCATTTTGACTCGCCAGATAGAAGGATCCCTTTGGGATTCTTGTTGCAATGGATATAAAGCCTGAGATAAAAAAAAGATAAACCTGGCAAGATATCTTACTTTGTGAGTGAAAATCTGCAACTACTTGACCTCTTGAGGAGCCTCCAATAAAAGCAAAGCTTTCACCTTTTCAGGATTAGATTCAATCCAATTTTAAGAAACCACATGACCAAGAAGAGTCATTGTGGCTTGAGCCAAACGACATTTATCTAGATTTAACTGACCTTCCAAATCATCAAATCTCTTCAAAGACATTTATCTAGATTTAACTGACCTTCCAAATCATCAAGTCTTCAAAGACAACCTTAGCTTCTCACAATGGATCCATTTGCCCACTATAGATACAAAATTCATCAATAAACACTCTGATGTAGAACCCTAGATAGGGCTCAAACACCATATTCATAAACTTCTGAAAGGTTACAGGGGAATTTGGTAGCCCAAAGGGCATAATCTTGTGCAAAACATCCCCAAGGGATAATAAAGATGGTTTTCCTCTAGTCCTCTAGAGAAATTGAGATCTGAAAATATCCTGAATATCCAATACACACACTATATCTTTTATGTCTAGCCACACTATCCAGAATCTCATCTTAGAAAGGCAATGGGTAATGATCTCTTTTAGTTATAGCATTTAGGGCCTTAAAATCAACACATACTCTCCATTTACCACTCTTCTTTGGATTGATTACCACTGGAGAAGCCCATTCAGAGTTATCAACCAGGAATATAAACCCTACTTTCAATAGTTTATCCACTTCCTCTCTCAAAACCTATTGCTATACAATTCCCAATCTCAACCTCTGTACGATTGGCTTATCCCTTGGCTTCACCTGGATCTGATGTAGCACTGTAGACACTCCCCTAATCTGTGTGTAAGAAGAGATAATTAGGTCTAGAAGTTTCTGCGGCATGCCCATATACTCCTTTCTCTTAGCCTCAGTCAGATCATTGGCCAACATCTTTTGTAAAACTTCTTGCCCACTTGGCTACACTTCAACTTTAGACTTTATCTTCTTACCTTCCTCTGAACATAGCTATACAGACATACACATAAGGTCAGAATTAGACTCCAACAGTAGCTGGACCATCTTCTAAGCTGACTTCCTATGTTTATGAATCCTCTATAGAGCTCATTTCTTCATCTTCTTCTTTTGATGTCCTACTCTCTCTTTCTTTAGACATATCATATCTGACTTGTTTTCTCACAGGCTCGTCCAGCCTCAAAATTAGATGTCCTCTCCACCAGTCTTTTCCAGCCCTCATAGCAATCATCCATAGTCTCCCAAGAATCAGTGGGTATGCTTCATACTTTGTTGGCATGACATATACATCTAATTCTGCTTCTAGTACCAAAACATTCACCTATAGCTTCTTTACAATTCCCCAACATCTGAAAAACTTTTTGGCATTTTGACTATAAATTTAGATGGTGCTACAACTTTTAGTCTCAAAGTCTCCATTATGTATTGGGTCATTATGCATACCTATGCACCACCATCAATATATACTTTGGGAACTCTGTGCTTGTTCACCCAAGCATCCATAACTGGCATAATCTTTATCTCCTTTTTACCTACACTACATTAATTTGACCTCCCTTCTTCTCTTTCTTGGAGTTTCTTGTGCTAACCAACTTACTCCATGTCCTCTTGAGTCTGGGGCATAGCTACAAAAGTTGGGGCCAAGTTAGACTAGGTCCCTTTTTTTTGAAGATCTTTCATCAGATCATACCCTTCCTCTCATGAACACCCAAAGGAAAATCCTGCATGCCAATGTGTCTTCTAGACTTGGTCTTCTTCCTACCTTCCTTGGGCTGATCTTCCACTTGTTTCCACGTCTTCCTCTTGGATGGTCTTGGCTCATTCTATGTCCCTCTAGTTCTCTTATTAGCTAATATGTCCACTTCTTCATCCATGCCAATTAAATTCATCTCTCCCTATCTTGGTCCATTACCTACTGTTGAGCCTATGGTACCTACTGATTTGGCATTTCCTCTTCTCGCCTAACATCTTGTCTAACATCCTATTTGTTTGCCCTTCTAGGTTCCAAAGGATAAACATCTCCTCCCATCCTCTGCTTCAAAGCCTTCCTCAGTAGGGGTACCAAAACAACGATGTGTCGGGGAGACCTTCCTCTATAGATCATCCACCAAACACACAACCATGAGGAGGGAACCACCACTAGCACCACAAAACCAACACAAACAACAAATCAAGGTACCAATCCACTCAATTGATGTCCTGTGTCCTCCAGCTAACATAGTTGGACACCTAAATACTCTCCAACTCCTCTAATTGTGATATAGATGACTCCTCTAGCTATCCTCCTAGAAGTTTGTTTTGACCTCCAATACCTCTGATCTTTACTCAAAACCCCTGAGCTAACCACAAAATCTTCTAGCTAACACAAACTAATTAGTTTTATGATTGAAAACTGAATCAGATAGTTGTTTGATGATCCTAGTCAGAAATATGTTCCCTAAGCTTCCTCAAAGCTCCCCAGCCTCAACTATCTTCACTTGCTTTAGAACCTCACAACACCTGCCAACTATCTTCACTTGCTTTAGAACCTCACAACACCTGCCAACTATCTTCACTTGCTTTAGAACCTCACAACACCTGCCAACTATCTTCACTTGATTTAGAACCTCACAACACCTGCCAACACACCTCTATTGACTCCCTGCTGACCAAGATCTGCTGACCTTTTTATCTCAGTTTACCCAGTCCTTAGTTAGACCTCAACACCCCAATGTCTGCTACTATAACACCTCCAATCTCTTAAATGCATCAAATTCCACCAAGACTCAACTTCACACACTCCAAGCTGATAGTAGCTAACTGTCTTTTGACCTGACATAGTCCTGATCTAAACTACCATCCAATCCCCAACCTATCCGGCCGAATTCTTACAGGTATCTGATTGTCAGCCCATACTTCACAAGTGTTAAACAAGACAAGATCTATACTTCAACAACATCAGTTGACTAATCTAGACACACAGCTGACTCCAAGTGACATAACCCTTCTGACTCCAAATTAAAGCTTCCTGGACCCAAACCCGACCTACCAAACCTTAGAAACTTACTCAAGAATATATTCTCTCAACAACAATATCAAACCAAACAACAAGAGTAGAGCAAAAAAATCAACTCATCCATCCAAAAATAATAATAAAAGGAACCTATTCTATATAGACGATAATTCAGTCTGTCTCCATAGCCTAGAGACGTGAAGATTAAACGGGAAAGAGAGAAAGCATCAAGGAAACAAGGGAATCCCCCACAAGATGACCCCAACAAAGCCCTTCAATCTTCTCCTTCAAATTCCACAAGAACTAGCTACAAAGAAATCTGCAAACACTCCTATAGGCCTTCACCCTCAAACACAACCAAGATAAATTGAGCAAAGCCTAAAGCCTTAGGCTAGTCCAAGTTGTAATAGAGTTGCTATTTAGAGAGATTCTAGGGAACCAGCTTCCTACAAGATCTTTTATCACCTTAGTGCCCTTTGCTCTCTCGATGGACTCAACATTTCCCAGTCAAATCCCCTATCATTTTCTCAAAAACACCATACACCAACAACTTCCATAAAGATCAAACCCAAAATCCCCTTGGCTCTCTCACACATTTCTCAACTATGCTATCACCCAATGCTCATATTGCTCTTATTCTCAATTTTCTTCCATATGCTGCTCACAACAACAGTGCACTTTTCTCTTACAAACACCATTTCATACATCTTCTCCTTGATCTCATAAAATACCGCTGACTCTAGTTATCCATGAAGGAGTTCCACCTTCACTTCACACTTGATAATAACATCAATTCACTTGTTGCAGGTGGCCATGCAATAGTCCTAATTCTCTAAGGGGCTATACACACATGATAATTTATTTTCAATTTCGGGGTTAGGGTGAACACATTTATTGGGCACAGTGATCTTGACCTAAAAAAATGCATCACTGCTATGATGGACAAGAGGTGAGGAGGAGGTTATTTGGCATCCCAAAGAGGGTCCCAAACTACTACATTTCTAATGACTCAAATTTTGAAGTGTAAAAAACAACATGGGATGGGCATTAGCTAGATGAACTCACTACAAGAGGATGCATGCATAAGGTGCATCTACAATTTCTCTACACAAGAATTATAGAGTTTCAAATTTATCTCGTGCGATTATGCATGCTGCTAGGGGCATGTGGCTATAGTCGCACATGTAGCCAGGTAAATATCTACATTACAGTCTATGCAAAAAAAATGGGAGGGGGGAGAGAATGAGAGAGAGATGAATATATCAAATATGCTTCTCTCTCTCTCTCCCATCCCCCCCCCCACTTCTGTCTTTAAAAAACTAACACACGTATGAAAAATACACATTTACAACATATTATTAAAAAATCATTCAAAAAATAAACATATATTGAGATTAGTACACATTAAGTCAAACAAAGTGTTCACATTGAGAATAAGAAGATGTATAAGGTCAAATTATTATTTCAAAAAAGCAAACTAAGGTACTCATAAGATCACAAAGATAATATTCAAATTTAATCATCCTCCTCATCATCATCTGTATCCTCGAGCTCCCACCACCACCTTTACCTTCACCTTCACCTTCATCCTAACCACTTTCAATCTCCTCCTACATTACATAATAAAAAAGGATACACAGCTAGTGCTAAAACAAGCTCATATAAATCTTTAATATAAATATTTAAAGAAATAAAGTACATGTGGGATCAACTACTCACCCCATAGTTGCGTTGAGCTCTCTAGTCGATGCCATAATGTTGATCACCATTCTTGCTTGTTTAAGCTACTCCCCAATTTTGGCTTTAGATGATGTCTACGATAACTCTTCTTTTGTTCTCTCTCAAACCAACTTCCATTTCCTACAATTATGAACATGTAGCACATGAAATTAAATACATAGAAATAATGACACATATTTAGCAATTCATAAGAAAGCACATGTATTATAATACAAGCTATATAACTTACAAAGCTCGCGATCCAAGCTGACTTTCCTCCGGACCCATATTTCATGGCATTATACTTATCCAACGTGACACCTTTTACTATGGGTACCACTTGTTCTCCTTGATGTCCCCATGACCTCCTTGCGTTATAATCTTGAGGACTTGTAAGACTAAAACTTTGATTGTCCACCCAACCATATCCCAAATGGACCCTAAACACATGGTTATATAGACCTAAGTGATGCATGACCTTCTGACTTCAGCCCCTTAACCTTTCATTGGCTAGGCATGGCCTTTTCACTCTCCAATGCCTCCTAAACTCCCCCTGGAAGAGGGTGCCTATTTCTGTGGCCTTTGGGCTTCCATTGTGCACCATCTACATCCCTTTTACTTTAACCTTAATGCCTATTAACCATTTCTTTAGGTATTTCTGGTTTGAAATCCCCTGAACCTTATTTATATGCAAACCTTTTACAAATAAATAATCTTTTCTAGTCTTACCTTATAGTGTTTCTTGTCAGTCTCATAACATTTCATCCCCCTTAAAAGAAAAGTTTTCATCCTTGAAAACAAACTAAGGAAACCTTTTCTTCATTGTAGCCACTCTTTCCCAGGTTGATCCTTCCTTCTGGTTTATCTTTTCATTTTACTAAGCATTCTTTAGACACAGAATGCATAGTTTTCTTTTCTCGATATTCAAGAATCTTTTTAGGCTCATGTGGAAGAATAGGTAGTTCTATGAGATCAACTATAATTGATTCTTTTCCAATGATGATGTCATTGTTTTCCATCTTGCGTTTCAATCTACTAACATGAAACATAGGATGCACTCTAGATCCTTCAAGTAAAGCTACCTTGTAAGCTACACTTCCATTTTTTTTAAACTGTATTATATAAGGACCATAATACCTTGGACTTAACTTTGGAACTTTTCTAGTTTTTAAAGTTTTTGACTTTTCAGAAACTTTTACATAGACTAAATCACCTTCCTCAAAATTAATTAGTCTTCTTTTACCTTTCTCATAACTAATAGAACGACCCCACACTCTTTTAATGTTGCTTCTTGCAATGTTAACATGCCTTTGAGAAAGTATTTCACACTCTGCCATTTTTCTTTTTGAAACCCAACAGCTATGGGTACTCTAGGTTGAAATCCATAAATTAGCATAAATGGACTAAAATTGGTATAGCAAAATGTTTTGCAGTGTTATAAGCAAATTCTAATAATGGAAGATACTCATCCCAATTATTTTGCTTATGATTAACATATGCTCGAAGCATATCTTCTAGGACCTAATTAACCCTTTATGTTTGTCCATCACTTTGTGGATGTTCAAACATACTCATACTAAGTTTGGTGTCCAACTTTTTTGACACTTCTTTCCAAAAATGGCTTGTAAATTTTGTATCTCGGTTGCTTACTATATCTGTTGGCAATTCATATAATCTGTATAGATGATGGATAAACATTCTAGCCAATTATGGTGTTTTTACTTCTATTTTAGTTGGTATAAATTATACCAACTTGGTTAACCTATCCACTAGTACTCACATTAAATCATGCCCTCTACTTGTTCGGGGTAGTCCTACTATGAAATCCATAGAAATACTTTCCCACTTACCCCTTAGTTATTTATAGTGGTTGTAATATTCTACCTACTTTTAGGCATTCAGCTTTATTAACTTGGCACTTAGGTAATTTCATAACATAATTCTGGATGTTCTTATTTAAACCTTCCCAATAAAATTATCTTTAACAAGTGCATAGGTCTTATAAATTCTCGGGTGCCCCGCAGTTGGATTGTCATTACATTATAGTAAAATACTATGATGAATATTTTCTTCTTTGGGTACACAAACATGACCTTTATATAACAAGTACCCATTATTGATGGAAACACTTTTAAAACAATCTTTTTCACTTATTGACCCTTCTTTAAGTGATTCTTTTGAAGCACTATCTTTTTTAAGTGACACTCGGCATTTTCTTTACTCTCTTTTTGAGAGTTATTTTTTTAAATCAAGTAATTCCAAACTACATTATAGCTAGGGTCATTAGCACATTTTCCTTTTTAAGTGAGCCAGCAACTCACTTTCTAGTTAAGTAAAACTCAACTCATTTATCATGGGTGCTCGACTTAGAGAATTTTCCCACGACATTAAAATTTTCTTTTCTATATCTGATTTGAAAATCAAACTCTTATATGATTTCATCCCATCTAGCCTTCCTAGCTTTTAACTCCTTTTAAGTACTTAACCATTTAAGACTTTCATGGTTAGACAATACTTCAAAATTGGCACCATACAAATAATGATGCCACTTCTTAAGAGC
This sequence comes from Cibotium barometz, assembly GCF_041138505.1. NCBI lineage: Eukaryota > Viridiplantae > Streptophyta > Polypodiopsida > Cyatheales > Cibotiaceae > Cibotium > Cibotium barometz. The sequence goes on along the minus strand of NC_141096.1, from coordinate 7,467,957 downwards.
ATGCACAATTACAAACAACTATTTCTCATAAGTTTAATAGTTACTTTAAGCTTTGTCCAACTTTTTACTTTCAAATGCATTTGGCCTTTGCTTTTGTAATCATACTGCACTTACAACAAAATTACTAGCATATGTTTCCAACACAAATGGTTCATTTGGATCCACTATTTTCAAAATAGGATCAGTAGCTATTGCCACTTTTAATTTTTCAAAACTAGTTTGTTGATCATGAGTTCAACTAAATTTTTTCCTTTTTCTTTAAGCTGGTTCATCATTGGAACAACTATCTTAGGATAATTTCTTATAAACTTTCAATAAAATCTAGCAAGTTCTAAAAAGGTTTGTAACTCATCTATATTAGATGGGGCCTTCCATCTGAATATAGCTTCAACTTTATCAAGATCCATACAAATCCCTTTGTTAAACACTATGTGCCCAAGATATTGCACTTCTTTTTTGAAGAAATCACATTTAGATTCTTTAGCAAATAATTTGTTTTTTCTCAATAATACTTTTCTAAGGTGCTCCAAAGGTTCTTGTTCATTTTAACTAAAGACTAATATATCATCAACAATAAAAACCACCACAAACTTTCCTAAATAAGGGTATAGTGTTCATTATGGTCATAAAAGTAGTGGGAGCATTAGTTAGACCAAAAGGCATAAGTAAAAACTCATAGTGCCCAGAAGATGTCCTAAATGTTGTTTTTGGCACATCTTCAATTATAATTCTTACTTGATGATATCCACACCTTAAATCTATCTTAATAAAATATTTAGCATCTTTGGGATCAAATAACTCATCTATCCTGGGAATAAGAAATTTATTTTTTATTGTGATTGTATTCAATCCATGATAATCTATGCACAAGTGCATAGATTCATTTTTTTCCTTCACCAATAATATTGGTGAAGGCCGGGGGGGAGACTTACTTGGCCTAATAAAGCCTTGTTCTAAATATTCAGCCAACTTCTTTTCAACTTCTTGTCTTTCAATTAAACTTAATCTATATGGTGACTTACTAATTGGCCTTGAATTCTTTAAAACTTCTATGGAATGATCTATCCCTCTATTTGGAGATAAACCTTTCGGCAATGTTTCCATAAAGAAATATTTAAATTATTCTAATAAATTGTTCAAAGAATAATTAACTACTTCACAATACTTGAATCAAACTTTTCATAATGGTTTTTAAACTAAAGAATTTCATATCAGAAAAACATTTATTCTATTCCATTATCTTGATGAAGCTTTTGGAGCTCAATATTGCATATCAAAGTAGAAGATGGTACATTGTTCTCTCCTTGCAATGTAATAAATTTTCCTTTATGCTCAAATGTTAGTGTATTATGCAAATAGCTTCTCAAAAGTGTTTCTACCAATGAAAATAACCATTCTCTCCCAAGAATTACATATGCGTTCAACAGACACATCACTTGAAAATCCAAAAGTGCTTCGTACTCTTGAATCTTTATCCCAACTTGGTTTACCACAGTATCTCACTCACCTTTATCATAGCCATTGGCTAATGATACTATATACTTATGAGAACTTGGGACTTGAGGTAGGTTAAGTTTCTTAACCAAGTTGTAATTTAAAAAGTTGTGTTGCTACATCATCTATGATGATTCTGACTTTTTTATCTTTAATATTTCCATGCACTCAAACCAAATCATGTGGTCCAAATGATGGTTCCCACATAGATTTTGCCACCGTACAACAATGCTTTTCATCAGAATGACAAACCTCAACCGATTTATATTAAGGAGAATCCTTAAGTGTTAGCACTTTAATAGTGTGCACTGATCTTCCTTTAGGTTTATCATTACCATTCCCAAAAGTTCTTATCCTTGGGACTTAGGACAATTCTTTTTATCAGGTCATAGATCAAGATAAGAGAAAAAAAGTTTTCCTTTAACTGCTCCCTTAAAATCTTACTTTTTTAGAAACTTAATAGGATTGGATTTTTGCTTTTTGAAGGTTCATATCTTTTAAAGAAAAAAACCCTTTCTTTTTTGAGCTTACATGAAAAATTATTATATTTTTATCTACGATTACCATTACCCATGGTATCGTCAAATGTTTTTTCAAATCTTATAGCCTCATCTAAGTTTTTTGGCTATTTGGAGCAATCTTACTTCTTGTACTCCCTTTTTAGGCCTCTAATGAAGCCTCTTACTTTTTGAAAATTGTCTATGCTTTTAAGTTTTAAGACAATTTCTTTGTAGCAAGCTATATATTGAGTCAAACTTAAATTATTTTATTCCATCGAACAATTATCCCACTCCTCCCAATTCTGATCTTCTTCATTTTCAAGACGATAAAATTCCTTAAATGAATCCCGAGAATTGGTGGGTACTTACCTTGCTTCAGCTAAACTCATCCACCACTTATAAGCTTTGCCTTTTAAGGATAGGCTAGCTTCAATGCGGTGGTTATGATTAGGTACATTTCTTAAAAATGCAAATCTTTCAATTTTTGTAGAAAAATATGGAGCACATCTTTATTTATCTCCTTCTCTTCTCCACTAAAAGTGGGTGCCTTTAAATATTCAATCCTTTTTCTACATTTGTTTCCTTCCCTCATCAATGTTATTTTTAGATATTTCTTTTACTCCTAATCCTTCTCCTCCCCATCAAGGACCAGCAAGGAGCTAAGAAGACCCATCATTTTTTCAATTTGTTTCTCTATATTAGACATTTTTTCTTTCATTTCCTTCATTTCTATATCCTTATACTTATTAAGATCTAAATCTTGCATATCTACTTATTTATTTTTGTAATATGCTCTTCCATGTGGAAAGAGGACATTAGGTTTTTTCCCTTCTCCCCATTTTCATCCTTCCCACCTTGAGAAGCCATTTACTCTAACAATAAGCAAAATGGAAAGTTTCTTACAAAGCAAAAAAGACACACCACAAACGACCTTACTTGGTTGGGTAATTATGAATTGTCTCTAATGATGTGAATAACAATTCCATTGATTCCTCCTTGTTGTTGATATTTGATTCAATGATTCTTCAAGGTTGTCATGTATTCCACTTGCTTCATGCATAATCTCCAAAGTATTCCAAATTTATTAGGCAAGAGGTATGCTCAATCTACTAGGTAAGAGGTATGCCCAATCTATTAAAAAATTGGTATTTGTATGGAGACGATTTGAGAAGTATAAGGATTACCTTATGGAAATCAATGACAAGATAGTATTAGCAATGAGTAGCTTAATGAAAACATGGAAGAGATAGAACTTAGATATGATACCAATGTAATGCTCCTGCTTATGGAAATCAATGACAAGAGATGAAGGAGTAGATATTAGTATTAGCAATGAGTAGCTTAATGAAAACATGGAAGAGATAGAACTTAGATATGATACCAATGTAATGCTCCTTGCATTATAAGCAAGAGGACTTGTAAGACTAGAACTTTGATTCTCCACCGAACCATAACCTATGAAAGATCCCTTCCCGCTCTACACAACGGATTCAAGGGTGCTAGCAGCGGAAGTAGCACTTCTAGCGTGGGGCAGGATCCCTCACTCGAGGCCTCAAGCAAGTCAAGGATTTCCATACAATTGCGGTACTTGATCTGAAGACCCACATTTAATTTTATGAATCTTCATTTTGAATATCAATTCGTATGAATTTTATCACACAATTACAACCTTTTACTATTACTTCACAAATTTTTGACACTTTTGGCTTTTTAGTTGATCCACTTTAGTCAATTTGCTCTGATACCAGCTGAAAGATCCCTACCCGCTTCCTGCAAACGGATTCGGGGGGAGAGGGGTGCTAGCAACGGAAGTAGCACTTCTAGCGTGGGGTAGGATCCCTCACTCGAGGCCTCGCCCACCACGGATATCCGGACAAGAGACTAATCCCTCGGTTCTTCCAAAACCAAACCCGAAAAAACTTCCCTCGCCCAGAAAGCACGGGCGATTCCTCCAGGATATTTGTACTCTAACGTAGTCAGGGTCATTACCGACCAAACTGATCCGACCAAACTTGTGAGTCACTTGGTCAGATCAAGGAAGAAACTTGCACTTGGATTATAGAAACCAATGTTTTTTTCCCTATCGAGAGCACAGTCATTGATTATTTTCCATAGAACAATTACTATCCGGGATTTACTTCATCTATCGTACTATAACAGAATTGAGTCTCATTTTATGGATCCATCAGTCCAACCTAACCCCATCCAGTCCCATGGGTTAGCCAACCGCCCAATCCACTGTAGTGATGGGATCCAATTAGGAATTTGGTTACGTTTTGTCCCGGGTACCAAGGAAAATAGTTCCCAGGCCCCCTAGCCAGATACTCATGCAAATTTAATGCCAGTCACACCACTTACACACCCAATATGAAATTATCTTTTTCACAGATTTCACCCTGGGAAAGATAATGTGGTAGCAGATGCACTTAGCCACAAATCTTTCTTGAGTGCAATTTCAATTCCAAATAATCCCATACTGGTCAAGGTGGAAGAAGTCTCATCTCATCTCATGATCCAAATTATCAGAGGATGATGAAGTTAGTAGAAGAAGGGGGAAATTCAGAGAAAGAGAAGAATCTAATCAAGGGATACTCCACTCATGAAGGAAGCCTCTACTTCAATCACACAGGCTATGTATCCCTAAGGATCCTACTTTAAAGAAACTTATCCTCCATGAAGCTCATGATAGTCCTGTTGTTGCAGGCTACCCAGGCTATGCAAAAACATTAAATGCCATAAGAAGGAGCTTTCATTGGGCAGGCTTGAAAAATGATGTCCTTCGGTACTTGAAGCAATATCTCTCATGCCAAAGGATCAAAGCTGAAAGGGTCAAGATGCCTGGAAAACTTCAACCCTTAGATATTCCCCACAAATGAAACGGGAGTGCATTAGTATGGATTTTGTCACAAGTCTCCCCACTGTTCAAGGAGGATATGACTCCATTATGGTAGTAGTGGACTTACTTACCAAAGTAGCTCACCTTATACCAGTGAAGAAGACCTTCAAAGCTTCTGATGTTGCTCGAATATTCATCAAGGAAGTCCTCAAACTTCATGGTCTCCCAAAAAGGATAGTAAGTGATCGGGATTCTGACTTCACTTCAAAGTTATGGGGTAGTTCTTATTTCAAGCCTTGGGAACTCAACTTTGCTTTAGCACAGCTTATCATCCAGAGACCGATGGCCAGACTGAGAGAGTCAATCAAGTAATTGAAGACATTCTCAGAGCATATTGTGGACGGGAACCAAGAAGGTGGATTCAATACCTTCCTCTGGTAGAATTTGCCTACAATGCATCTTATCATCAGAGCATAGGAATGTCACCATTCAAAAGCACTCTATGGGCAAGAATGCTTGTCTCCTCTAAATTTCTCTGATCTGACCATAAGAGTTGAGGCATCCAAGAAAATGCTCGAAGAGATGGAAGAACAAACCAAGGCAATCCAAAAGGATATTAAAGCTGCCCAAGATCAACAAAAGCATTATGCTGACACCAAGAGGTTTGAAAGGATCTTCAAGGAAGGAGACAGAGTTCTTCTACGAGTGCGACCCAAACGAAGTTCTCTATCACTTGGAAAATATAAGAAACTCAGCCCTAGGTATTGTGGTCCCTATACAGTTATCAAGTGTCTAGGTAAAAGTGCCTATAAACTCCAACTCCCAGCCCATATCAAAGTCCACAATGTATTTCATGTAAGTTTGTTAAAACCATATGTACCCAATCTCGATCATATTCTTGATGATGAACAAGTTGTAATCCCTACTCAAGGAGTCCTTGAATTACAGCCCAGTAGCATCATAGATTCTAGGGAAAGGCAACTCCAAAATAGAACTCTTGTAGAACATCTAGTACAGTGGAAAGATTACCCTGAAGAGGATGCAACTTGGGAAGATGAAGCTGTACACTCTTTAAGGATTATCCCCAATTCATGACGAGATGAGGACATCTCAATTTCTTTAAGGGAGGAAGGATGTAACATACCCATCTTCGTTAATAAAGAAACGTTCATGTAATAGAAAATTTATGAGTTTTTATGGTATAAAAATCAATAATTTTATTATTTGAGTCATATCTACTTAGAATCTTCAAATTCTGAGCCCAAATTTAGAATTTGCGTGTGATTTTACCCTAATATAGGATTTTACAACATCTAAAATGGACACCGGATCAAGCTTATACGTAAATTTCAGTCATTTTAGTTAAAAAACGACGACCTTTAAACCTTAATAAATGCACGACCGGGCGTCCGATTGACGAACGGTCTGAACCCCAACAACTAAGAGAACCTCCCGGACAAAAAAAAAAAATTTGCTCCCCCGAGGCAGGGTCTGGCACGCAAATTTGGGGACCCCACTGATGAAAAGATGCAGGGGGGGAGAGAGCTTGAGCTCTTGCAAGCACACACACACTCACAAAACCCTAATAGAGAACACAGAAGGTGAGAGGCTAAAATCTTTTTCTTCTTCACTCAACACTCAACACACCATATACAAGAATAAGAGTACACAATAATATGAAAGGTACTCAACCAATACATACACGGGTTCTCTATAGTGTGAACCCGACTAAATGAGCTGGCACTATAACTATGCCAGTCTCTAGAATGGCTGTCACACAGCCTGTCATCCCACTGGCCGCATATCTCCCATGATCTTACCAACCATGCCAGTGGTGTAAGTGTGGGGCCTATCCCCAAGGCGGCGGGTCATCAGTGTCCACCGCCGCCTCACTAGACGAGCTCGATATCTCAACACTCCCCCTCGAGCTCAACTCCATCTCATGTACACCAAGCGAAGCCCTGAATCTACGGAGCTTCTCTGTACCCAATGCTTTGGTGAAGATGTCAGCTACCTGATCCTCTGTGCTGACATAAACAAGGTCAAGATCTCGTGCCAAGACCTTCTCTCTGACGAAGTGGTAGTGGACCTCTATGTGCTTCGTACGAGCATGAAAGACTGGGTTCCTGGCCAACTATATACTGCTAATGTTGTCACAGAAAATGACAACTTGTCTATCCACTGATAGACCCAAATCTGCAAGTAGCTTTCTCAACCAAGCTACCTCACATGCTGCCATAGCAGCTCCTTTGTACTCGGCCTCTATACTCGATAGAGCAACCGTAGGCTGCTTCTTGCTGCTCCAAGTCACAGTAGCACTCCCCAAAGAAAACATGAATCCACTGGTAGATCTTCTATCTGAGATACTACCAGCCCAATCAGCATCTAGCATCTGTGTACCCATGTACACATATCTCTGTCCCAGTCTCATAAAATAGTCCACAATGCAAAGTAGACTTCACATACCTCAGTATGCGTCTCACTGCATCCAAATGCGGCTTCCCTGGAACCTGCATAAACTGACTCACCAACCCAACAGCATAGCTCAAATCTGGTCTGGTGATCGTCATGTAGATCAAACTTCCTAATATGCGCCTGTACATAGTATGATCCTCCAAGATCTCTCCTGAATCTGCACTCAACTTGCCATTCTGATCTAATGGCACAGAAATAGGCTTACAGCCTGTCATACCATACTTGGACAACATGTCCAAGCCATACTGTCTCTGCAGTAATCCAATACCATGTGGCGACCTAATCACCTCAATGCCCAAGAAATATCTAAGCTCCCCCAGATCCTTCATCTCGAACTTCTATCTAAGCAAGATCTTTACATCAAAGATCTCTGCATCATGGTCCCCCGTAATGATCAAGTCATCTACATAGATGACAACAAGCACAACTCCTCTATCACCATGTCTCACATATAGCGAGAAATCTGCATTGGCTACATGAAAGCCAATAGTGACAAGATATTCAGAAATCTTGTCAGACCATGCTCTTGGTGCTTGCTTTAAGCCATACAAGGCTTTCTTCAACCTGCAAACATGCTCGGGGTGACCCACATCCTCATAACCAGGTGGCTGCAACATAGACACCTCTTCTTGCAAATCCCCATGCAAGAATGCATTCTTTACATCCATTTGATGTAAAGACCATTGCTTTGATGCAACCACTGCTATCACAACTCTCACCGTTGCCATCTTGGCAACTAGGCTGAAAGTTTCCTCATAATCAATCCCATATGTCTACGCATATCCTTTGGCTACCAATCTAGCCTTGTACCTGTTTATGCTTCCATCACTGTTATGTTTAACTTTGTACACACACTTGCATCCAATGGCTTTCTTGCCTTCAGGCAATTGCACTAAATCCCAAGTTTCATTTCCATATAGTGCATCCATCTCCTCATCCATAGCTTTCTCCTAACACACATTTCCAATAGCCTCATCAATGCATGTGGGCTCTACAACCTGCACAACCTTTGCCACCATATATGCATAGTGATGTGCCACATAACCATCATATGTAAATCTTTGCACAGGGTTCTTCACTCTCCCTGATCTTCGCAGCTTTTCATTCATGGCTTCCATAGCCTTCTTTACACCAGGTATTCTCAAAGCTGGGATCCCAAGCTCCTCATCAAGGCTCATATCTGAGCCACATGAGAATGCCTTGCAGAAATGTCAGGCATACCAAGAGACTCAACCACTTTCTCTTTTCCTCTACGTGATGTACTAATCACATTTGCAGGACTGGTATTATGACGCAGCCTGCCACTCCATGGTCTATCAATAGACCCACTAGATGAGGACTCTCCTGGTCCACTCAAAGACTGTGATTGCTGACCTGCATTCTGTGCAATCACACTTCCACTCACATCAGCCCCAACAGCTTCTTTTTGAGCAGCATACTAGCTGCTCATCTCATCAAAGACAACGTCCCTGCTTACCCTCAACTCACGTGTAGCAGGGTTATAACACCTGTATCCCTTTTGCTCAAGGGAGTATCCAATAAACACACATTTTTCAGCTTTTGGATCCAGCTTAGTTCTCAGCTCATCTGGCACATGCACATATGCAATGCATCCAAAGACAGATGAGACAAATCTGGTTTTCTGCCAGTAAACCTCTCCTCTGGAGTTACATCATGTATGGCTGCAGTTGGAGTCCTGTTCATGATGTATACTGCTGTAGAAACAGCCTCAGCCCAATAGCAATGCGGCATATTCTTCTCTTCCATCAATGCTCGCGCAATCTCAGCAATGTGCCTGTTTTTTCGCTCAGCAACTCCATTTTGCTGCGGAGTGTATCTGCATGTAAACTGTCTCCGAATACCATTCTTCTTCAAAAATTCAGAGAACTCATTGGAGAAGTACTCTCCCCCTCCATCTGACCTTAGGCACTTTACATATTTCCCTGTTTGCTTTTCAACCAAAACTCTGAAATTCTGAAAGTGAGTGAACACCTCACTCTTCTCCTTCATGAAATATACCCACACTTTTCTTGTGTGGTCATCAATGAAAGTCACATAATACTTGCAGCCTCCCATAGATATGGTCTTCGTAGGACCCCATACATCTGAATGCACAAGATCTAGTGCATTTCTGCTCACATATCTGTTACGTGGAAACACATGCTTTGTTTGCTTCCCAAATTGGCATGCTTCACATATTTTCTGCATACCTTCCACTTTAAATTTTGGCAGCCCTGTCACAATTCCTTTGGTCTGCATAGACTTCAATCTCTGCACATTCACATGTCCAATCCTTTTATGCCAAATGTCTGTGTCTGCAACAATTCCTGAACCATTTGCAAACATCGCAGCACTCACTTCAGGCATGTCTACATTCAACGTAAACATTTTGCCCACTCTGTTGCCTTTTGCAACCAACTTGCACTTGTCTTTAAAGTCTTCAACATAACAACCATCAGGGTTAAACCGAACCTGCAAACCCTGCTCAATCATCTAGCCAACTGAAACTAGATTCTTTGTTATGTTCGGTACATGAAGTACATCTGCAAGGTACTTCACTTTGCCATCCTGCATAGACAATGGCACATCTCCAACATGGGCAATTGGATGAGCAGTGTCATCCCCTGTTTCCACAAAACCTGGTCTTTCCGGGTTTTTCATCTCCTTGAACCACTCCCCATGCCTTGTCATGTGGTTCGAAGCGCCTGAATCCACATACCATACATTATCTTTTTGTGCTGCATCAACATTTTCAGACATGGCATTCACGACATGCTGCATAACAAACAACCTTTCATTATCCTCATTATTTATGCTTGAGGATGCATAGTTGTTTTGCTGCACTTTCCCATTTGCATGTCAGCTTGCTTCTTATAACATTCTGCCTGCACATGTCCAGTCTTACCACAATAATAGCATTCACGTGCATCATTGTACTGCCTTTGCCAATTTCCACGTCCTCTTTGACTCCCCCTGCCTCTGAATTTGCCTCTTCCACCTGCGTGTTGTTGTTGTTGTTGATTCTGGGACTGTTGTTGTTGCTGCTACTGTTGGCCATAATTCTAATTACCTGTTCAGCCACCTCCTTGACCGCGTCCACGGCCTCCTCTACCTTGTCCTCTTCCTAAACTCGTGTAGAAGGCCTGTTGCTCTGAAATGTTTTTGCTTTGTGAAGACTGTTGGTCTTCACCCAAGCTCTTCTCTTTGATAATCAGCATAGACACCAAATCTGTAAAGTTGGGAATGTTTTCCCGAGTCTGAATAAACGTCTTGAACGCCTTGTATTGTGGCCCGAGACCACGTAGACAGACCTCCACCTTATCATCATCATCTACTGACACACCAATAGATGCAAGGGATCCACAATACCCTTTATCTTCAATGCATAGTCATTCACAGACATGCTCTTTTTCTCCACAGTATGAAGTTCATTCTTCAACTATATCTTGCGTGCCTTGGTATTTGTTTCATAAAGCTTTACCAAGGTGTCCCACGCCTCCTTGGGGGACTTGGCATCCTGAATGTGCCCAATCATGGTGTCATGTATACTAATGGAGAGCCAATACATAACCTTCCTGGTTCGTTGGTTCTAGTCTTTAAACTCTTTCACATCTGCAGCAGTTGGATTTATATCCGGTATCTCCGATGCCTCTTCATGCTCACCTTCTATGTAATCCCAATAGCCTTTTCCCATCAGGAAATTCGTCAACCTGAACCTCCAAGCATGGAAGTTATTCTTATCAAGCTTCTCAGCCACAATCTGAGTTATCCCATCATTTGACATCTTGCCAAACACACAATTTTACCAGAAACTGCACTCTGGTTTTTCTGCACAAACTACTGTATTTTCTGCACAGCGGTACTGTAGTACTCTCAAATGTCACAACCAGTGACATCAATGTGCATACATACACCCAATGGCAACTGTAGACCTCTTGCAGCACCCACAATGTCTGCACAGTCAATCTGTCTTCCTACAGTTCTTAAAACAGAGTTCTGCAGAGAATCAATGACTTACCCGTAGTGCTCGAAATTGCCTGCTTTCTGAAAAACGGAGGTCCAGACGCGCCCGAAATGCATTTTCGGCCTAAAAAAGGTAGTCCGATAGGACAGTATAGTTGCCCTATAGCTTTACTCCCGCGCGAAGAAAGCTCCTCAATCAGAGATCGTTGCCGGTGCCTCCCGTAGAGCTCCCGACAAGGGTGTAGTCATCACCAACACAAATAGGGAAGAGTAGTTACAGCTCTTACCCTCGTACCGCTTCCTGTGGTTCTCTTGCTTGCAGCTCAGCCCTTAGCATGAACCAGGCTCTGATACCATGAAAAGATGCAGGGGGAAAGAGAGCTTGAGCTCTTGCAAGCACACACACACTCACAAAACCCTAATAGAGAACACACAAGGTGAGAGGCTGAAAATCTTCTTCTTCTTCACTCAACACTCAACACACCATATACAAGAATAAGAGTACACAATAATATGAAAGGTACTCAACCAATACATACACGGGTTCTCTATAGTGTGAACCCGACTAAATGAGCTGGCGTTATAACTATGCCAGTCTCTAGAATGGCTGTCACACAGCCTGTCATCCCACTGGCCGCATATCTCCCATGATCTCACCAACCATGCCAGTGGTGTAAGTGTGGGGCCTATCCCCCAGGCAGGTCATCAGTGTCCACCGCCTCACTAGATGAGCTCGATATCTCAACACCCACCCCAAAATTTGGACCGTACACAATTGCTAGGGTGCCCGTACGATGGCCGCACAAGAACCAAAGGACAGCCACCCACTGTGTGGACCGCTACGTGGACACCCATGCTGCCCTAGACCAGATAAGGTACATGCGTACCACTCCTTTCCCTGATAACCGACACCGTGCCTTTCCCCTAGACCCATGCAAGCCACTGATCCTAGCCTTTGATGGTACACCATCCCTTCGTCCTTGCTTTGCGCAGCACCTGTACCCTACCCCTCAGCTACATAAACCCTCGGGGTGCTCCACAGGCTACACGTATTTCTGCGCAGCTTACGCCCTGTTGTACCGTCGTCCGTCCCTGTGTGGTGTACTTGCTATAGTACAGCCACCCCTTGCAGCCACCCCTCTCACACCCCCTCATTTGCCTCTTTTTAGATAAGGCAATTTTTCTCCATCCCCCTCTTGCTAGAAGGCAGTGTCCTTAACTCTTCCCCCCCTGTGTGAATAGACTTACAACAGCCCTCAACCCTTCTCCCCTTTTGCAAAACGTTTTTGTCTTTAGGACATCTCACAATTTCCCCCCCCCCCCAACATTTACGTAGACTTTAATAAGAGGTTTTTGCCTTAAGAAAGGGTTCGTGTGCTATAGTCTTTTGCTCATACGGTGAGCAAACGATCTCAGAATTGAGATCCGACTGAAGTGCTTTGACTGTAAGAGCAAGCCCTACAAGTCGACGTCCAAGATGGCCCCATCCCAGAAACATCAGAATATTGCCCCGAGAGGAGCACGCAACAACGAGATTAGGGAAGATGCCCCCGATGCGGCAACCCTCCCTTTTCATCCTCAAGGAAATGGTGACCAGGTTAGCTTGGTTATATTTTAAAGAAGAGTTTTTTTTTCTATATTAGTGCTAATAAATGTGTATCTTTTCCTTTTAAAAATAATGACATAAAATTGTATGAAGTTACGAATTGTGTGATGCTGTATTCAATAAATTGCATTGAAATTGTTATCTTTAAAGAGTGCAAGTTTTTCCTGGCTTCAACGCTAACTCCGTTTCGTGCTTGTGTAGCCGGGCGGCATCGTTAGCAAAGCCTAGGAATGGCCCAAGGTATCCCTCATACCATTGGGAGAATAAGGTTCGCCGATTGAGGCGAGAGGTTATGATGCTACATAGTTCTGAGGGCCCATGTTAGTGCGATAAATAAGTCCATCCTAGTGTGCAGACATCCCTCTGGGGGGGGCGGGAGGATCAAGCGATAGAGCGTGACAGGGCGACAGGCCGGCTTGAGTCCTCGCCAGAACTGATGATGAGGTGTATGATCCCCCGTAGGGTTTTGCCCAGCATGTAGAGGTTGGAAGGCCGAATTCTAGATCATCGGCAGAATAAAGGAAAAGAATAAGAGAGCCAGTTTGGCTTGTATGGAATTGATTCATGTATCAACTTTATATATATATATCTTGTATTTGGCATGATTGTATTGTGTAAAAAGGCTATTTTAACAAACCTTGTGAAAAGGGCCGTAATTAAGAAACATGTTTATTTATGTCAAACAGTGTGGTAGGTTTAATTAGAAAACAAATTGACGCGTGAGTAGGGTGGAAAGTGGGAGGATGGAATGCCCCGATGGCACCATCCTACGGACGGGTGGACCCGATTAGTCGGGTAGCTTTCCAACAGATTAAGTGAAAGCTCTAGGCTAGATAATTAGGTTCTTGGGCAACTCTATTCTAGAAGACTAGGTCAGCGGCTGTGCCTTGCATGGATGAGGAAAAAAGCGTTGCCTCTAGAAATCAAGCCTAGTAGTTGCCCAATTTATGATAAATTACCCTATGGGTGATTTGACTTTAAGAAGATCACGCTTCCCCTGTGGGATAGGACTAGGTCTTACCTATGAATCGTATCCTTGAATCTCTACATGGTCAAGGTGTCGATAAATAGAAAATTTTCTCCAAGTTAAGACTTAGTGGACTATCTTAAGTGTTTCTCCTATTTTAGAAGGGGGAACCTTACATTCATCCCTGTCAGTCCAGCATATCTTGCAACAAAATAGAAACACCTAGCAGCCTTGAACTATGAGGCTGCACCATGTAACCAAACCTAGTGTTGTTTTAGAGAGACACCTTGTCTTCGTAGACAATCACAATGCAACATAAAACAATGCTAGACAAACAGTGTGCCATGCACCTTGTCATCTGATATGAAGAAGTGGATTGTTTTGACTACTTCCCCTACCTTTCGATCATACGTTATGTGTATGAAAATGGTTACTTAACTCGAGTGGGAGTGCATGGACTCTATCTCATTTTTCATCCTTAATGCATAGCTCTGCAAAATATACAACTGAAACAACCACATCATCAGGAAATTTAAGTATACATTCCTTGCATTGTTATGCTTGCCATTGGGCGATGTAGTTATGTGTGATGAAGAGCTTGAGCTTGGTCTTCAAGAGCTGAAGAAACTCGCAATGCAAAAGATCTTTTCTTTTTTTTAAATGCTTATCCATTGCTTTGACATATTCAAATAATTTTACAGTAATGGTCTTTACCTTTTTTTTGTCTTTAAGACGCATGTTTCTAACTTCTTCACACCACAATTCTTGCATGCTCCCATTAGACACTTCCTGCTATGGAAAGATGCATCTATTTCTAAGTTGGGCAGAGTATTGAATCCCACAGATGTGTGATACCTTTAGAAGTAAAGCCGAGCAACCAATGCTCATGTCAGGAGCACATGTGGCACAAATGTCACATTTACAATTGCATCCCACTTCATGGAGCCCGAAGGTATGGGACGGCATGTGGTTCAATGTGTCCTTTATAAAGGACATTTGCACATGGTATTCACAGTAGCATGTGTATCTATCCTTCAACCGACATATGAAAAATGGGTTCAGTATCTCAAAGGATCTCATTCCAATGTTATAGTCTAGATATTTTGCTTTGAACCTATGGAAGAACTGAACCTGTGAAATTTCACAATAATGCATTAATCTCAAATCTAGACGAGCATGTGCACTCATCACCTGATTTGGCTTTAAAAGTTAATAGCAAGTTCTAGTTAGCACAAGTACTGTCTTGTTTGTTATCAGACAATGCTAGTTAGCACTCTGCCTTCATAGCATCACGTGTCAAGTAACACATCTGTATGTCAATTAATAGTAAATGTTATCATACTGTGCTTGTTATTAGACCATGTTGGTTAGCATGATCTAGTCATTAGCATGCTGGTTATTAGACCATGCTAGTTATCATAATCTATTCATTAGCATGCTTGTTATTAGTGCATGCTAGTTATACCATGCTAGTCAGCATATCTACTCATCTCGCTAGCACCACACGCTTGTTATTAGACCATGTTAGTTAGCATAATCTAGTTATTAGCACATGCTAGTTATCAAACCTTGCTAGCATACATTATCTACTTGCTAGCATCACATGCTAGTTAGCATAATCTAGTTATTAGCACATGATACTTATCAAACCATGCTAGTTAGCATCATCTAATTGCTACATCACATGCTAGTGAGATTGTGCTTGTCATGAGACCATGCTAGTTAGCATAATCTAGTTATTAGCACATACTACTTATTAGAACATTCTTGTGATTAGACCATGCTAGTGACCATCATCTAGTTATTAGTCCATGCTAATTATCATACCATGGTAGTTAGCATATCTACTTGCTAGCATCACATGCTTGTTATGAGACCATGTTAGTTTGCATAATCTAGTTATTAGCACATATTAGTTATTAAACATTGCTTGTTATTAGGCATGCTAGTTAGCATCGTCTAGTTAGGTCATGCTAGTTATCATACTATGCTAGTTAGCATCATCTACTTGCTAGAATCACATGCTAGTTATTAGACATGCTAGTTAGCATCTTAAACATTGCTTGTTATTAGGCATGCTAGTTAGCATCGTCTAGTTAGGTCATGCTAGTTATCATACTATGCTAGTTAGCATCATCTACTTGCTATAATCACATGCTAGTTATTAGACCGTGCTTGTTAGTAGACCATGCTAGTTAGTACAATCTAGTTACTAGCACATGCTAGTAATCATACCAGGCTTGTTATTATTGGACCATTCTAGTTAGCATCATCTATCTACTAGACCATACTAGTTTTCAGATGTGACACTAGATAGCACACTTTGTAATGCTGTTTATCATAGAAGCTTTAATTATGAGATGAAGGACTAACTACTAAAAGGAGTTACTACTGCTAATTATCATAGAGTTCAAAGTAGAGTAAAACATAAATCACTAGTGCTATTAGTAGAGACTTGATTTATTTCACTTAAGTTAGGCATAGCACCTGAGGCTCATCGAGCAGGTGCACGGGGTGCCTTATATGACTTTTCATAGAAGCTTTAATTATGAGATGAAGGACTAACTACTAAAAGGAGTTACTATTGCTAATTATCATAGAGTTCAAAGTAGAGTAAAACATAAATCACTAGTGCTATTAGTAGAGACTTGATTTATTTCACTTAAGTTAGACATAGCACCTGAGGCTCATCGAGCAAGTGCACGGGGTGCCTTATATGACTTTTCCTCCCCATTCTCTTCCAGACAAACATTCTTTTTGTTAGAGGATATACGTGCCTCATCTCTCCAAAATATGTAAACCAATTCTTTCATTTCATCTGTGATTGGGCTATGGCAATGTTTCTTATGACATGTAACTAATGAATAGTCCATCAGCATAAGGTTTCACCCCGTGAGAGGCACAGCCGTTGATTCTTTTCCATTGAACAATTTTTGTCCGAAATTTACTTCATCTATCGAACTAAACAGAAATTGAGTCTCGATTTATGGATCCATCAGTCCAGCCTAACCCCATCCAGTCCCATGGGTTAGCCAACCGCCCAACCACTGTAGTGATGGGATCCAATTAGGAATTTGGTTAGGTTTTGTCCTGGGTACCAGGGAAAAGAGTTCCAAGGCCCCCTAGCCGGATGTTCATGCAAACATAAAACTAGTCACACCACTTACACACGCAATATGAAATTGCCTTTTTTCTCAGCATCATCAGCTAACTTTAAAACAATCCTTTAATGAAACCATTGTGTCACTAATCACAATCCTCAAAATCTTTGGTTGAATCCTTATTTCCAATCATTCCTTCATCGGTGTACTTATGGCATCATTGGAACCAGAACGCTCACCACCTGTTCACTCAGGGGCCTTTTTGATAGTTCCTAGCTCATAGTAATCGGTAATATATTCTCATAACAAAATGGAATCTCCATGGAAGATCAGCAAGATCAACCAACAAATCCATATAAAAGAGTCATGGACTCATCAGCAAGGTCAATCAACCAGATCCACACCCAGATTCAGAAAACAACTCTTACTCCTTGTTCCAATATCTTCCCCGGCGTACTCGTGGGTATCTTCGGCGACCCAGAGCCCGAGCACCGCATGGTCAACACCATCTAGGGTCACCTAGCGCTTCACTCATAGGCCGCTTTCTTGGTCCCTCATCCATTGTACCAGAAGCTCACCATTTTAATCAAACCGAGGCTCGTCAAATCAAGACATCGGCCAACCTTGCTACATGAGACGTCCTCCATTGACTCTCCGTCATAGCAGTTGAAATTTTATCAGTTAGGTCTCCATGACTTTAATCACAAGACGATCAAAATGCTTCCCCAGCATTCTCTTGACATAAAACAGTCATTTACAAACAGGTCACAAATACAATTTCTATAATGAACTCTTGTCTTTCCACATTATCTCTCATTAATCCACATTACTTATTCCACATTCCATTCATATGTGTACTCATTCTCATCCAATCACATCATTTTCCATCTCATCACATCAGATTCATTCACATCACATATCATTTATTCACATCCCAATTCACATGTCATCACATCTCATCCATTCACTCATATTGACATCACATCATTTCACATACACATTCGCATTCATTATTCCACATTCGTACATCCACATCCACATCCACATCCATACATCCATTTCCACATCCACATTCACATCCATATCCACCTTCACATCCACATCCATACCACATCCACATTTATACATCCACATCCCCTTTCTCATTCATACATCCACATCCACATTCACATTCATACATCCACATCCACATCCACATTCACATTCATACATCCACATCCATATCTACATTCATACATCCACACATCCATTTTCACATCCACTTTCACATCCGCATTCATACGTACACATCCATATCCACATCCATACATCCACATCCACATTCATACATCCACATCCACATCTACATTCATACATCCACACATCCATTTTCATATCCACATTCATACATCCACTTCCACATCCGCATTCATACATACACATCCATATCCACATCCATACATCCACATCCACATTCATACATCCACATCCACATCCACATCTACATTCATACATCCACACATCCATGTCCATATCCACATTCATACATCCACTTCCACATTCGCATTCATATGTACACATCCATATCCGCATCCATACATCCACATCCACATCCACATCTACATTCATACATCCACTTCCACATCTGCATTCATACATACACATCCATTTCCACATTCATACATCCACATCCATACATCCACATCCACATTCATACATCCACATCCACATCCACATCTACATTCATACATCCACTTCCACATCCGCATTCATTCATACACATCCATATCCGCATCCATACATCCACATCCACATTCATACATCCACATCTACATTCATACATCCACATCCACATCCACATCTACATTCATACATCCACACATCCATTTTTCATTTATCTGATTCGTATCACTTCCATCCATCCATTTACATCTATCTGATTCCTATCACATCTATTTATAGAATGTAAGAGAATTCTATTTTTTTTATATAAAGATTCTTTACGCATCTAATTAGGCATAAAGACAACTTTAGTAGGAATAACACTTTTATAAAAATCCTTTTATGCATCTATTTAGGCATAAATTCAATTTTAAGGGAAATAACACTTTCGAATTAAAAATAAACCTTTTATGCATCTATCTATGCATAATTTTAATTTCAATGAAAATAATTCTTTCAAAATAAAATAATTCTTTTATGCATCTTTCTATGCATAAAATCAAAATTGATAAGAATAACTCTTTTGGATTAAAAGTAAAATTCTTTATGCATCTATTTATGCATAAAATCAAAATTGATTTAAAAAAAATAACTCTTTTGGAATAAAAATAAAATTCTTTATGCATCTATTTATGCATAAAATCAAAATTGATAAGAATAACTCTTTTGAAATAAAAATAGAATTCTTTATGCATCTATTTATGCATAAAATCAAAATTGATGAAAATAACTTTTTGAAATAAAAATAGATTTCTTTATGCATCATTCTATGCATAAAATCAAAATTGATGAGAATAACACTTTTGGATTAAAATAAATTCTTTATGCATCTTTTCATGCATAAATCCAATTTAGTAGGAACTACACTTTTAGAATAAAAGAATTTCTCTTATGCATCTAATTTATGCATAAAATCCATTTATGATGAAAACCACACTTTTAATATAAGAAAAATCTTTTATGCATATGTTTATGCATACAAATAATTTATGATGAAAATCACACTTTTAATATAAAAGAATTTCTTTTATGCATCCATTTATGCATAAAAATAATTTATGACGAAAATCACTTTTTTAATATAAAAGAATTTCTTTTATGCATCCATTTATGTATAAAAATCATTTATGATGAAAATCACACTTTTAATATAAAAAATCTCCCTTAATCACGATTCATTTCAAGTTTATTGTGGGGACACACCGAGAGGAAACATTCGGTACAATCTTTGAAGCTATAAGCATACCAAAAATTTATTATCGTAAAAAATCTTTTATTCTACTGGAGCACATGAATAAGGTGGGCAGCATTTCTTACTCTTTTTCTGTGCACCTTTCCTAATGTTAGTTTTAGAATAGACTGTCACATATGATGCTTGGATTGGCAATGTTGATTGGACTTCATACTCCCCCCGAATGCCACTAAAGAGATGCTCTTGGATGATTCTATCTTTAAGCTTAAAATATCTTTGAAGAATAGAAGATCCAAAGCATGCACATGCCATAAACACATCAACTATTACTCATGATTTTTTGGTTTTATCTCACATCATCTGACCATTCATCCAAGGTTCTTGATTTGGTTCATTTTACTAGTATACAATTTACCCATTCAAGGTTTCTGTCTCAAGTGAACCCATTTATCCAAGGTTCTTGATTTGGTTCACTACTAGTATAGAATTTACTTTAAGCACATTGCAAGTTCCATTTCATTTAAGAAGATTTATATTGTAAATTTTTCTATTTAAAGATTTATAATGGCTATTTGATATCTTTAACTTATTTTTCTTCCTAAAACTAGAAATGCTCAATTTATTATGACTTCTCAGCATAAAAAAGGTGATCCTAGTATTTAACCCTCTTTTTTTCAAAGAGAGAATAAGATTTGCATTATCAAGCAACAAGTTACATAGTTGAATCCCTATGGGAAGTATTAGCTTATACTTTCTTTTCCACAAAGAGATTCTTCTATTAGCTGAAAGAAAAACTACATGTCGTAGGCTACAAGCATTCTTGGCTTGGCGGAAGTAGATATACAATAGAGGGAGATGCCCCAAACAATACACCCACTCTTAAGAGGCTACATCATATGATCGGAGGTGGAAAGCCAAGTAGGTGGCCTGTAGTGCCTATGTCAGGCATCGTCATCCCTTGAGAAGATAGGGTCCTCTCGCCATGTCCACAAAAAATCCTCTCGACTCCTCTACATTCTATCAAAGCTCCCCTACACAGTTGAACCAACCTGCTTAACTAATACTAGCCAGCGTGCTTAACTATATTAGCCTCGTGTGTTGATTATCGTTCATCAAAGATTACATTAAAAGAGAAAAAATCTTTAAAAATTAGGAGGAAGATGGGGAACAACCCAAAGTCCACTCCTAGTATAGTAAACCAAGTATGTGCATTAAAGTGAACAAAAACATCTAGATTTTATTAAAAACCATTAGGACATAGAAAGGAAAGGGAGCTAAGAAGAGGAGGAAAAAGGATGACGAAAAAAGTTAGCACAATCCAAATAGTAATAGAATTATGGCATGCCCTAAAATGGGTACCATCCTCAACACTTTTGAACCACCCCTTACCAAAATGTATGCGTATCTGTCACCCACAAGTTGGTCTAGTGGTAGAATCTTGGGCTTTTGTGGGTAAAAGTCTCCCTCTATCTTCTTCAAGAGGGACTCCTGTGCTCCTTGGGGTGTTCGCGATGGTTATGGCTCTTGCCCTTTCCCACCAAGAGCATGAAGTACTTTCCCGCCCCCCACAAGACTACTATCATAGCAATCTCTTGCCCAAGTATCATAGGTGCATAGATCCACATGACTCTTGCATGAATGGGTCTAGTGCTTGTAATTGGCCAAGGGTGATAGCCCCTTGTGTATTTATGTGTGGTCGTAATGGGTTGTTGGGGGGAGGAGGACCCACAATCATGGGGGGGAGGGGGGGAGGGGGCATGCATATGTGCTATTTTATGACATTTGACCTTGAAAATTTTAGCACCCAAAAATTGGGGGAAAATCCCCAAAAAAAACCTTAGAACATTTTTTATGTGACCCAACTTGATTTGCCTTCTTTTAAGCCTTCCAAGGCTTGAGTTTTGGCTTTACAATATCTATCTTAATCATTAATGTTCTATCCCAATCATTGATGTTATATCCCTCATGTATTTACCTATCCCCTTGAAAAATGACTTAGAGAATTAGGGCTGCATATGTTTCAAAAGCCAAGGGAAAACACCATACTTTCATGCCCAGATGCGTATGTTGTATGGTGTCACATTTAAAAACCACGATTCTAAGTGAGAGTGAGAGGACAAAGAGGAAGTATGCTAAAAAAGACTAATAATATCCAACTCCCATGCATCTAGAATGTCCACCGCATGGTTTCCTTTAAAACTATTCGAGAAACCATGTGATCCATTGTAGAAGGTAGAGCCACCCCAATATGATCCAACTAGGTTGAGTACAATTGCTTGTTGCTAAGGCCATCCAAATTTTTCCAAATAAACATGATCAAAATTACCCTTTTAATTTATAAAATGCACACTTTCTATGTTAATTTTAGGAGAATCTAGGTTACTTTTAAAATCATGTTGATTCTTGTTTATGCAACGCACACATATACAAAAGTGTACACATACAAATGCCAAGGTTATCGCATTCTACTTGTGGGAAGGAGCTATCTCTTTCTCTCTCTCTCTCTCTCTCATAACACACACACACACACACACACAATATGTAGCCAACTTGTGAGTCTAGTTGTTTAATATAAAGTTTTCATTAAGGTAAAAAAAGTCTTACTTGTTTACACACCTATGTTTACATTTTTTGGTTTCCTCTTTGTGGAGATACTAGTGGGTTTTCTAGGTAGACAAATGTGCTCACAAAAATATTTGGGCATAAGCAAGACAACCAAAAACACGCAAATGAGCCATAGAAGGCTTTCGGCCATGCCAAGCTTCATAAGGAGTTTTAGACTGCAAGGCCTTGGTAGGGCATTTGTTCAACACATAGTTTGCACACATAGGTGTCTCTTACCAAAAACCATGAGGTAAATCTTGGGCTTTCACCATACATCGTGCTATCTCCATGAGATACCTTCTCTTCCACAATGCATCTGACAATGTCGGAAGCTAATACCATTTGTAATCAACGTCAACATCGCATATAGAAACCCGCAATCTACTGAAATAAGAGCAAGTATACACATACACTAAGCTCCCTGAGCCTACACATATGAAAACAATGAAGATCAAAACTAAAGTTGCGTCTTGTTCAAACTGGTCAGCAAAGAAGGACCATAGAAAATTTGGCATTTAGCTCACCTCTTTACACTCCATGGTGAGCTCATCTACCTTAAACATCTTAAGACATTCCTCTGCCTCACCAACAACACATAGTCCTAGTGCATAAAGCCCTTTGTGTGTTGATGAAATCAAGAAACACCTCGCATCCGGTGCCCTCAATTTTGACATTGTGCTCCATGCTTTGATATCCATGTTGAAGCATGGGATTGTACCTAAAGAGATGTTGGTAAGGTAATCAAGAAACACCTCGCATCCGGTGCCCTCAATTTTGACGTTGTGCTCCATGCTTTGATATCCATGTTGAAGCATGTGATTGTACCTAAAGAGATGTTGATATCCATGTTGAAGCATGTGATTGTACCTAAAGAGATGTAGGGCCTAAGGTAAACCTTAGGCCCTACTACCACTGAAGACATTGTATGAAAAGATCCTATAAATTGAGATAGGCCTCCACTAAACATTAAGGTCTTGCACACCTCCCACTCGTTGGAGGCGGAGTCGTAGAGCTGTATAGTGGCCACATTGTAGAGCTTGCTGAGTATGAAGACCTTGAAAATGGAGACAATGACCATTGCACTAACAAGGCCCATGTGCAGCCTTAGGATGTTGGAACCATTGCACTAATAGGGTCCATGTGTAGCCTTGGGATTATCACCATATGGTGCCATTGCCTGATGATTATGAGGTCCCTTTAGGTTATATCATTGGATATGAAGGATTGACTTATGAAGGCCACTATGATGTGTTAAGCATCACTTTGTGTGTTGGTGATGCTTTTGTGCTAAATCCAGATGCGACAACCAATGATGAGGATGCAGATTTTTACCTTGTTAAGTGTATTATAGTAAAGGAGAAGGTAGAGAAGGGGTACAATAATGAAGGGAAGAATGTAATTGACAAAGGTTCTTATGTTGTGCAAGGATTGTATTACAAGCAAATAGATTCCTACTCCTTCAAACTAGATAACAAGCAGCCCACTGCCACATACTTTCAAATCTTGTACGTTGTATCAAGATACACATGGAGCACATGTCAAAAAGGTGGCAAGTGTACACAATCACTCCAGAAAGCTATGAAGCAATCTATAACATCATGCTCTTTGGGATTTGACACGTAACCTACTAGTTTTCAATATACTTTTGTCGATGCCTTGTTTGTCAGTTAGTGGTATGCTAGTTAGTAGTTCGGGGTTATGTTAATAATTTTCTTGTTGAAAATATGTAAGTAGTATACCTGTGACTACTAACAAGCACCTGTGTGACTGTTAACTAGCATATGTTCCAGAGAGTTGTTTCTGGGTAGATTGCTAAGTAGCTTATATTCTAGAGAGCTATTTTGAGAGACAGACTGCTAAGTAGCACAGTTAGTGACTGCTAATTAGCACCTCTATGACGGTTAACTAGCATATGTTCCAGAGAGTTGTTTCCAGAGAGAATGCTAACTAGCATATGTTCCAAAGAGCTATTTCCAGACAAATTGCTAACTAGCACAGATGTGACTATCAACTAGCATATGTTCTAAAGAGCTATTTCCAGATAGACTGCTAACTATCGTGTATTCCAGAGAGTTGTTCTCAGATAGACTTCTAACTAGCACAGATAGCATTTGCTAATTAGCACTTGTAGGTTGATAATTTGCACATGTTGTCAGCACTTGTAGATTGCTACTTAGCACTTGTAGACTGCTAATTAGCAAATGCTATTGGAGATGATGATAATAATGTAGTATTATATGATAGTGATTTGTGTGAACACACTTACGACTCTCGCGGTACTTTTTCCCTCACTAGGAGGTTTTTTTCCCCATGCGTATGTACACCCTCTTATCTACTCATTTTGGGGTCTGTACTTATCTTTTGTATCTGGAACACATTTGTTCATTCTAATCTAGTAAGTTTGTGTGCTCTCAAGCTTATCTATCTAGTAGTTTGTATTGTGGCAACCCTAACCCTAATACAATTGTTGTCAGAGCTAACTGCCTTGACACTTGATCTAGTAGTTTTCCTCTCTCCTCACGACCCCATTTTTCTTTCTCCAATTGAGATACCCTCATAGGAGAAAAAGGTATATACTGTAGTGTGATGTATACAAAGTATACAGTGTATACAGAATTTTTGAGGTCCGTACCGCACGATTCAGGTGCATTTTGGGCACCACAAGGTTTCTGCAAACTTTCTGGAGAGGCATCATTTTGGATTGGTTTTGCTCGATTTTGGGTGTTTGGGATGTGTAGCGGCAAAGATTTGGTGTGCAGCAACATCTATAGTGTCTTCAACAACATCGAACACCCATCATACTTTTGCTACTAGTAACACTCTATTCTCTACTCTGTGTTATTTTTCATACACTTTGCAAGTGCTTCAGTCAGCTGCTGCAGCCATCCAGGAAATATTGAGTACTTGCAGTGTGTTGAAATATTTTGCATTTGGTAGAAAGTCATGGCTAGCAGTAGTGATGTATTCAACATGTTGTCTACTGAGGACAAACTTGATGGGACTAACTACCCATTGTGGTCCTATATGATGAGGCATGTACTGGTTTTGCTAAAGGCCTTTGGAATGTGGTCAGTGGTAGTGAAACTTGTCCTGTTTCACAACTACCAGTGCAACCAAGTACTGTAGGTATATCTGAAGTAGAATTTGATATAGATGTGGTCCTCTACATACACCACCAGTACCTCCCACTACTGCTCAAATGAGATGGGATGGAAGAGTTTCATAGGCACATGCATTGCTTGCACTTTTTATGAAGCGAAGCATTATTCCTCATATTTGGTCATGTAAGACTTCAAAACACGCGTGGGATGCACTTGCTGTATTATACTAGGTGCGCAATGAAGCATGCTTTGTATATATATGCAAATAGTTTTAGTCTGAGCACATGAATGAGGGAGACTCAATGGACATCTTCTTGACCAAGATCAAATATTTTAAGGAGTAGCTTTCTAGTATGGATGAGATATATCCTAACAGTACATTGGTGCCCATAGTTTTGAATGCATTGCCGGATTCTTATCACAATTTTTTCTCTACCCTTAGACTCATGATTAAGGGAAATCCAAATTCCCTTAGATTTGATGAGTTGGTTTCAGTACTCTTGCAATAAGAAGAGGAGTCTAGGAAAAATAGATCTATTATGCGAGTTGGTGACCAAGCTTTTGTTGTTGCCAATTAGAAAGGCAAAGGTAAAGCTTCTTCGCATGGTGGCTATAAGCCAAAATCAGAATCCTGAGGTAAGGATGTAGAGAAAGAAGGTGATAAGCCTAAAAAAAGGGCAAGTGTCACTATTGTAGGAAACCAGGGCACTACATAAATGAGTGTAAGAAAAGGTTCGAGCAATTTCAGTTGCTGTTACATAAATTTACAACAACGCTCTGATACCAACTATGAGATCCCATTGCCCCCTCCGCACACCGGATTCTCGGTAGTAGCTGCTGGTAGCGGACGCAGCTCCCTCATGCATGGGGTAGGGTTTCCCACTCACGGCCTCGCCCTCGAATGTCTGGGCACGAGACTAAGCTGGTGGTCATTTCGAAAACCAAAATTGGGAAAATTTCTCATGCCTAGAAAATGGGGACGATTCCACCATTTTTTATTTTCTTAACAAATTTTTCTAACGAAGTCAAGATACTGAACTAACCTTCATCTGAATAAACCAGATAGAAGGGAAACTATTACAAACTTAACTTGAAGGGATCAACGCTTTTTTCCCAATTGAATGAGGCATAGCCGTTGATCTATTTATTAGAGAAGTCCTTAGGATTTTATTTAACTACACGAGTTCTAAACGTATTCCTATTAATAAATCAATTTTATTATTAAAACTCTACTGATTCCAGCCTCCGGCCCATGGGTTAGCCACCGCCCAACCACTGGAATTGGTAGAACCAGACAAGTACTCACCAACCCATAATTGAATGCCTTTCTTATCTTTTGCTTTAGAATACCGATACGCACACACTCCTCTTTAAACTTTAACTTATAAAACAATCCATTGACAAATTGGTTACAGATGTCATAGCTCAAAAATTCCATACAATCCTTGTTTCTCACAAAAAAAATAGTATCACTCCAGCTGGTTAGCAAACGAGATCCAGTAATAGATTACAATAAACATTGGTCCATCATATAATATCTTCCACGGCATACGCATGGGTGTCCTAAGCAACACGAGCCCATGCATCGCTTGGTCATAACCCTCCAAGATCCTCATTAGGTGTCCTGGCACTTCACTCAGGGACCGCTTCATCAGCCCCTCGCCCATCATACCGAAAGCACACCATTTTTCACCATACCAAGGCTGGTCAAAGACCTGGGCAGGTTTTTGCCGCGTGAGCCGTCCTTTGAACACTCCCCCCACCAGCTGTTGCAACCGAACTTCCCTTAGAAAAACACATATACCAAATGCTCCCTCTAGCATTCTGGCGTAAGGCAGTCCTTTAAGAAAACAGGATTTCTATGCAAGTTTTCAGTTTTGATTTTCTTTTGAATACAATGAGTATATCTTCAATCCGTATCCCAAGACTTTCTGATCACAGGTCTCTGAATTCCAAACAAAATTCCTCGAATTCTGTAACCTTGATCCTCAGATCAAAATCAAAGGGTCTCAACTTAGATTCAGATTCGGAGGGTGATTTGAGTGAATTTTTTTGAAATGGTCTTTTCTTGAAGCTGACGAAGGAGTTATGTCTTGGTCATAGTCTAATTCAAGGTTTGAGTCTCGAAAGGTTCTCCCTGAACTATCTTTCTCGAAGGGTAATATTTCAATTACTACTTTACTGAATTTCATTCATTGAGTATTTGCTTAATTGAATTCAAAACTAATCACGAATTCCTATGAGGAATAAATAATCATTTAACTAAAATTCCAACTTCGATAGTTTTTTTGAGTTTTCTCATTACCATCCTAGAGAATATGAAATGGTATAATTTTCTCTCACAGAGTATTTACTTATTCATTTACCAATATTCATGGGATTTAAACATAGGATTAAAGAGAACTCCTATTTTGATATAAAAATTCTCTATGCATCTATTTATGCATAAAATCAATTTTGATGAAAGTAACACTTTTATAATAAAAAAATTTCTTTTATGCATAAAAATCAATTTTGATGAAAGTAACACTTTTATAATAAGAAATTTCTCTTATGCATCTATTAATGCATAAAAATCAATTTTGATGAAAGTAACACCTTTATAATTTTAAAAAAAGTTCTTTTATGCATCTATTTATGCATAAAAATCCATTTTGATGAAAGTAACACTTTTATAATTAAAAAATTTCTTTTATGCATCTATTTTTGCATAAAAATCAATTTTGATGAAAGTAACACTTTTAGAATTTTAAAAAAAAAATCTTTTATGCATCTATTTATGCATAAAAATCAATTTTGATGAAAGTAACACTTTTATAATAAAAAAATTCTTTTATGCATAAAAATTAATTTTGATGAAAGTAACACTTTTATAATTAAATAAATTCTTTTATGCATCTATTTATGCATAAAAATCAATTTTGATGAAAGTAACACTTTTATAATAAAAAAATTCTTTTATGCATCTATATATGTATAAAAATCAATTTTGATGAAAGTAACACTTTTATATAAAAAAACTTTTATGCATCTATTAATGCATAAAAATAAATTTTGATAAAAGTAACACTTTTAGAATTAAAAAAAACTCCAATATGCATCTTTCTATGCATAGAAATTAATTCTAATGGAAATAACACTTTTATAAAAAAAATATTTCTAATATGCATTTTTCTATGCATAGAATGAAAATAACGCTTTTAGAATACACAAGCGGTGGGGATTACTCTTTTTTAATAATAAAAGATAAAATTTATTTCACAAAATTTAAGAAAATTTTGCCATAACCTCCTTTGTATGGCTGACCATTTTTCAATTCTTTTCATTCTCAAGTTACTTAGAAATTATCCCAAATGGTTTAAAGCATTCTAAACTAATCAAATTTCACTTTTTAAAGATAAACAATATGAAAAGTTTAATTCTAACAATTTGATTACATATCTAGGATAAAGAAAGGCTGAATTCAAGAATGAAGAGAGGGGGAAAGACTTCCAAACAAGGCATAACATCATTTTTCATTTTAAAGAAAACAAAAATTAGAAAACCATTAAATGGAATAAAGAAAAAGTAAGATTTCTAGCTTACACATGAATTTTTGTAAGCTTTTCTTTAGCTTGATGGTTTGAGGGATCTACTCTTGTTTGCAACAAGAGTGGCCACCAATTCTTTTGAAGAGAAAATGGTCAAAAACTAATGAATTATCAATAAATGCAATGTTTTTGGCTCTGGGGAGGAGTAGAGTAACAGTACATAAAACACTATTAAGCTTCTACAAAGGGAGAGGCTTCTTTTTATAGGAAAAAGTGAGCTTCTAACTAAGCAAACTGATTCTAGAATTTTCCAGATCAATTTGGTCAATTTTTGACCATTTTTGGGTCAGTTTAGTTCACTTTTTGGATCCAATTTTGAATTAGGAGAGAGGAGAGATGAAATATCTAATTTTATTGATTTAAAATTCAAAAGAAATGATGGGAAAAAGGCACCTACTTCATGAGGGGGAATCCCCTCTCTGAGGTGTCAAAAATTTATTTTTTAGTATTTCTTTTGGTCCTTAATCCACTCTTCATCTTATGTGAGTATTTACTCATTTTTGGGGGCATTTTCTTTATTTCTTCAATTTACCTCCTACCTACATTTGGATTAATCTTATTGGTCCATAGGAACCTTAATTTAAAATTTTCAAAAAATCTGGACCCTTAGGATAAGGCCTTTTGAACAGATTATAATTTATTTCTAATGCACCTTCTGAAATTCTTTTTGAACTTCTGTTTCCGGGGAATTTATTTTAATAAGATGAGATATTTTTCCATCCAAAAATTTTTAAAAACTGAATCACCTCTCTTTAAAAGATTTTCTCTCTCTAGGAGGCCAAAACAGGTAGAAACAAGATCTTTTATATTTCTGAAGAGGGAATTGATTACAGGGGAAGATATTGGACTTCTTGAGAGGCTGGGGAGGAATCTTACATCCTATAAATTGAGATAGGCCTCCGCTCGGCAGTGAGGTTTTGCACACCTCCCACTCATTGGAGGCCACATTGTAGATCTTGCCGAGTATGAAGACCTTGAAAGATGGAGACGATGAAATGTTGTTGTCGTCAAAAGTAGCAACAATCACGAAGGTATCCAAGTGTTTGCTCGTAGAAGAAGAGAGTTTCCAGTCTGTGGAAGTGGCACTGACAGCGAAGCGAAGGAGGACATTATCGTGCAACGGTTTATAGGAGGGGTAAAGGATGAGGGTCCCTAAGGGGGGGTATAGGTGAGGCAGTAGGAATGGGAAGGTGAGGAGAGGGAGGGCATATGTTGTTGGTGAGGCTAAGGACAAACCAAAAATCGAAAAATAGGATTCGTACAAGCAGGATAAGGTATAGAGGGTAACAGCGTGGATGCCCCTGTTGGCCATTAATGCATAGTGTGTGTCCATTTGACTTAGCATTATTTCATGCATTATTCTAGGAGGAATATCTCTGCTTTTGGAATATCCAACAATCACTTGGAAATGGTCACCTCTCCACATATAGCAACCTTATTTTGTATAAAAGGCCAACTCTTTGTAAACCTTTGGATATCCAATAGTCACTTGGAAATGGTCACCTCTCCACATATAGCAACCTTATTTTGTATAAAAGGCCAACTCTTTGTAAACCTTTGGATATCAATGAAATACAAGTGATTGTCTACAAGTATTCTCCTTCTCTCTCTCTCTTCTCATATCATTCTCCTTCTTCTTACCATTTTCTCTACTCTATGTGATTTCTCACATGGTATCAGAGCTTTGAGTTCTCACATAGCCTTTCCATAAGCTTTCTACACCTTGAAGTCTTACTCTCTTAGCTTCAAACTCCACTACCTTCTTATTCTAAGCTTTCTCATGGAGGTAGTCTCTTCTTCTGCTGCAACAACCAAGCCAAGGTTGTTCTCCATTGACAAGCTCAATGGCAACAACTACCTCATATGGCTCAAATGCACGAAATTTGGCATGATGGGGGCCATTAAAAAGCAACTGTAAGGAATTATGGGTGTAGCCAAAATCTCTCAAAGTGAGACGTTGGCAGGTTTTTTTGAGCCCAAATAAATAAAATTTAGTCATTGCCGTCTTAGCCAATGGTGGAAAAGTACACTTGTACGTAGTAGAGACGAGAGATTGTGAAAGAAAGGCAAAAGTTGTGAGAGGTTGTGGAGAGAAGCTTGGGATAGGAGACACTTGGAAGAAGAAGTCTATAGACAGTGAAGATTGGATTTTGTGTGAGCTATACTTCAAGAAGAGAGTAGAGAAGAGAAATCGAGAAGAAGGTCTAAAGGGCGCATAGAAGAAAAGGGTCGTGGGGGGGAGTGAAAGAGAAGACAACGTAGGCTTTTTTTGAGTTGATTTGAGTGTGCCCAGAGCAAAAGTTATAGAAGGTGAGCGGGTCTTGTGGGAGGCAAGTTCTCTAAGACCTCTCTAGTTGCAATTCTATTAGAACTTGGACAGCTCAAAGCCTTTATCAATAATCCTCTCCAATGTATGTTCGTGGCTGTTTGTAGTGTGTTGCAATTCTATTAGAACTTGGACAGCTCAAAGCCTTTATCAATAATCCTCTCCAATGTATGTTGGTGGCTGTTTGTAGTGTGTTGCTACAGTTATGGTGGTTGTTCATTAGGCAAAATATGGACTCTCATTTTTGCCCCTTAAGGATTTCCACACCTCCTCTCTCTAGAGAAATGGGCTCATGGTGAAATTTTTGCAAATCAACTTAAAAGTGAGCTGAGTTTGGACATTTGGAATCTATTCTTTGAGACCTTTCCAATGATCTATAGCATGATAAACAATTTTGAATATTCAAAAAGTCCTCAAATCGGTGATGATGTGGCATGTAATTGGAGACTTCTATAGGTCAAAAATGAGAGTCCATATTTCACCTCTAATGTCTGGTTTTTGTGAAGTTGAGCATACAGGCTTTTACTTGGACAATAGTATAGAGGTTCCTTGGTTTCATTGTGTTCTCGTTTTCCTACTTTATCCCCAAAACCTCAGGGTTGTTAAGATTTTCTCTGTTATAGTTACACAAGGAAGTCTGTTTATGCTGGACTTATGAAATCTTATATTTTGGTTTTTTTTATGCTGTTTTGATGGAGTTTGTTGAGAATTTCTAACTTGTGTTGAATCAGATTTGTCTTAATCAACTTGAGTTTGAGCCAGCAAGTACGGCAGCCTAATGAGTAGCATAGGTCAGCTGAGGTTATTTGTATATTAGTTTTGCCTTGTTTAATGTTTTTTGTGGTCTGGGGGCTGACAATTAGAAGTAATCAGTAGCAGTCAGTCTAACAGGTTTAGTATTGATAGTTGTCTAGGTGCCAGCTAGACTATGTCAGGTTAGAAAGGATTTTGACCTACATCAGCTTAGATCCTCTAGGTGATATCCTAATGGGACAAGTTTAGTTTGAGAGTCGGAGGATGCCAGAGAAGCCTGGACAAGATTGTTGAACTACAGATAGAATACCTAATAGTTACCTAATAGTTGCTTAGTCGGATATATGTATCTTTGCTCAGTCGGATTGTTGCTCAGTCGGAATTCTACTCAGTCGGATTGTTGATCAGTCGGAGTTTGTTATGATCTGGTTAGTCGGATATCATCTGTTAGTGTCTTGTGACATTCTAGTTACAACCGTCTAAAACTGTCTGAAGTCGTCTATTTATAGGGGCTTTGTAGTCGTCTTTTATAAGAGAAGAAGGAGAAAGCAATGTATGATTCATCTTGATCAATCAAACATGGTATTTCAGTTTTGTTCTGTTATTCTCTATCTTGTTTAGCAAATCTCTGCTCAATTCGTGTTCTCTATGCTCTGTTTGTGTTTAGCTTGATGTGGGAATTGAAGTTAGTGTTACCTAATGGGGGTGTCTTTGCTGTGTCAGAAGTAGTTAGTTGTGTTGTGTTTGAGAACCCTAAACACATTGGCGATCCCGCTGGTCCCGTTCTGTTACGAGAAGGGAAATGAATGTCAGAGGGGGACAGAAGAGTAGGAAGGGTTTACTATACCAGGGCTCAGGCCCAAATTGGTAACACTGACCCGTTTCATTATGATGACGAGGGTGAAGATGATCAGGAACACCAAATCCCTGAAGAAATTGTTGTAGGCCAAGGGGGGGAAAGTTCAGTTGCACCAGAGAAGAGGCTAGTGGGGGGACTTCTAGGCGCCCTAATCCTGACAGGAAGGTCTGCAGGAGTTAGAAGGAGTCTTCAGTTCAACCCATTAAGGGGGGCTACCAGGCAAAGACCTAGGAAACCACCTCAGCCAAATCCGATGGCTCAACAACTACCCAACCCTAGGGTGAAAGCAGCTAAATTCAGCGGAGGATCTAAGGAGGATGCTGATTGTCATGTAGCTCAGTTTGAGACAAAATGGGAAGCAAATGGGTATACTGTGTTGTACAATGATGCAGTTAAATTGCAGCAATTTGCAGCAACTCTAGAAGGGAAGGCCATGAGTTGGTTTAGCCAATATGGGATACCACACTTCCCAACATATGATGATCTTAGAACAGCCTTTTTACAGAGATTCAGGAGGGAAAAGACTCCAACAGACATTTTAAGAAAACTCCGAGACATCAGACAGAAGAAGATGCTTGTAGAGGACTATGCTCAGAAATTCAGAATTCTGGTTGAAAGGTTACAGGGAAATGAGAGACCCACCAATGAGATGCTGGCAGGTTATTTTCTGAAAGGATTGAGAAGTGGGCTGAAAAATGCAGTGGCTAGCATTGATATTGCAGGTGGAATTAATGATTTGGTAATTGCAGCAGCTAGAGTAGAGAAAAGACTTGGAAGCGGCAAGGGCAAACACACCAGAAAGAATGATTCGGATTCAGATGACCAGCCAGAGTCAGCATCAGATTCTGAGGAGGAGGATTCAGAAGCAGGATCCGACAGTGAGGAAGAAGAGGTGAAGCCAAAGAAAAAGCACAAGACCAAAGCAAAGCAATCCAAAGAGGAGGATTTGGTAAGTAAATTGAGAAAGATAGGTTATTCTGTTGCAGCACCAAAAGAAAAGATAGGTTATTCTGTTGCAGCACCAAAAGAAAAGAAGTTCTGTGAAATTTGTGACAAGGATGGGCATACGACAGCTTTATGTTGGTATAATCCCAAGAACAGGGGTCAGACTACACCTTATGCAGGTAGAGGCAGGGGTGAGGTTGCAGCAAACCAGGCTGCTCCAACTAGGGGCAGAGGAGTATTTCAGAGAGCAAGATCTGATAGACCACCATAGAGGGAACAGGAAAACAATGAAGGAAGACAGGCAAGAGTCATGCCTTGTGTTTATTGTTCAGCACCAGATCATTGGATAGGGCCAGGATGTGCCTTATGGGTGAAACATAGAGAAGAAAGAGGTGTCCCAGTGATTAGGTACAATCAGAATAACCAGCAGGGGCAGCAGCAACAACAGAATCAACCAGTAGCTCAAGCAAATGTAATCATGATTCAATTAGAAGATGAACAGGTACAGGTAACGCAAGGTCCAAACATACAAGAGCAGCAAAGCAAAGAGCATACTGAGGATATTGAGGATATTGAGGTATTGGCTGTTACCAGGTCTAAACAGAAAGGACCAATTGATTGGAAGGAACAAAAAGGCATCAGGGACCAGGTACAAAGAAGAATTTTGAAGCATCAGGACAAGCAAGAAGAATCGGAGTTGGAGGATGAAGAAGAGTTAGTTCTGCATCAGTCAGAAAGCCATGTGAAGATGAAGGATGAAAGGGACAAAGATTGGTTTGAGGTACTCATAAATTCTCCCTTGCAATTGTCATTAGATCAGTTGTTAGCTTTGGTTCCAGCATTTAAGGAAAGATTGCTTAAAAGACTTCAGGATCAGCAGTCAGGAGATAATCCGACTTTGGTTTCAGCAGTTAATAGCATTGATCCAGCAGATGTTGACTTTGTGGTTCCTGTCATTAAGGTTGAGTACCAGGGCAGGGTGTTTGATGAAGTTCTTTTGGATGGAGGATCAGGGGTTAACATTCTCCCTGAAATTGTATACAAAGAAATGGGTGCAGCAAGTTTAGCCCCAGCACCATTTCAGGTGAAAATGGCAGATCAAACCAGGGTGCAACCATTGGGAATTTTGAAGCAACAGGAAATTGAAGTTGCAGGTATGGGATTCTTGGTAAATTTTGTGGTAATCAGAATGTCAGAATCACTATCACCTTATGAAATGTTACTGGGTAGGCCTTGGTTTAGAATGGCTAAAGTTAAACAGGATTGGGGATTGAATGTGGTGGTTCTGACCAAGGGGAAAAAGAAGATTACTGTAACCATGCAGGGTAAGAGAAATATGTCTCTTAAAGAAAAGCCATTGTTTGCACAGACAATTAATCTTGCTGAAGAAATAGAAGATGATGAGGAGGAACAGTTTTTAATGGCTAATCCAACAGTGGTGCCACTATTTGATGTTGATGTAGAAAGAATATTGTAGCTTGTGGAATATCAGAATCAGGAAGAGTCTGAGTTCTTGCCAGGTCAAGAGATTGAAGGGACAGTGTTCAGACAATTGCTGGAACAGCAAACAGAGATTGCTACCAAGGAACAGATGGAACAAGAGCAAAAGGAGGCAGGAGAGATGGCTGTAAGGATTTATGACAAGAAGTATGGCACGTCCAGTCGGGTTAAAGAAGATGATCTTAAGGAACTGAATTTGGGTACAGATGCAGAACCAAGGATGGTGAAAGTAAGTGTGCAGGTGGAAGGACAATTTTTGGAGGATCTTTTGCAGTTGTTACAGGACTATATAGATGTCTTTGCTTGGGAGTATTCTCAGGTGAAGGGTATAGATCCTGCATTACATCAGCATCGGATTAATTTAAGAACAGATGCAGTTCCAGTGGTGCAGCAAAGGTATAGGATGAATCCGAATTTTGCATTGCAGGTGAAGGAAGAAATAGATAAGTTGTTGGCAGTCGGGTTCATTAAACCTGTGAGCCAGGTGACATGGTTATCTCCAATAATTGTGGTGCCTAAGAAAAATGGGAAGCTGAGAGTATGTGTTGATTACAGGAAACTCAATGCAGCAACCATAACAGATCCTTTTCCAATGCCATTTTGTGATGCAGTGTTAGATGCTGTAGCAGGTCATGAAATGTATAGCTTTTTGGATGGCTTTTCAGGTTACAATCAGATTAGTGTTGCTGAGGAGGATCAGCATAAAATTGCTTTCATCACTGAGTTTGGTGCATATGATTTTACTGTCATGAGTTTTGGTTTGAAAAATGGACCACCATCCTTCAATTATGTGGCACATAAGGTTTTTGAGCCACACTTACAAGACTTCATGAGAGTATTTGTTGATGATTTCTCTGTTTTTGGTAAGAAGGACTTACATCTGATGCATCTAAAGTTGTGTTTGGAGAGGTGTAGGCAGTTCAGACTAGCCTTGAACCCTTACAAGAGTGTGATTGCTGTGAAGAGTGGGATTTTGTTGGGTCATGTGATCTCACAGGAAGGCATGGCAATTGATGTGAAGAAGGTTGAGGCTATTCAAACAGCAAAGTCTCCTACTAATGTGAAGGAAGTAATGAGGTTTGTGGGTCAGATCAAATGGCATGCCAGGTACCTCAGATATTTAGCCAATATTTGTGCACCATTGACACATTTAACTAAGAAGGATGTGCCTTTTGTGTGGGATGAGCCTCAAGAGAAGGCATTTCAATTGTTGAAGAAGATGGTAGCTGTTGCACCAGTTTTGCAGTCACCAGATTGGACTCTACCTTTCCATATTTTTGTTGATGCCTCAGATGTAGCAGTAGGGGAAATTCTGATGCAGGAGAGGGTGACAGGATGGTACAGGCCAGTATTTTATGCCAGTCGGATATTATCATCTGCAGAAAGGAATTATGCTGTGACTGAAAGAGAAGCTTTGGGTATGGTATATTCCTTGAATAAGTTCAGGCATTATTTGTTGGGGAACAGGGTAATATTTCATGTGGATCACCAAGCCCTGCTGTATCTGATTAAGAAGCCATTGTTGACAGGAAGATTAGCCAGGTGGATGCTTTTGTTACAGGAGTTTGACTTTGTGATTGTCCATACTCCCGGAAAAGAGCATGCTATTGCTGATTACTTTAGCAGGTTGGAAACTGGAGAAGCACCAAGTGGGGTGGATGATGATCTACCAGATGCCCCATTGTTTGAAGTTCAGGCTGCTGAGTCGGATTCCTGGTATGATCAGTTTTTGACATTTTTAACTGAGGGATTTATGCCAGTAAAATTTACTCCAGATTAGAGAAGGAAGTTTGCTTTGAAGAGTAGACCATTCTTAGTGATTGCTGGAGCATTGTACAAAAAGGGAATTGACCAGGTGATAAGAAGATGTGTACCTGAGTATGAGCAGAAGGCAGTAATTCAGGAAGCACATTCAGGAACAGCAGGAGGACATTTCTCAGGGGATATTACAGGAAAGAAAATATTGCAGGCTGGTTTGTGGTGGCCTACAGTTTTGAAAGATGCCCATGAATATGCCAAGAGCTGTGTGATTTGTCAAAAGCTTGGACAGCCAGATAATTCAGATAGAATATCAGATCATCCTATTTTACCTTTGGAACCATTTCAAAAGTGGGGAATTGATTTTGTGGGACCTGTCAAACCAACAACTCAAAGAGGTAACAGGTATATCCTTGTTGCTACTGATTATTGTACAAAATGGGCTGAGGCTGTAGCTCTGAAGGATAACAAGGCTGCAAGTGTTGCAAAGTTCTTGTATCACAATATCATGACCAGGTTTGGGTGTCCTGTAGAACTAGTAAGTGATAGGGGAACTCACTTTCTGAATGATGTAATTTCTGAACTAACAAGAACTCATATGATTATGCACAAAAAGTCTACAGCTTATCATCCCCAGGCGAATGGACAAGCTGAGAGTACCAACAAGACATTGGTAAGGATCCTAAAGAAGATTGTGTAGGATAACCAGAAAGATTGGGACTTGAAGCTGGACTCTGCTTTGTGGTCTCATAGAACAGCTTTTAAAGTTACAACAGGGATGACACCATTCAGGTTGGTATATGGATTAGAAGCAGTTGTGCCTATGGAATTTGTGGTACCAAGTTTAAGAGTAACTGCTGAGAAAATGTCTCCAAGTTTGTCAGTGAAGTACAGGAGCAGGTATTTGATGCAGTTGGAAGAAGATAGATTAGTCAGTTCTTACATCACTGAGGTGATTCAAAGAAGAAGACAGGCTTGGGTGAGTATGAATGTCAAATTTAAGGTGTTTCAGGTTGGTGATTCGGTGATGGTGTACAATTCCAGGTTGGGACCTCATCCTGGTAAGCTAACACTGAGATACAAAGGGCCTTATCAAATTGTTGAAGATCTGGGACAAGGAACCTTTATTGTGGCTGATGTTTTTGGAACTAGGGTTGAGAAACCAATTAATGGGTTCAAGTTGAAAAAGTTTCAAGGAAAACCACCACATTTGGATTGGGCAAGTTCAGCATTGATACAGGTGGAACAGGTGAAAATGGATCCAGAAGAAAGTCCGACAATACAGGGATATGGATCTGCATCGGATTCGGACTCAGTCGGATTTTGCTGGGTCGGATCTCAGAGAGTCGGAGTTTTTGGAAATTTTAACAATTTTGCATGGTACCTTGATTTGAGCGGTGAGTGGACACTTAAGGAGAGTATCATTTCGAGGCAGCCAGAGTTTGATCGCACTTTTCGCGCGTACAAGCGTGTGCGAGGTCCTTTCTCTCAAGCGTCCATGCAAGACCACTCGCGCATTTTCTCTGCGTTTTCCTTGCACTCGCCTTTCACTATGCCGAAAGCTAAGAGCTCTGCAGGCATGCAACCACCAATGGAGGACGAGCAGCTGGATGCTCTGAAGAAGAGGCTTCGTAGGAAGGGAGCACCGATGAGAGTTGATGTTAGCAGCTCTGAGGAAGAGGAGCGTGCGGCTGAGGAAGAAGACGAGGTTCCTACACCGTTGTCTACTGGCAAACTTACACAGTCGCTGATGGATCCCTACACCGATTTCAAAGTAGAGCTGGACAAGACAGCACCCGGGAATGCAACATGGTTGAAGCAAGTCGGTTTGCAGGAGTTTGCAGGCTTGCCATGGGATGACTGGAGGAATAACTTCTATGCTAAAAGCCAGGTGGAGATACTCAGAAAAACAAAAGGCGCAATTTCTTCAAAGGTGAGTCTTACTGTGGAAATGGTTGCAGAAGTATTTAAATTACCCTATGTTTCGGATGCTGTGATCCCAAAATGTCTTGATGAAGCCTTGAAGAAGGAGTTTGGTCCCAGAGAAGGGGGTAGACAGTATTATATGTTAAGGAATGTCAACTATGCTAGGAGGGAACAGCTCAAATGGTATCTTGAAAGAATGTGCTCTATTATAAAATTTGATTACATGTCAAAGGAAAATTATGCACCATTGTCTTGGGCAGAGAAAGGAGAGGAAGTTAGCTGGGCACATTGGTTATTTGACAAGATTCATGGAGAAATATTTGGGTCGGACAAGAGAAAGACACAATCAAATAGCAGGTTGAGTGCTTATTTAGCTGCAATGTTTCAGTATGCACAGAAAGTGGAAGTGGGAGAGATTATGTTGCCAGATAAAGAAAAATACAGCAAAGTAGAGAAAGAGCAGCAGTCTGAGAAGGTTGTAGAGCAGGGGTTGGAATGTGATGAGTTGGAGCCTGACAAGAAGGAGTTGTATCAGAGCATGCTTACAGTTGGGTACAGTCCGACAGAGGCCTTCAAGGTGATATATGGAGCTCAAAAAAACCGTATGTTGAGGGTGTAGAAGTGCAGACTTTGATTGATGCATCAAGTTCACAAACACCCAAGATGCTGGGGAAGAGTTTTACACTGTCCAAGAAGAGGAAACTTGAATTGGGGGGAAGCAAGTTAGTTGCCAAACTTGAATTTGGAGAACAGGTAGTGAATCAACCAGGGTTTGTGGTGAAGGATGTGAGTACTGCTCAGCAGTATCTCAAGGCACTTCAGTATTTCATAGAGAGTCAGCAGGAGAAGATTGAGCAGCAGCATCTTGTGAATGAGATAGTAACTTCAGAGGATTACCAGGATAAAAGTGCACAGATGAAGCAGCTTGAGGAGGAATTGAAGCAGACAAAGGTGACGCATATTGCTGAAAAGGCTCAGTTATTGGAACAACATGCATTGGAGATAGCT
Organism: Cibotium barometz; assembly: GCF_041138505.1. Taxonomy (NCBI): domain Eukaryota; kingdom Viridiplantae; phylum Streptophyta; class Polypodiopsida; order Cyatheales; family Cibotiaceae; genus Cibotium; species Cibotium barometz. The sequence continues at coordinate 7,427,752 of NC_141096.1, read as the reverse complement.
AAGGTTAAGATGTCTTTAGGAATCTTCAAGGAATGGACAGCAAAAATGGATGATAGGGTTACATCCCGAGTTGGACAAATTGGCTAAAGATAATGCAGCGATGAAGGTTGATAATGAAATGATGCAATTGAGACTTCAGCCTTTACAGGTGCTAGAAAAACAGATGTTGATGAATGAAGAGTTGGATAAAAATGGAGTGCTGATGGCACAAGGAGATGTACAGATTCTGAAGCAACAAATGCATAGCACTATGCAGGATTCTTGGGGAATGATCAAGGAGAGGATGTCTACAATGATAAATTATCCCTATGATGTTATGAAAACAGGGTTTGTAACTCAGCATGAGGCAAGATTGGTAGAAGAGGTTGGACAGTTGAAGAAAGAACGTGAGTACTGGATTCAGCAGGTACAGGAACTGAAAGAGATGCAAAGTGTGAAGATTCAGACTGATAGGACTGTGGAGGAAATGTTTCAGGACCTAGAAGTTCAGGTGGAAGTACCTATTATAAATTTGAGTGTGCAAACAGTAAGTCAGAGTGAGCAGCCAGTGGAGACTTCAGTGGAAGATAAATCAGCAGAGATGACTGAAGTTTTGAAGGAGGTTCCAGTTGTTGAAGGGATGCAGGCTGAGCAGCAAAGTGATGTAGTACCTGACATTTGAAGAAGCAGCATCAAATTTTGTCATGTGGCCGGTCTTTTCTGATCAAGGGATTGTGAATTCAAGTCCGATTTCCTTGAAATCAACCACCGGGCTGTGCCATGTGTTGAACTACAGATAGAATACCTAATAGTTACCTAATAGTTGCTTAGTCGGATATATGTATCTTTGCTCAGTCGGATTGTTGCTCAGTCGGAATTCTACTCAGTCGGATTGTTGATCAGTCGGAGTTTGTTATGATCTGGTTAGTCGGATATCATCTGTTAGTGTCTTGTGACATTCTAGTTACAACCGTCTAAAACTGTCTGAAGTCGTCTATTTATAGGGGCTTTGTAGTCGTCTTTTATAAGAGAAGAAGGAGAAAGCAATGTATGATTCATCTTGATCAATCAAACATGGTATTTCAGTTCTGTTCTGTTATTCTCTATCTTGTTTAGCAAATCTCTGCTCAATTCGTGTTCTCTATGCTCTGTTTGTGTTTAGCCTGATGTGGGAATTGAAGTTAGTGTTACCTAATGGGGGTGTCTTTGCTGTGTCAGAAGTAGTTAGTTGTGTTGTGTTTGAGAACCCTAAACAAAGATCCTAAGAGGAAGGATTTCAGACGTAGAATTAGATTGTTCTACATCAACTGGTGCTTGTTTTGGTCATTTGGAACTCAGGTGGGTCAAGAGAGGCTTTTAGGAGGATTGAAAGAGCCTTTGGATATCAAATCTAACCTAGGAGGATGTGGAAAAAAGATAGCTATACAGTTTGAGGATCTTGGAGTGAGCTTAAGTGTCTACGTGAGTGAGCTGAGGATCAAGGGACATCAACTGGGTGTACTGGTGCCTTCTTTTGGTGTTGTCTACTGGTGTTATGGTGTTGGTGATAGTTCCTCCTCATGGTGGTGTGCTTTGGACAGGGCTATAGAGGCATGTTCTCCTAGACACATCATTGTTTTAGTGCCCCCACCACTGAGGAGGGCTTTGAAGCACCCTTAAGGTTGTCTATAGGTTTGAGAGTTATCAGTAGAGCAGATGCCAACTATGCTTCATATCCAGTGTTCTATGGGCATGTTGGAGAGGATCCATAGGAATGTTTGGCACAGATGGAGTTGGCAGCATTCACCTTTGGGAAGGATAGAGATGAAGATAACTTTTCTATCAGTGTTATTAAAGGGAGATGCCAAAAGGTAGCTATAGACTTATAAAGATGTCAAAGTGGCCTTGGTTGCAAAATTATAAGCAAGGGGAATCCCTAGATGCTCTGTGGTAGGAAATCCAGAAGTTGAAGCATAATCTGCCAGATGTGTTTGATGGATTTGTGGACCATTTTGAGGACCTTTTGGTAAGATGGGATATGTCCCTATGAATAGAGCATCCGATTATTCTTCTGAATAAACATATGTTTATCTAGTCCCTTTATACTAATCTGAAGGGGAAGGTAGATTTGAAGAGACCTAGAACTTTTGAAGAGGGTTTTAGGAAAGCTAGAGAAAAGGAGTGGAAGTTTCAAAGGGTGGCTCAAAAACAAAGGGAAGTTTAGACTGAGGGAAGGTCAACTGTGCCTGGGAAGAGAAATGAAGGAGCTACTCCACGTGCCCCTATAGTTTCTATTCAGCTGTTGTTTGCAGGATACTAACCATATGACTTAGTAGATGGAAAATATGATTCTAAATGTTTTGTTGCAAGGAGATAGAAATGCCCCAAGGGTAGAAGATAGAGATGTTATGAGAGGCATGGGAAGAGGAGGTCCAAATATGAATGTGCAGTGCTTTAATTATATGGAAAGAGGGCATGTATCTCCTCACACTGCCCATATCCGAGAAGAATGGGAGGTGATGTGTATCCTCTGGCACCTAGGAGGGAGGAAAGGCAAGATGTCAGAAGAGTAGAGGAGGTGCCTAATCAGCCTATGCCATTGGTTTAGTAGTAGCCAGTAAATGGACTAAGACAGGGGGAGGTGAATTTAATTGGAGTTGATGAGCAAGCAGATATTTTAGCCAACACAAGGAGGAGTTGAGATGGAGGATGAATCACGTTCATCTAGGAGGAAGAAGGGGAAGCAAGTAGAGCATCAGCCCAAAGAAGGAAAGAAGAAAACTAGATCCAAAAGACACATTGGTATGCAAGACTTTCTAAGTTTATGATACAGGGATTGGTATGGAAGGTTAATATAGTGCATGTGAAGGGAGACAAGGATTATTTGCGAGTTGTGGATGCTTGGGTTAACAAACACAGAGTTCCCAAGGTATATATTGATGGTGGTGCACAAGTCTATGTAATGACCCAACAGACAATGGAGGCTTTAAGGCTCATCAGAGTTTAGGGTCAAAATGGCAAATGCTACTAAAGTCAGGTGTTTGGGAATTGTTAAAGCTATAGGTAAATGTTTTGGGATTTGAAGCAGAATTAGATGTTCATGCAAGGTCTGAGGCATATTCATTGATTCTTGAAACGCCATGGTTGATTTTCATGATGCGGCAGGGCAAGACTGATGGAGAGGACATCTTATTTTGGGTTTGGACCAACCAGTGAGAAGACAGGTCATATATGACATGGGAAAAGGAAAGGAGTGGATTCTAGAGAGTAGTACATAAGAAGAAGAAGAAGAGATCAGCTCTACTAAAGACTTTGAAACAACAGAGGATGAAGGAGAAGAAGTTCAACTCTGCTGCTCTACTCAAACCTGATTCTGACCTGATTTGTATGTCAGTACAGCTTTGCACAGAGGAAGGGGAGAAAATGAAGAATGAAGATGAAGTACAGTCAGCTAGAGAAGAAGTCTTACAAAAGATGCTAACCAAGGACCTAACAGAAGCTAAGAGAAAGGAGTATATAAGTATGTTGCACAAGTTTCTAGACCTATTCATCTCCTCTTATACAGAGGTTATTTAGGGGAGTGTCTACAATGCAACATGAGATCTAGTTAAAACCAAATGCCAAGCCATGTTTATAGAGGTTGAGAAGATTGGGGGTTATACAACAACAAGTTGACAATTATGAATGGGCTTCTCCAGTAGTGATAACCCCAAAGAAAAATGGGAAATGGAGAGTATGTGTTGATTTTAAACCTCTGAATGTAATGACCAAAAAAGAGATCGTTATCCACTACCTTTTCAAGATGAGATCCTAGATATATAGTGTAGTAGGCAATGAAAGATATAGTGTATGTGATGGATACTCAGGATACTTCCAGATCTCAATTGCTCTAGAGGATTAGATGAAAACCACCTTTACTACCCCCTAGGGGTGTTTTTCTTATAGGGTTATGCCCCCTTTCCCTCTCTTTCCTCTCCCTTGTCCTAACCCTATCCTAATGCATAGAGCTCTAATAGAGAGCTTTGATGGAGAGACCTCCATCAAAACTTTCTATTAAGCAATCTATGCATAGAGATAGGGTTTAGGCTTAACATAAACTAATTTTTTCATTCACTGATGCATTAAGAGTAGCATAGGGATGATGCATAAGCCCTTTGCAATAGGTTTATGCATAAGCCCTATGCAATAGGTTTATACATAGCCTTATGCATAGGGCTTATGCATAGGGCTTATGCATAGCCCTATGCAATAGGGTTTATGTGGCGTAAGCCCTATGCAATAGGTTTATGCATAGCCTTATGCATATAGGGCTATTGCATAAGGCTATGCATAAACCTATTGCATAGGCCTTATTGCATAAGGCTATGCATAAACCTATTGCATAGGCCTTATGGTTTATGCATAGCCTTATGCAATAGGGCTTATGCATAAGCCCTATGCAATAGGTTTATGCATAGCCTTATACATAAGGCTTATGCAATAAGGCTTGTGCATAATCCCTATTGCATAGGTCATATGCATAAGCCCTATGCAATAGGTTTATGCATAGCCTTATGCAATAGGGCTTATGTGTACACCTTATGCAATAGGTTTATGCATAGCCTTATGCATAAACCTACTGCAATAGGTTTATACATAGCCTTATGCATAAGCCCTATGCATAGCCTATTGCATAAGCCCTATGCATAAGCCTTATGCAATAGGGCCTATTGAATAAGCTTTATGCATAGGCTATGCAATAGTAGGCCTTATACATAGGCGTTGTATAGGCCTTATACATAAGACCTATTGCTTAATATGTTAAAATGAACTAATTTTATGATTTTTTATGATAATCATTTGTAGGTCTATTCAAGCGAACAACCACCAAGGGTTTAGGCCAAAGGCGGCTCATACTGGCTCGGCTAGAAGAGGTTAGCCCTCTTTTTCCATTATTTGTTTATTCTTATTCTCTTTGTGTTTTTGCACCCTTGGTTGCCAGGGATTAGGGTATAGTGCCTATGCATACCCTATGCATAGGGCTTATGCATAGCACTTATTCATAGCCTATGCATAGTTCTTATGAACTAATGTTTTTATTTATTACGATAATTTTTTGTAGGTCTATTCAAACAAGTAACCACCACAAATTCGGCTAGAAGAGGTAAGCCCTCTTTTTTCATTCTTTTTTTATGCTTCTTCTCTTTGTGTTTTTGCACCCTTGGGTGTCGGTGATTAGGTTTAGGTCAAGAGCCTATGCTCCCTATGCATAGGCTATGCATACACTATGCAACCTACCCATAGGCTATGCATAGAGATATGGGCCTCTGTTATATGCCATCTAGAATTCTCCTTCTATTAAGTTAGGAGTGGTTATCCATGAGTAGGTGGCTATAGTGGAGGGGGAACCCTCGATCTCTTCACTATCCTTCTCTTGTAAAAGAGGAGATGCCTTTGGCTTCAATAGTAGGGAGCATGTGGAAAGTCCTCAGAAGCTGTCATCGAAAAGGGGCATTGTCCACCCTGCTTGTCTAAGTAGTATTGTAGGTGGTCTTAACAATGTTCTAATATCACATGTTGCCTTTATTATCTAAGCTTGTATTGTTGTTTTCTTTTGGTTGGCTTGACATTTTTAAGGTAAGATCTCTTATTCATTCAACACCTCATGTCTATTGCACCCTTGGGTGGGGTGCCAAGTTTAGGATTTAGACTTATGCATAGAGATATGGGGCATTGTTATATGCCATCTAGAATGTTGTTTATGTCAAGTTAGTAGTTATCTCGTGAGTAGGTGGTTATAGTGGTGGAGGGGGAGCCCTCAATCTTCTCACTATCCTTCTCTTATAAAAGATGAGTTGTCTTTGGCTTTAATAATGTGGGGAGCATGTGGAAAGTCCTCAAAAGCTATCATCCGAAAGGGGCACTATCGACTTTGCTTGTCTAAGTAGTATCGTAGGAGGTCTTAACAATGTTCTAATATCACATGTTGTATTTTTGTCTAAGCTTTAAGCATGGCTTTTGTTAGAGCAATCGTTTTTTGTTGCCTCATGCATGTATGTATAGGCAATGTCGATCGACCCCTCATAAGACCCTAATGTGGCAAATCTTCTATCTATATAAATGAACAATATGGCTAGCAAGCTTGTCTCAGTTTACTCAGACACATGTATGGTTCCATCAAACATTTTCACATACACAAAGTTAATCTTTTATGAATTCTATAAGTCTTATTTTTTAATCTTATATGCATACGACGGGCTTACAATTGGGCTAGTCGATGCAATGGGGGCAATCTACCCCACTTGGCTAGTTAGGATAAACCACGCCTTTGATAGGCGCGAGGCCAAGTGGCACGGGGCCAAGTGATGCAGGCCCATCATGATATGGTTGTGATGAGCCTACATCACCTTCCTCAACAATACCCACTAGGGAGTCTGGGGAGGTACTATAGACATGCTAGTGGGGGGGAGCAGGCTGATTTTTCTTTGGCAAAAGTAGCACTAGGTCTCCCGATGCATCTCCCCAACAAGGGGACTCTTCATCTACACATTATGAGCCAGCTCCCAGGAGACCCATTATCCACCATTCTATCCACACACCCTACCATACAAACATGGATGTGGATGGTGCCCTCATGATGGATGCACGAGAAAAACAAGTCGTGAACTGCATGCATGTACTTGCAAACCTAGAGTTCATGAGGAAAGCACAAGATGAACTTTCAAAGTAATACATCATTGATGTGCTTAAGTCATAGTTCCATGTTCCACATGTGGGTCTTTGCTTCTCCAAGGAGTGGATGAAGAGGTGAATCAAGATTTTGCTCTCTAATAGGAGAGAAAATATCAAGAGAGCAGCAAAGAATAACTTGGAGAAGCCCAACGTTTGCACGGTCGAGGAGTGGAGGCACACACATAGCTTTATGAGAAAGCACCTAGGTGCTTTTCAAAACAATCGTTGGCGAGTGCTTCCCGAGACTATGGAAGTGAGGGGTTTCACACTTCGGCTCTAGTGGAAAATCCTCCTTTATTGCTCATTTCATAAGTAATCATTTCTTCTCCTCTTTCATTTTGTTTTGTACTATATTATTTTCTTTAACTAATTGTATATTTTCTTAATTGTTTTTTGTAGAGGGAGGTTGTTGGGCGTTACCCAACAAAGGAGGAGTACAATAATGGGTACAAAGTCCCCCCCCCTATCCACAATTATGGGTACAGAGCCCCCCTTGTCTGCAATTATGGGTGTGGATGCGTACTTGAGGAGGATCGTGATTATGAGCATGAAGCGATAAAAGCAAGTGAAGAGGATGAGTAAAGCAAGTGAAGAGGACGAGGAAGACGATGATGATAATCACTCAAAGTCCAATGAGGATTCCAGTTAGATACCTCTTCATTGTAAACATTTTATGTATATATGGCCAAAGGCCTAACACTTTGTGAAATATAATAAATTTTGGGCTCAATTACATTCTCCACAATCTGTGTGTTTCTTATGTTTGTGTTTGTGTCATAAAATAGAAACTGTGACTCTGTTAAAGAAATAAAAGAGCTGGGATAGACTGGGGAGTCCTGTGCAAACTCCCTAGTTTGCCCCAAGTCTTTTTTTTATGTGCTAAGCTTTCGCTACTGAGCAGCGAAGCCGTTGTAGTGAAAATAGCAGTGTTTCTAGCAGCGAAAATAGCCTAACATCTACCTATCCTTCTAGTTATAAAAACGCGACTATTTTCATTGTGCTACACCCTCATTCTGTTGTAGTGAATTTGGTGCTTGGGAAAATGTAGTTTGGTACAATTTGCCATTTGATTTACCATTCGTGTGACGAATAATGCCCTAAGTATTAGACAAAGGTACCTGTTAGCAACAATAATAAATCTTATTATCTATATCTAGCATAAATTTAGTCGCAAAAGACCACTTCCCGACCAACTTGATTAGCAAATGCTATGGAGAATTGGATGTTACAAAACAAGCCATTACAAAAAAAAAAAATTTCCTAGTTGATTCGTTCCTTAAATAAATTAGGCCTAAGTCTAATAAGTTTTCTAGAAACTCTTGTCAAAGTGATCTCAAGGTGGTCCTTGCCCAATATGATTGGGCATGAGCAATTTTTTAGTTACATTAAGAGTTGGAAAAAAAAATTAATCTTTAAATCAATGTTTGCCTATAAAACAATCGCAAGTTTATAAATGTTGTGCATTGTCTTGGGGGCATTGTAAGCTAAGAATTACTTGGCAGTTGACATGCCTGCAATTTAAAAAAAACAAAGAAGGACTCTCTCTTTCCTTCTCTCATCATGCACAAAACAAATCTACTCTATTTCTTCCTATGTATTATTATCACTAAAAGAGGCGGGGCCATTATCCACGCCTTTTTTGACGCTTTAGAACTAAGCTCAAAAATCCCAAAACGTTGAAATACTCGTGGAAATAAGCGTCGAAATGGAAACGTCGAAATATGTGTCGATATATGCATCGAAATAAACACATTTTCTCACTCTTATTTCGAGACGACATTTTCGGTGCATATTTTGACTGCTATTTCGATGATTATTTTGACTGGTATTACGACGAATATTTCGATGGATGTAGAACATTTCGATGCTTATTTTGATGGATGCAGGAAATTTTTGACGGTTATTTCAACGAATGCAGAAACTTTCGACGCGTGCAGGTATAAAATTGTTTTGGCATAATGGTGTATCCAGCTACTACAATTTTGTAGCTGGATGCACCATTATGCCAAACTTATAGAGTACCAAAGTCAAGTGAACTCTAATATGAAGAACGAAGCAAATTTATTGGAAAAGTTGGAGTGCCAGAATGTTTTTGACATTACAAAGTATGTACATTGTACATAAGTGCAAATAATGGCCAAATTATATTGCAAGATGTGAAATTTACATATCAAAGACCATATTACAAGCTGCTCTGACGAGATGAGCTGACAAAAAGACCATAGTATGGTATGGAAAGCCATACTATGGTATGGAAAGCCAAAATAGTTTTTATACTCAATGACCAAAATTGCATAAAGTAGTTGCATACAAGCTATACAAGCCAAAATAGTTTTTATACTCGATAACCAAAATTGCATAAAGTAGTTGCATACAAGCTATACAAGCTTAAACAAAGATGTGAGTGACTAAAATATGTATGTACAAGAGGAAATACATGGGCAAGGCCACTCTATGCGGAGCCCTCACTTAGGGTCAGGTATTGGTCCTTCAAAAACCATACAAGACGCTTTTTTTTGGTATACAAAACAACGATCTAACATGCAATGGCAAAGCAAGTATACAAATCATAAGGTTGAGGCTTGCCACATTTACTATATCTACAACATTCCCCCAATTGAGGTTGATGCCTTCTTGCCCAAGCTTCTCCAAAAGAAAGCACATGTTATGGGGCGAGCAATGTCCTCCTCTTCTCCCGTTGGCCGATCGACCACCCACTTGATTCTAAACGTACCATAACATAAAAACAATAAACATAACATAACATCAAGTAAAACATACAAGATAAGCATTACATGTCTACTTACAAAGTAGACATGGAATGTGTCCCAATCGCCACTTCCAAGGTGAGAGCTTCCTACGCTCTCCATTCGGGCTTTCGCCGCATCCTCTTGTTGCTTGTAGCATTGGGGATTTTTTACATACTTTTGCTTCTCCTCATTCCAATCCTCGGTGCTGATGTACCAAGGCTTCTCACCCCCTACCTTCACTCTCCTAGTCACATCTCCCCGCCAATGTTTCATGACGTCCACCATGTGGTCCTTTATCGACCTTATGGGGACGACATCACTACCGACGGTCAGCTTGTACTCATCCTTGATTTGATTAATGACTCTTTCTTTCTTAGCTTTATCCAACTTTGGCCATAAAGTCATTAGCAAAGACAATGTGGCAAAGCTCGCGGATGGGGATCTTCATCTCTTGCCCGGCATCATCCAAAATCACATTGCCACATTGACAATTGTTTAATATTTTTTCCCATCAGCAGGTGTGTGGAGTGTCTGTCAAAACATCGCGATGATCGCGAGCGTGGAGTGCTTCTGGCACTAGATGGGAAAGGACGCTCACATGGGGGCGTAGACCCATCCATGCCCCCACTTGGACAACAACCACCTCCACCTCCACCACTCAAGCGTTGTCCTCTACCGTTGGACAAGCGGCTGTTCGTGGGGTTTCTATTGGTGAACTAGGGTTAGCGGTGGTGGTGCCCGATGGTACAGCCGACATGCCCTCCCCTCCCCCAAATATTATTGTGCCATAGTTCTTTGATCAGACGTGGCTTGTGCTAAAAAACCCATAAATTGGTCAGGTGACATGGCATATGGAAAGACGGATGGAGATTAAGCTGGTGTCTCATCTAGAGTGTGGGACATGTCTCTACACACACAAAACAAAGCCCACATGGTCACTTGAATAAGAGCATACACATGAATAAGAGCACACATATCACAACACACAACACACGCACATACAACCCCAAGAGGAGAGGGGAGGGAGAGCAAAGAAGGAGCAAACCTGCTTGAGTGGTAGTGGAGAAGAGCTTGGGGGAGAGAGAGAGAGAGAGAGAGAGAGAGAGAGAACTTGCAAAACAAAAAACAAAGCAAAAAACAAAAACATTCATTATCCCTAAACACACACACACACACACATCTCACAACCAAGAGGAGAGGGGAGGGAGGGCAAAGAAGAAGGCAAACCTACTTGAATGGTAAGCAAGTGGAGAAGAGCTTGGGGGAGAGAGAGAGAGAGAGAGAGAGAGAGAGAGAGAGAACCTGCAAAACAAAAAACAAAGCAAAAAACAAAAACATTCATTATCCCTAAACACACACACACACATCTCACAACCAAGAGGAGAGGGGAGGGAGGGCAAAGAAGAAGTCGAAACCTACTTGAGTGGTAAGGAAGTGGAGAAGAGCTTGGAAGAGAGAGAGAACCTGCAAAACAAAGAACAAAGCAAAAAACACAAACATTCATTATCCCTAATCACACATACACACATCTCACAACCAAGAGGAGAGGGGAGGGAGGGAAAAGAAGGAGGCAAACTTGCTTGAGTGGTAAGAAAGTGGAGAAGAGCTTGGGAGAGAGAGAGAACCTGCAAAACAAAAAACAAAGCAAAAAACACAAACATTCATTATCCCTAATCACACACACATCTCACAACCAAGAGGAGAGGGGAGGGAGGGCAAAGAAGGAGGCGAACCTGCTTGAGTGGTAAGGAAGTGGAGAAGAGCTTGGGAGAGAGAGAGAACCTACAAAACAAAGAACAAAGCAAAAAACAAGAAAATTATCCCTAATCAAACACACACACACACACACACACACACACATCTTACAACACATGCACATGCAACCAAAAGAAGAGGGGAGTGGGGGGGCAAAGGAGGCAAACCTGATGCTTGAGGGAGGAAAACGCATGCGCACGCACAAAAACATAAAAAAAGCGAGGCTTTGTTTTATTGTAAAAGCCTGCACCGTCGAAATCAGGGTTGAAAAAACCGTCGAAAAATAATGTAGAAACAAGAGTTGAAAAAAAATCCCATGCAAATTTCGACCATGGTTTCGGCGTTCTATTCGACGGTATTTTTGAGAACCTTTTCCACAATTGTTTCCACGACCTTTTCGACGATCTCGCTACTTTTCATTCAAATTCAAAATCTTTCCAAATCTTAAGCGTCCCCGACATTTCAAATTCCATATCACCGACTTCCACACTCCACAAATACTTAAGGGAGGATCCCCGTCCAAAAATAAGCATTCGTTCCCATTTGCAAATCAATATGGAAACCATGGACGATGCCACACCCTCAAATTTTGTTGATTTAGAGGAGAAGACACTTTGCCCATGTATTGGCTACAAATACCAAGTGGCTCGACGTCGATGAATTTGCAATGATCATACAAAAAAATGGACAATATTTTCGGTGGAGAGATTGGAACATCTAATTAGTGGCAATGTGTGCTTCAACAATGACGAACCAGTGGATATCTGGCCTGAACGATGGATATGTTGAGATATCGAGCTCGTCTAGTGAGGCGGTGGCCACTGATGACCCGCCTGGGGGATAGGCCCCACACTTACACCACTGGCATGGTTGGTGAGATCATGGGAGATATGCGGCCAGTGGGATGACAGGCTGTGTGACAGCCATTCTAGAGACTGGTATAGTTATAGTGCCAGCTCATTTAGTCGGGTTCACACTATAGAGAACCCGTGTATTGGTTGAGTACCTTTCATATTATGTGTACTCTTATTCTTGTATATGTGTGTTGAGTGTTGAGTAGAGAAGAAGAAGATTTTCAGCCTCTCACCTTGTGTGTTCTCTATTAGGGTTTTGTGAGTGTGTGTGTGTGCTTGCAAGAGCTCAAGCTCTCTTCCCCCCTGCATCTTTTCATGGTATCAGAGCCTGGTTCGTGCTAAGGGCTGAGCTGCAAGCAAGAGAACCACAGGAAGCGGTACGAGGGTAAGAGCTTCAACTACTCTTCCCTATTGTGTTGGTGACTACACCCTTGTCGGGAGCTCTACGGGAGGCACCGACAAACGGTCTCTGATTGAGGAGCTTTCTTCGCGGGAGTAAAGCTACAGGGTAACTATACAGTCCTTCGAACTAAAATTTCTTGGCCGAAAACGCATTTCGGGCACGTCTGGACCTCCGTTTTTCAGAAAGCAGGCGATTTCGAGCACTGCGGGTAAGTCATCAATTCTCTGCAGAACTCTGTTTTAAGAACTGCAGGAAGACAGATTGACTGTGCAGACACTGTGGGTGCTGCAAAGAGGTCTACAGTTGCCATTGGGTGTATGTATGCACATTGAAGTCACTGGTTGTGACATTTGAGAGTACTACGGTACCGCTGTGCAGAAAATACAGCATTTGTGCAGAAAAAACCAGAGTGCAGTTTCTGGTAAAATTGTGTGTTTGGCAAGATGTCTAATGATGGCATAACACAGATTGTGGCTGAGAAGCTGGATAAGAATAACTTCCATGCTTGGAGGTTCAGGTTGACGAATTTCCTGATGGAAAAAGGCTATTGGGACTACATAGAAGGTGAGCATGAAGAGGCACCAGAGATACCGGATATAAATCTGACTGCTGCAGATGTGAAAGAGTTTAAAGACTGGAAAGGAGCCAGGAACGTTATGTATTGGCTTTCCATTAGTATACAGGACACCATGATTGGGCATATTCAGGATGCCAAGTCCCCCAAGGAGGCGTGGGACACCTTGGTAAAGCTTTATGAAACAAATACCAAGGCTCGTAAGATACAGTTGAAGAATGAACTTCATACTATGGAGAAAAAGAGCATGTCTGTGAATGACTATGCGCTGAAGATAAAGGGTATTGTGGAATCCCTTACATCTATTGGTGTGTCAGTAGATGATGATGACAAGGTGGAAGTCTGTCTACGTGGTCTCAGGCCACAATACAAGGCGTTTAAGACGTCTATTCAGACTCGGGAAAACATTCCCAACTTTACAGATTTGGTGTCTATGCTGATTATCGAAGAGAAGAACTTGGGTGAAGACCAACAGTCTTCACAAAGCAAAAACAGTTCAAAGCAACAGGCCTTCTACACGAGTTCAGGAAGAGGACGAGGTAGAGGAGGCCGTGGATGCGGTCAAGGAGGTGGCCAAACAGGGAATCAAAATTATGGCCAGCAGCAGCAGCAACAACAATAACAGTCCCAAAACCAACAACAACAACAACACGCAGGTGGAAGAGGCAAATTCAGAGGCAGGGGGAGTCAAAGAGGCCGTGGAAATTGGCAAAGGCAGTATAATGATGCACGTGAATGTTATTATTGTGGTAAGCCTGGACATGTGCAGTCAGAATGTTATAAGAAGCAGGCTGACATGCAAAATGGGAAAGTGCAGCAAAACAACTATGCATCCTCAAGCAGAAATAATGAGGATAATGAAAGGTTGTTTGTTATGCAGCATGTTGTGAATGCCATGTCTGAAAATGTTGATGCAGCACAAAAGGATAATGTATGGTATGTGGATTCAGGCGCTTCAAACCACATGACGAGTCATGGGGAGTGGTTCAAGGAGATGAAAAACCCGGAAAGACCAGGTTTTGTGGAAACAGGGGATGACACTGCTCATCCAATTGCCCACATTAGAGATGTGCCATTGTCTATGCAGGATGGCAAAGTGAAGTACCTTGTAGATGTACTTCATGTACCGAACATAACAAAGAATCTGGTTTCAGTTGGCCAGATGATTGAGCAGGGTTTGCAGGTTCGGTTTAACCCTAATGGGTGTTATGTTGAAGATTTCAAAGACAAGTGCAGGTTGGTTGCAAAAGGCAACAGAGTGGGCAGAATGTTTACGTTGAACGTAGACATGCCTGAAATGAGTGCTGCGATGTTTGCAAATGGTTCAGGAGTTGTTGCAGACACAGACATATGGCATAAAAGAATTGGACATGTAAATGTGCAGAGATTGAAGTCTATGCAGACAAAAGGAATTGTGACAGGGCTGCCAAAATTTAAAGTGGAAGGTATGCATAAAATCTGTGAAGCATGCCAATTTGGGAAGCAAACAAAGCATGTGTTTCCACGTAACAGATATGTGAGCAGAAATGCACTAGATGTTGTGCATTCAGATGTATGGGGTCCTACGAAGACCATATCTATGGGAGGCTGCAGGTATTATGTGACCTTCATTGATGACCACACGAGGAAAGTGTGGGTATATTTCATGAAAGAGAAGAGTGAGGTGTTCACTCACTTTCAGAATTTCAGAGTTTTGGTTGAAAAACAAACAGGGAAATATGTAAAGTGCCTAAGGTCAGATGGAGGGGGAGAGTACTTCTCCAATGAGTTCTCTGAATATTTGAAGAAGAATGGTATTCGGAGACAGTATACATGCAGATACACTCCGCAGCAAAATGGAGTTGCTGAGCGGAAAAACAGGCACATTGCTGAGATTGCGCAAGCATTGATGGAAGAGAAGAATATGCCGCATTGCTATTGGGCTGAGGCTGTTTCTACAGCAGTATAGTAACTCCAGAGGAGAGGTTTACTGGCAGAAAAAAAGATTTGTCTCATCTGAAAGTCTTTGGATGCATTGCATATGTGCATGTGCCAGATGAGCTGAGAACAAAGCTGGATCCGAAAGCTGAAAAATGTGTGTTTATTGGATATTCCCTTGAGCAAAAGGGATACAGGTGTTATAACCCTGCTACACGTGAGCTGAGGGTAAGCAGGGATGTTGTCTTTGATGAGATGAGCAGCTGGTATGCTGCTGAAAAAGAAGCTGTTGTGGGGCTGATGTGAGTGGAAGTGTGGTTGCACAGAATGCAGGTCAGCAATCACAGTCTTTGAGTGGACTAGGAGAGTCCTCATCTAGTGGGTCTATTGATAGACCATGGAGTGGCAAGCTGCATCATAATACCAGCCCTGCAAATGTGATTAGTACATCACGTAAAGGAAAAGAGAAAGTGGTTGAGTCCCTTGGTATGCCTGACATTTCTGCAGGGCATTCTCATGTTGATGGAGAGTCTAGTGGCTCAGATATGAGCCTTGATGAGGAGCTTGGGATCCCAGCTATGAGAACACCTGGTGTAAAGAAGGCTATGGAAGCCATGAATGAAAAGCTGCGAAGATCTGGTAGAGTGAAGAACCCTGTGCAGAGGTTTACTTATGATGGTTATGTGACACATCACTATGCATATATGGCAAAGGTTGTGCAGGTTGTTGAGCCCACATGCATTGATGAGGCTGTTGGAAATGTGTGTTGGGAGAAAGCTATGGATGAGGAGATGGATGCACTATATGGAAATGAAACTTGGGATTTAGTGCAATTGCCTGAAGGCAAGAAAGCCATTGGATGCAAGTGGGTATACAAAGTTAAACATAACAGTGATGGAAGCATAAACAGGTACAAGGCTAGATTGGTAGCCAAAGGATATGCGCAGACATATGGGATTGATTATGAGGAAACTTTCAGCCCAGTTGCCAAGATGGCAACGGTGAGAGTTGTGATAGCAGTGGCTGCGTCAAAGCAATGGTCTTTACATCAGATGGATGTAAAGAATGCATTCTTGCATGGGGATTTGCAAGAAGAGGTGTATATGTTGTAGCCACCTGGATATGAGGATGTGGGTCACCCCGAGCATGTTTGCAGGTTGAAGAAAGCCTTGTATGGCTTAAAGCAAGCACCAAGAGCATGGTCTGACAAGATTTCTGAATATCTTATCACTATTGGCTTTCATATAGCCAATGCAGATTTCTCGCTGTATGTGAGACATGGTGATAGAGGAGTTGTGCTTGTTGTCATCTATGTAGATGACTTGATCATTACGGGGGACCATGATGCAGAGATCTTTGATGTAAAGATCCTGCTTAGACAGAAGTTCGAGATGAAGGATCTGGGGGAGCTCAGATATTTCTTGGGCATTGAGGTGATTAGGTCACCACATGGTATTGGATTACTACAGAGACAGTATGGCTTGGACATGTTGTCCAAGTATGGTATGACAGGCTGTAAGCCTATTTCTGTGCCATTGGATCAGAATGGCAAGTTGAGTGCAGATTCAGGAGAGATCTTGGAGGATCCTACTATGTACAGACGCATAGTAGGAAGTTTGATCTACATGACGATTACCAGACCAGATTTGAGCTATGCTGTTGGGTTGGTGAGTCAGTTTATGCAGGTTCCACGGAAACCGCATTTGGATGCAGTGAGACGCATACTGAGGTATGTGAAGTCTACTTTGCATTGTGGACTATTCTATGAGCCTAGGACAGAGATATGTGTACATGGGTACACAGATGCTGATTGGGCTGGTAGTATCTCAGACAGAAGATCTACCAGTGGATTCATGTTTTCTTTGGGGAGTGCTGCTGTTACTTGGAGCAGCAAGAAGCAGCCTACGGTTGCTCTATCCAGTACAGAGGCCGAGTATAGAGAAGCTGCTATGGCAGCACGTGAGGTAGCTTGGTTGAGAAAGCTACTTGCAGATTTGGGTCTATCAGTGGATAGACAAGTTGTCATTTTCTGTGACAATATTAGCAGTATACAGTTGGCCAGGAACCCAGTCTTTCATGCTCCTATGAAGCACATAGAGGTCCACTACCACTTCGTCAGAGAGAAGGTCTTGGCAAGAGACCTTGACCTTGTTTATGTCAGCACAGAGGATCAGGTAGCTGACATCTTCACCAAAGCATTGGGTACAGAGAAGCTCCGCAGATTCAGGGCTTCGCTCGGTGTACATGAGATGGAGTTGAGCTCAAGGGGGAGTGTTGAGATATCGAGCTCGTCTAGTGAGGCGGTGGCCACTGATGACCCGCCTGGGGGATAGGCCCCACACTTACACCACTGGCATGGTTGGTGAGATCATGGGAGATATGCGGCCAGTGGGATGACAGGCTGTGTGACAGCCATTCTAGAGACTGGCATAGTTATAGCGCCAGCTCATTTAGTCGGGTTCACACTATAGAGAACCCGTGTATTGGTTGAGTACCTTTCATATTATGTGTACTCTTATTCTTGTATATCTGTGTTGAGTGTTGAGTAGAGAAGAAGAAGATTTTCAGCCTCTCACCTTGTGTGTTCTCTATTAGGGTTTTGTGAGTGTGTGTGTGTGCTTGCAAGAGCTCAAGCTCTCTTTCCCCCTGCATCTTTTCAGGATACCAACAAGAGTAGCCACAAACGAGGTGATCCAAAAACCCGAGGAACTTGAGGCAGATTCGGAGCAAATACTAGAACATGACATGGATGACATGATAAATGCCTTACATGATGGAACAAAAGATCGTGGTTTGGAACACGAAGGGATAGAAAAAATCACACGACATGTGGAATACGCTTCCCAACAAGAAGAGAAAGAACTACATAGGCTTGCTCATCTTCCACTATATCGTGGAGCACATGTGTTTGTTTTACGCGCTTGCCTATCCATATTCAACTTGCAATTGATTTTTGGATGGTCTGATATACGAGCATATCAAAACTTTTTTTATAAGTGATGATATTATATGCAATTAGTGAGTTATGTACCTTTATATGGCCTGTCTTTTTGTGGAATAGCTTATTAAAACATCAAATATTGCCAGAAGATAATGAGATGCCAGTGGACCATAGTCGAGCAAAAACAATGTTGCACTCGATTAGCATGGACTACAACACACACCATGCTTGTCCAAATGATTGTATTCTTTATCAACAAGAATATAACAACACAGTACAATGTCCACATTGTGGTACATCAAGATATAAACAAGATGTGCAAGGAGAAAGGGTACCAACAAAAGTTTTATGACACTTTCCCATCATCCCTTGAATTAAAACAATGTTCAAGTGCAAATCCATTGTAGGATTGATGACTTGGCACTGTAACACTAGGTCCACGGATGGTGTTATGCGTGTGCTCGCAGATTCCCCTGCTTGGAAGCACATTGAAGAGAAGTGGGTAGCCTTTCACGAGGAGGCTCGCCATATTCGACTTGGATTAGTGATGGATGGAGTGAATCCATTTGGTCTACAAAGTTCATCATGGAGTACATGGCCTGTTTGTCTAGTTAACTATAATCTTCCACCATGGCTAGCAATTAAAAAAGGGCATCTTTTATTGTCTGCTTATCCAACCTTATTCGACCTCTCCATAGACAAAAACATAAAGAAATTCAAGAGAATTCCACACAAGGCAATGCATGCAATCACGTTGATTCTATAATGAGAGACGAGCATATACAATGATTGAGAGACTAAATGAAGCCATAACTCGAGATGAATGAAAGAACCATAGAATGAACAATAAGCACGCACATACATTACACATTGCATAAGCCAAAGAAGAACATCATCGGAATCCCATAGATACAAGCTTAGCTCCAAGAGAGGAGGAGAGCTTGAGAGAGACATGACATGAGCATTGGGTTGAACCTTCCTCATTTACACATTTTTTACATATATAAGGATACCATTTAAAGGGAGTATTCACAAACTGAATAGAAAAAGGGTATATTTTATTCATGGAAAATTTAGAGATAAGGGATTTTGAAAATAGGCCTTGAATGCACGTGATACAGAGGGTTTACTTAAAGTGAACACCCCGAGGCATGCGACTTGTTTAATGGGAAAAACCTATAGTTTATAACAACTTAGAAATGATATTTTTGGTTAAGTCATCATAAGAAAGTGCAAGCTGAGTGATTGGATAGCCATAAGTAATATTTTCTTGATGGACTATTAAGAATTGATGATAGCTTAATAAAGTTTATAAGCATAAAACATTTTGGCAACTAGCCAAATTGTTTCAAGCATAACCATATAAGAAATTAATAAATCTTGATTGTCAAAATAGAACTACATAAATTTGTCCTTCTCAAAGTCTATACTAGAAAGCTATGGGACATGCAAGAGACAGAGAATACGTATAGCAATGGACATCTAGGCTAAGTCGTCCTAGTCACTAGCACACATTATGAATTTCATTTAAGCCAACGTAGAGAATACTTCTGGCAAAAGTTTCAAAACAAAGCGAGTGTAGACTCTTCTAAAATTTCATGTGTACTTATTGCTGTAAGGGGACCAAACTAGCTATGGAGCAGTACTTGAACAAATAAATTCACAATTTAATAAACTTTACTATTGTGTAATTTTGGCTATTTTAAAGGTGAACTTTTAAAACAAAATTGCCCAACTTTTTACAAATTTTTTGGTATCCCTAAGAAAGATTTACCAAAAATACATTAGGTACTACCATTCTACTTAAGAAATCCAAAAGAAGCACCCTAAAATTCTAAATCTCAAGAATGTATCCTAACCCATCCATTCTTGAAGATTCTTATTTTTTTACCCTAAAGGTAACATGTTAAACCTTATCAATTGGCATTTTCATACAACTACATTCCACTGGTGTTACTATCACTAAAGATAATATAAAAGGAAAAAAGGTACAAGGGAGATGAAGATAAAACATTAATATTTTGTGTGTTGAGTATTTGTGTAAATACAATGGGGGGTTTCACGGGATGGGTTTACAACCCAATAAAAGGGTAAGGCCTTTGTTGGATATAAAGAAGGCAGAAAAGGAGGAAATGAGGGAAATGCTAGGCAAAATAAGGAAATCCGCCTATTGTGATTTGAGCAATGAAGAGTGAGCTCCAAATAGGAGAAGGAAATATTTATTAAGACTTTCAGCATAAAGTGGGGTGGGAAAAAGAGCTTATGTACGGGAAGGGGAATGGTAAAAATGCTTTTGTTTGAGAAACATTAGGCATGTTGAAAAGGCATAATGAATTTATATTAAGAATAGTAAAATGTGTGTGTAATCCAGCTTGGTGTGACCACAAAGAATGACGATAAAAATAGTAGTGTGCACCAAGGCACGAGATGTAAGGAAGGTGAAAGCATGCGACCAAAAAGAAAAGTTAAGAGTTTGGCAATTTTGGCATGGGAACTGTTGCTACACACGAGAGAAAATAGTGTCCATCCATTTGTGGGTGTATGGAGGAGGTAGCGATAGTGAGACAGAACATCGAGGAGGGGGGTGTTGGTTGCTCCCTTGGCATGCCTGATAACTTTCAAAGTCCAAACCAAAGGATAAGATGGGCATAGGAGCATAAGCCTGTAAGGACGAGAGTATTGCATGATATTAAGAGGAGGAGAATGTAAGAATGGGGGATAATAGAGGGTGAAGAAGCTGCGACGTCTATTTTGGAGGTGGAAGAGGATACAGGTGTAGCAATAATTATCACGGGAGTGAGATTTTTGAGAATATTTTATCATGGGAGTGAATCTAAATAATTCTGTGTGATGCATGGTTCATGTGTGAAGCATGGTAGTGAATGATTTCCATTTGTTAGAATTTTTTTTGTGATGAGTGATTCCAAATTAAATGTGATCTAACATTGTGGACCATGTTGAGTATAGATCATGAGTTTGGAACAACAAAGGTGGACATTGGACGCAATTATCTAGCCGAGAACATGTGTGCTAAATTTTTGATTTTGTATGGTTTGGCCCATTGTACATATGTTGGGCGAGGTTTATTTTTTATGAGATACTTTAAAAGCATTAGACTAAGGTTCAATTTTGTAAAAGCCCAATTTCAAAAAAGCTATGCTATTTATGGCTCCAAGGGCTAAATTTATAAATATGGGAGTGGAGCCACAGGCTCGGAGGGGAGGAGAGATTGCACCCTCGGAGGGGAGGAGAGGTTGCACCCAATCTTGTGTTCTTTGATTTGTATGCTCTTGTTTTATGCTATAGTGATTATGGTTCATTTCTTCTATTATTCAATTTCTAGAATATTTTAATCTCCATGTGGATGTTGGATGTGCTTGAAGATCAAGGACAAGAAAAGAAGATCAAGGGCAAGGAAAGAAGGTAGAAAACCACAAGTGGATTTGGATTTGCACTAAACTACCTCTTCATTTAAGAAAAGGGTTTTTTGAATCTCTCAACCTTTCCAGAATCTCTCAACCTTTCCCTAATCCAACGGTACGGATGGGATGAGCAAGAGGAGGAGCATTAGAACCCACAACAAGATTGTAAACTAGTAGCAGTGTCTGATTTCTATAATGGATGGATATTGGGAGTTTCTTAGTCAATTTATGGTTAAAAAATCAAATCTTTTTTTTCTCACAGCCATTATTGGATTTATTGGAAATTAATTAGAAGACTCAAAGCATAAAAATTTCTCACAGCCATTATTGGATTTATTGGAAATTAAGTAGAAGACTCAAAGCATAAAAATTTCCCCTCCACAACTCGGCGACGGGCGCAAGTCTCTATGGGGAATTATTTTCTTTTCCCTTCATTCGCAAACTGCGCGGGATGCACATGCTAAATTGTTTTTTTTGGGGGGGCTGGCCATCTGTGCGCAGCTGGACTGTACTGTTCGACTAGGTTAGTGAAGCTTTTGTTTTACAAAGCTTTAATAAGCTTTGCAAAAGATTAATATAATCTAAAATTTATTTAAAAAAATAAATAAGAAAAAGAGAGGCAACAATTTCCTTGTGATACGCTGGGTGCCTGGTTCGTAGCTGTGGAGAAGTTTTTTTTTTTTAAAGCTTAGCTTGGTAAGCAATATCATAAGCCTTTAAAAAAAAGAAAAAGACCAAAGCTTTATACTATAAGCTAATAAAAGATTTCTAAAAGCCTATATTCAAAAGCTTTCAAAGATCCCAAAGAAAGCAAGATAGTTTAAAAAATAAATAAAAACAAATCTCATCAAGTGGACAAGGGGTTTTTGTTCTTCGACATTTTTTTCCGACTCTTTTGAAGACTCTTCAACGAGTTATTATTCGGGTTTGTTATCGACATCAAGGCATTATTGGATTATTATTTTTATTCTTCGTTGGATGCCATCGACTTCAAGCGCTTCAACAAGATCCTTCTTTCCAAATACATGCAAGTCAAATAAGTTTCCTACCTTTTCTATTTTATTTATGCATTTCCATGATATTTTACTTGTTTCTTCTACAATGGAAATATATCCACAACCACCTAGTATCCAAGATCAAGTAAACGTACTTCAAGCTCAGTTGTTGAGTGAGAAAAGGTAAAGAGAAGATTTTGAGTGGAAATTTACTCGCAAGAAGCAAAGAAGTGCATATTCCGAATCTGATTCTTTGGATTCTGACGAGGACCCTATCCAAAGGACTTTGCGAGCTACTCTCAAAGCTCAAGAGTCTCGAAAGGGACACAAAATCAGCAGAAAGGCCTTTACTTTTTAGGATTATGATGGCAAGAAGGATGCACATGTCATACTCACATGGTTGAGGTAGTTTGATGATTATTTTTCTGAAAAAAAGTTTTCTGAGAAGGATAAGGTGAAATGTGCTACTAATCATTTGATAGGCAATGCAACTCTTTGGTGGAATGTTATTAGACAAGAAAAACACAAACCAAAGTCATGGAAAGAATTCCAAAAGATGATCGAAAGGATTTCTTAACTTTGCCATATAAAAGTAAAGCCAGACAGCAATGGGATATTTTTAGATAGCTCGAAAAGGAGAACATATCAGTGTATGTTGACAGATTTCAGCAAACCTTATTGTAACTCCAAGCTATAGAGAAAGTGCGTGAAAAAGAGCAAAAGAGAAAGTTCATAGCAGGTCTGAAATCAATTATTAGAGAAAAAGTGAACATGTTTCATCCTCGTTTCCTTAGCAATGCCATCTCTCTAGCAACAAACTACGAGAAGAAAAATGAATTTCCGAGAGATACTACAGTGACAAATTCTCATATTCCTCAGTTTTCTTGATCTAAACATTTTGAGAAGTGTCAGCTCAAAGATAAAGCAGACAAGGACAATGGTTCATAAGTGAATGGGAAGAAAAATAAAATTGGAAAGAAGACCAACAATGGAGATCGAAAACCTCGTGTGATTACACGCTACAGGTACTACAAAGAAGGACGTTATGCATACGAGTGTTTAGAAAAGACAGAATCAAGTTGTGGTCGTGAACGTGGTTGAAGACAAAGACAAAGGCGACCAACCTAAACAAGAGGGTACTCCCAATCATGATTTCTACCACTAGAGATGTAAACCTAAAACTCATACTTATATATTGTTCAAAAAAAAACTATAGTTCAATTCAAATATATTGGTCAAGATAGTTCAATGATTGATATGTAATCTCTACACACACGGAAGAAAATACATATTAGACCATTCATTATCAGGGCTTGAGTGAACTAGCAATGATGCACATATGCTTTTCGACTGATCACCAAAGAATATATGTAACTTATTGTTATTTCACATTCAACCTTTAAACTTTAATATCTCATATAAAACATTTTCTTCAAATTAATCTCTTTTCTATTTCAAATAAGGTTAACTAAGTGTCTGTGAAAGATACTTGTGTTGGTGTGTATGAGAGATACTTGTGTTAGTGTTTGTGAAAGATACTTATGTTAATGTCTTTGAAAGATACTCGTATTGGTACATGTGAAGGATATTCTTTTGATGTCCATGACAGATAATCTAAGTGATATTTATTTGTGACGGATAACTTATCACAATCTAGTGTTGAGAGGGATTCTATCTCTGACGGATATTATATCCTGACTCTCTTCACTCAAGCAAGAGGGATGTTAATTTATTATTGGGGGTAACCTAATAAGTGAAAAGAATATCTTGGGTGACCCAAGTGTGATTAAAGAATTATTTGGTTGTGAGTGAATCCAATGTGCCATGTGTGACAAATGTAAGAAATGTGTGAGTGAACCGAATCTGATTCTTTAGAGAGTGACCCTAGTTGGTTGTGAGTGAATCCAACAAGTTGCTATGAGAGATATGTGGTATACTCTATGAATACGTGTGATGCATATGAAAACATTATGAGTCAATCCAATGTAGGAGTTTGATTGTGAGTAAATCTGATCAACTCTAAGACATGTGTGACGCATGCAAAGATTATGAGAGTTTGATCGTGAGTGAATCTGATCAAGTCTAAGACATATGTGATGCATGTGAGGACATTGGCAATGAATCCAATGTGGAACTGATTAATATGTTTGATCACTTGTGTGTGCTGATAGTAGTTACAACCGAGGACGATTGTATTCTCAAAAAGGAATCCAATGTGGGAATGATTAATGTGTTGTGTGCTGATAGTTACAATTGGGAAATGATTGTCTTCTCAAATAGGAGGACTATCACAGGAGTGAGATTTTTCAAAATATTTTATCATGGGAGTGAATCCAAAAAATTATGTGTGATGCATGGTTAATGTGTGAAGCATGGTAGTGAATGATTTCCATTTGTTAGAATTATTTTTGTGAGTGATTCCAAAGTAAATGTGATCTAGCATTGTGGACTATGCTGAGTATAGATCTGAGTTCAGAACAAGCAAGGTGGATATTGGACGAGATTATCTAGTCGAGCACATGTGTGCTAAATATTTGATTTTATATGGTTTGTCCCATTGTACATATGTTGGGAAAGGTTTATTTTTTATGAGATACTTTAAAAGCATTGGACTAAAGTTTAATTTGTAAAAGCCCAATTTTGGAAAAGTTATGCTATTTATGACTCCAAGGGCTAAATTTATGAAAATGATTTAAATATCGCGTGTGGGAGTGGAGCCACACACATCGGGGGGGGGGGGGGGGGGGAGGGGAGATTGCACCCAATCTTGTGTTCTTTGATTTTTACGCTCTTGTTTTATGCTAGGGTGATTATGGTTCATTTCTTCTATTATTCAATTTCTAGAATATTTTAATCTCCATGTAATATAGTCTTGTATCAATAATGAATTATAAGGGGAGAGGGGGGGTGTTGTGCATGGGTAGTACATATATGGGGATTGATCAGATTCCAAAATTTGAATGCATGCAGAAGGAGTTGGATCCCATACGTCAAACAATGTGGTGCAATTTTTACACTTTTTGACTTGCCACCATAAGATGGCCTTATGTTCACTTGCAATTTTTGGCTAGGGAACATTTCAAGGCACATTAAGTTTGGCTATGATTCCATAAAGTGTCCCTTCTCTCACTCCCCCTCGCATGCAATGTGACCTTTTCATCTATTTTGCAATACATTTGGTATTAGACCACACTCCAAATGTAGGCCATCATGATCTTTCACCTTGTTTTCCATTTTTGTCTATACTTTGTGCCTTAGAGCCATGTCCCTTGGGGACTTCCAACGCATTAGCCTAATGTGTTGTAGAAAATTGAAATATATGTATGTATGTATGGATAGCTAGCTAGCTAGGTAGATAGATAGATAGATAGATGTATAGATAGATGGATGGATGGATGGATGTATAGATGGATGGGTAGCTATCTAGCTAGGTAGATAGATACATAGATAGAGAGAGAGATAGGTATATAGAGATAGAGAGAGGGATCACTAGAAAAAGAGAGAATACTAAGTAATGCAAAAAAGGAGACAACCATTGGTCAATAGAAATATAAAATTCAAAGTGCTTGATGTGGGGGTACTATTCAAAGCTTGGCAAGAATCTAGGGAAACTGAAGCTTGTAAATAATTTTTGGAAATGCCCTAAGTGGTAGTTCAAATTTAAATTTAGCTCATATAAATTGCCCTTGTGGTAGTGACTGTTATTAACAAGGACACATGTCAGATAACTCTTGTAGAGTTTTGAGACACATATGAAATTATCCTCTGGACTAAAGAAGCTCAAATATTTGCAACTCAACTACCAAGAAAGCAAGGTATATAAACAAGATTATAACATGTCTACCATTGAGTGTAGCCGTGAAGAAGTGAACATCTAGAGAATAAGAACTCAAATCTAAGTCCTAAACAAGAGTTTATTTGGACTATAGAGGGAGAAATGTGGAGAGTTTGGTTCAAGTAATATTAAAATGGCTTGAAAGTGCTATAAAGGGACTTTTATCAATAGCTATTGGTGCAGGTTGGCCTCACGCATTGTACTTTAGGGTGAGGATTTGATATGGATATGTGCTCAATTACAACATGGAACACCTTTGAACACCCCATGTTGAAACAACTTTTAAGGAAGGTACATGGTTGTCCACATCGACTCACATGATGTGCTTGTACACCAATATTGCGTGGAAATGTTGAAATGTGTGAATTAAGGTATTTTCTACTTGGCACATCTAGGATCTTAGATGCATGTTTTGGAAGGCACAAGAGAACTGAGTTAAGGATATACAAATTGAATTTTGTCAAAGTTATGTGAGTGGTTTGGAATGGGCTTAATGATTCAATTGTAGATTAAGGGGAGGTGATGGCTAGCTGAAGGTGCACTTGTGTGTCTGTTTGTGTTTGTGTGTGCATGCAAGCGAGAGAGAGAGAGAGAGAGAGAGAGAGAGAGAGAAGAAGAAGAAGAAGAAGAAGAAGAAGAAGAAGAAGAAGAAGAAGAATATGATGATGGATGATGAAGAAGAAGAAGATGAAGATGAAGATGAAAAATGGGACAAGAGAAATTGAAGAGAAGGGAGGCAGGCACTAAGAGACATGATAGAGAGAAGGAGAACATTGTAGCTTAGAAGTCCATTAAAAGAATTACTTGAGCTGCCTAATCATTTTTATCAAATTATAGTGCAATAATTTTGAAACTAATATGGCCTACACTAATTACTTGCCACCAAAAACAAAGAAAGAAGATAAACATTTATGATATATTATGGTGCTATACCCAAGATATCACAATCTCCCACCATGCTTGTAAGAAATGAGCATGGAATTATTTAGAGAGAGCCTCATGTGGCAAGAGTTTAGTTGAGTATCTAGACTCTCACTTATTCATATGGGGGGGAGAGGAACCTTATAAAGGTGAGGCTTAAGACTTGTATTGATTATACATTTTCCCATTTAACTTATACTTGGTTCCTACAGGCGGTCCATCTTGATGATCAGTCATATGCACAATTTGTCCCTTTGATTCTCCTATGAATGGACGCACATTAGGAGGAATGACTATTGCTGGGAAAAACACATGGCCAGAAATCTTAGACCTCTTTGGGGAGCTACTATATATAGTGAAGCCATAGTGTGCATGTTGTTTATCTGTTTTCTTGTCTACATCAATCTCAATGTTCCACTTCAAGGTTGGTCCACTCCTTGGCTCCTCACTTACTTCCATGCTTATCTCCACACAACCGCGTGGACGATCATTCCATTGATCAAAACGCACAGGAATATTGCGCATAAGAAGATTGAGAGCAGTATTCCCCATTGCAAACTCTTCCTTACAACACTTTTGAACAAGATCCCTAAGTTTCTCCGCACCATCTTTTAAAGTTGGCACTTCTGCATCCCATTTACTTGCTTTGAGCTTCGTCTCAGTAGCCACACCCAAGACTTCTTGCTCGTCCGCGACTTGTAGTGTTGCCATTGTAGACCTATAACCAAGTGTTTGTGTTAAGGACATGCTTAACAACATGTTTAATACCCAAAACATGAAAGAATGCAGACAACAAAATATTGGTACTCTTGAAGTCACATATTGAGAAATTGATTCTTACCGGGTGTACTAAATGCTCGAGGGATTCACTTTAAGAATATATGTATTAGCATGAGAGCTCAAAAGAAGGAATCTTTTTATTCATGTTTTGTACAGTAATATATTTACAGAAGGGTGTACTAAACGCTCGGGGGATTCAATTTAAGAATATATGTACTAGCACGAGAGCCCAATAGAAGGAATCTTTTTATTCATGTTTTGTACATAAATATATTTACAGACGGCGGGTGCATATCAAGCATAAAGATTACAACTTATAAAGGAAGAGGGTGAATTCTAATCATGCGAAATACACAAATAAGGGCTTTAAATGTATAGGCCTTGAATGCACTTGATGTATACGATTTTTATATAGTGATGTCCTTGAGACTAAACATGCGTATGTGTATATGTGTGTGTGCGCGCATAGTGTGGTGTGATAGCACCTAGGGTTGGCCTAGCCCTGATTCAGATTGTGGAAATGTAGACCTCTCTTCGACTTTCTAAAAAGAGTCATTTATTTCAAAATTGAGATACATGAATGTGGTCGTAGCGGCCACCCCATACCCACACATGGGATGGACGATGCTCCAAGACTAGAGCGGGATTGTGAATCCTCATGCTTGCAACATGAGAGGATGACTTTTATGTCAAAACACGAGAGCATCATGCTAGCGTACATAGTCTCGCATGGCATCTGTCTAGCTATCCTTAAAATGCGCCTTTTTTCGATACATTATGAAAGCAATAGTAAACCACCTAGTATGCGTGTAAATGGATTGTTGGGTGTGTATGCGGGATAGACAATCCACATGTCAAACCCGTGGTCTATTCCTTGATTGAGAGCATTGCGGTATTCTAACAATCCATGCCACTCTTTTTTTTGAGTGAAGCATATTATTGGTAATTACTCTACGAGTTTTCGAAGACAGCGCATCCACACAAGCCTAAGGGCACCGAATGGTGTTTTAAGAATTTAACCCCATAACCTTTGCTTACCAGGCCTAGTCCTCCTTCTGAGATCTCTTTCTCACTCTCACTCGCACAGGCACGTGCACACACACACTCTCTCACACACACACATTCACTCTCTCCCACACTCACACAGACACGTTCACAGGGGCAGGTGCGCGCAAAACAGACAAAGCGCGCTCTTATGAGATCTCTCTCTCACACACACTCTCTCTCTCTCCCTCTCTCTCACACACACACACCACAACTGCAGGTAAACAGAAAGTACGGACCTAGTGCTCCTGCTTCAATGTGTGTTATCAGATGAATGAAAGTCGCCTTATGGTCCCTTTATATAGAAATCTCGTCTCCTACATTCCATCTGCCCATGAGGTCTTCCTTTTGCCCATGATTATTCCCTTGTGCATGGAAGTTATTCCTTTTTTGCCCATGATTATTCCCTTGTGCATGGAAGTGGAGAAGGTATTCTCTTTACAAAAAGTAAACCTTGTCACATTGTAAGGTCCTTAAGTCACTCCTTCATTCCCACGAGATGCCCATCAAAAATTACATTGACATGCCCACTCATGTTCCGTGTTTAAGAGTCACCCATGCTCATATAAAAAATCATAATTGCAGCATTTTGATGTAATTTTTGATGGGCATGTAGAATTTTCACCCTTACTTGATGGCCAAAATGCTCGAAAACAAGCATGGTGGCCGTCAAAATGCAACTATTTACCCACTTTGTCAAAATGTCGAGATTGGATTGTTACCATACACATATGTAGCCGTGCTTTTTGGTGAGCACCTGTGTCATCCAAACAAGATTAATTTTAAGCACCTTAATAACAAATCCAATGGTGTGTGTTTATAAGTTTGGACCTACTTTGTACCGCCTCAGGTACCAAAAACGTAGCGTCTAGGAAACAAAGAATGCAATCTTTACAAATTAAAAAATTAGGCATGCACATTTTTATAATGATTTTTAGGAATTATGCCATCACTTTAATATATGTAGAGAGCAAATTTTAATCTAAGTAGGTGAAATGATTTGTAGCAACTTTGTTAGAGAGGTAGATTTGAGGAGAGAGAGAGAGAGAGAGATTCATTAAAGGTATGACTCCATTTTCAAAAGTAAACGACTTTGCAATTTGGTCTACATATGTTTTGGTTTAATCGTGCTTTAGGTCAAGTTTTATTTAATTTGATTGGAAGATTTCATGTGTAGGTAATGTAACTTTCAAATATTTTTCACTTTAAAAATCACCTTTTTTGTTTCAATTGAGGTATATGTGCCACTAACTAGCCTACAAAGGTCCAATTCTCCTTTGCAATAGTGTCCTTCAAGCTAGTTAAAATCCAAGGAGAAAATTTTATGGCAGAGACAAAATAGCACTAAGGAAAACTCCCTTCTTTATTTAGTTTGTAAAACGAGGAAACTGACATGGTCTTGGACTATCTTACATGTTATCAATACATCTAACTTCAAAACCAGATATTTTAAAATACATGTTCACTGAGATCTCTACCCTCTTGCTGAGATCCAAAGACCTCTCACATATAATCAATGGCTCTACTATAACAAGGGGTAGAGCAATGCTCATTAATACCAATATAAGTGTGTGCTTATTTGATCTTTGCTTCTTGTGCTTGGACTCTGTAAAGGAGTTTGCAAAAGGGGAGGTGGGAGAAAGGTGTGAGCAAATGGGACTAGATGGTAGATGAGGTAACATGGAAGACTTTGCCAAAGCACCATGTAAGATTCCTCCCCCACCCCCTTTTTGATGTCTAGTATCTTTCCCTGTAATCAATCCCTCTTCAGAAATATAAAGACCTTGTTTCTATCTGTTTTAGCCTAGAGAGAGAAAAATATTCTAGAGAGAGAATATTCAGATTTTGAATATTTTTGGATAGAAAAATATCTCTTCTAATTCAGATGAGTTCCCCTGAAACAGAAATTCAAAAAGAATTTTCCAATGTGCAATTGGAATTAATTGAAAATAGCTATAAAGAACCTTAGCCTAAGGGTCTAGATTTTCAGAAATCTTTAGACTATGGTCCAATTAAGGTTCCTATGGACCAATAGCATCAATCCATGTGTAGGGAGGAGATAAATCCAACTTGTAAAAAGAAAATACCCAAAAATGAGTAAATGCTCACATGAGGTGAAGAGTTGAAAATGTACAAGGTTTATTAGTAAAAAAACTATGAGCAATATTAAAAGTATGACATATGTAAGGAAGAGGAGTTCTTTAAAGGAGGTGCATATTTCACATAAGATGAAGAGTTGAAAATGTACAAGGTTTATTAGTAAAAAATTATGAGCAATATTAAAAGTATGACATATGTAAGGAAGAGAAGTTCTTTAAAGGAGGTGCATATTTCACATAAGATGAAGAGTTGAAAATGTACAAGGTTTATTAATAAAAAATTATGAGCAATATTAAAAGTATGACATATGTAAGGAAGGGGAGTTCTTTAAAGGAGGTGCATATTTCACATAAGATGAAGAGTTGAAAATGTACAAGGTTTATTAGTAAAAAACTATGAGCAATATTAAAAATATGACATATGTAAGGAAGGGGAGTTCTTTAAAGGAGGTGCATATTTCACATGCTTGAATGAGTTTTAAACTCATAAAAATTGAGATATCTCATCTCTCCTCTCTCCTCATTCAAGTCTAGTTCCAAAAAGTTAGCTTAACTGACCTAAAAATGGTCAAATATTGACCAAACTGATTTAGAAAATTCTAGAATCAGTTTGTTTGGTTAGGAGCTCAATTTTTCCTATAAATAGAAGCCTCACCCTTGTTGAAAAATATATAGTGTTTATGCATCGTTACTCTACTCCACCTAAGCCAAGAACTGTGAATTCATTTAATAATTCACTAGTTTTTGGAGCTTCCCTCTTTCTTCAATCCCCATTAGTGGCTCCATCAACATACTTAACCAATTGATTGGTTGGGGGCCTCTACCGTGAACAAAGAATCAAGCAAGTTGTAAGGTAATTAGTGAATATTCATCTTTCTATAATTTCTCAATGTTTCTCTCTTCTCAACCCCTCTCAAGCTTGAGAAGTTTAATTGGTATGGTTTTTTTTAAATGCTATTGAAGTTTGAATAGTAGTGAAGAGTTACATAATTTAATAAATGCTATTGAAGTTAATTTTCATTTATGTTTAAATTCTAATGATTCTTATGTAAATTCTCTCTCTCACTCAAGAAATGGTCATACTCATGACCCATTCTCAATCCAAATCAAGCTTTTCATAAAGCTTTTCCTTAACCCAAGATAAAGCTATGCTTGAGGCCAAATTAATGGCTTTTTCTTATGCTTTTAGTTTATGTATATTGATGATTCAATCCATTATGGATTAAGGATCCAATTAGAGAATCATTTTAATTATTTCCTTAATGATAAGCTTTATCCCTTAGAAAAATTGAGATTTATCAGTCATAGCAGCGGAGCTATGGCAAAATTTTTATAAAAATTATGCATAAAAAATTTTCATTCAAAGCATAAAAAGAGGACTTCCTACCATATTCTAGGAATCATCATCCTAGATTAATTGAAAGAATTTCATTATAATCATGGAGAAATTGAATTTTAATATTATGCATAAAGGATAAATTTTTATATCAAAAGTGTTATTTTTACCATTTTTATTTTCATGCATAGAAGTATGCATAATGGATAAATTTTTATATCAAAAGTGTTACTTTTATCATTTTTACTTCCATGCATAGAAGTATGCATAAAGGATAAATTTTTATATCAAAAGTGTTATTTTTACCATTTTTATTTTCATGCATAGAAGTATGCATAATGGATAAATTTTTATATCAAAAGTGTTACTTTTATCATTTTTATTTCATACATAAAAGTATGCATAAAAGAAAATTTTTATATCAAAAGTGTTACTTTTATCATTTTTAATTTTCATGCATAGAAGTATGCATAAAGGAAAATTTTTATATCAAAAGTGTTACTTTTATCATTTTTAATTTTCATGCATAGAAGTATGCATAAAGGAAAAATTTTTATATCAAAAGTGTTACTTTTATCATATTGGATTTCATGCATATAGGTATGCATAAAAGATATTCTTTTTATACTAAAAGTATGATTTTCCTCATAAATGGATTTTATGCTTAACTTAGATGCATAAGAGAAATTCTTTTATTCTAAAAGTATAATTCCCTACCAAATTGAAATCATGCATAAGAAGATGCATAAAAGATTGATTTTAATTTCGAAAGTGTTAGTCTCCTTAAATGGAATTTATGTATAAATAAATGTGTAGAGAAATCTTATATCAAATAAAAGAATTCTCTTTTTTTTTTAAAAAAAAAGATATGAAATGTGATAAGATGTGATAAGAGGTGTATGAGATGTGATAAGAATTGATAAGATGCGTATGGAAAGTGATAGGATGTGATAAGAGGTGTGCTAAGAGGTGATAAGATGCTTATGAAATAAGTTAGGATGTGATAAGATGAATTAAGATGTGTATGGGGGGATGAGGTAAGAAGTGTATGTGATAGGATAAGATATATATGGGTTGTGATAGGGCGAGAATGGATGTGATGTAAAAGATTAGATGTGAAAGTATATGGGGTTATATAAATGGGAATGTGAAAATGGATGTATGTATGTGGATGTGTGGATATGGAGATGGGAGTGTGGATGTATGAACATGAAAATGGATATATGCATGAAGATGTATATGCATAGATGTAAATGTGGATGTAGATGTGGATGTAGATGTGAATGTGGAATGTGGATGTATAGATGTGGATGTATGGGAATGTGGATGTGGATGTATGTGAATGTGAATGTAGATGTGGATGTATAGATGTGAATGTGGAATGTGGATGTGGATGTATGTATGTATGTGGATGTAGATGTGGATGTATGGATGTGTATGTATGAATGTGGATATGGGATGTGGATGTATAAATGAGGATGTGAAAATGGAGGTAAGCATGTAGATGTGGATGCATGTATGTGAATGTGAATGTAGATGTGAATGTGGAATGTGGATGTATAGATGTGGATGTATGGGAATGTGGATGTGGATGTATGTGAATGTGAATGTAGATGTGGATGTATAGATGTGAATGTGGAATGTGGATGTGGATGTATGTATGTATGTGGATGTAGATGTGGATATATGGATGTGTATGTATGAATGTGGATATGGGATGTGGATGTATAAATGAGGATGTGAAAATGGAGATAAGCATGTAGATGTGGATGTATGGATGTGAATGTGGATGTGGATGTGGATGTATGGATGTGGATATGGATGTGAATATATGATATGTGATGTGAAGGAATCTGAAGTGAAGAGATGGAAAAGGAGGTGATTGGATGAGTACACATATACATGGAATGTGGAATAAGTAATGTGGATTAATGAGGGATAATGTGGAAAAATGAGAGTTAATATAGAAACTGTATTTGTAAACTGTTTGTAAATGCTGTTTGTAAATGGCTGTTTTATGTCAAGAATGCTGGGGAAGCATTTTGACCGTCTTGTGATTAAGGTCGTGGAGACCTAACTGATAAAGTTGCAACTGCATGACGGAGAGTCAATGGAGGACGTCTCGCGTAGCAAGGTCGACCGAGGTCTTGACCAGCCTCGGTTCGATTAAAATGGTGAGCTTCCGATACGGTGGATGAGGGACCAAGGAAGCGGCCTATGAGTGAAGCGCTAGGTCACCTGCGAAGGATCCTAGAGGGTGCTGACCATACGGTGCTCGGGCTCTGGGTCGCCTAGGATACCCACGCGTGCGTCGAGGAAGATATTGGAACAAGGAGTAAGAGTTGTTTTGTGAAACCGGGCATGGATCTGGTTGACTGACCTTGCTGGTCCTCAACGGATGAGTCCATGGCTCTTTTATATGGATCTGTTGGTTGATCTTGCTGATCTTCAACGAGAGTCCATCTTGATAAGTGATTATATTGCCGAGTATTATGGGCTAGGAACTATGGAAACGGCCTCTGTGTGGACAGGTGGTGAGCGTTCTAGTTGCCAATGATGCCATAGATACTCTGATGAAGGAATGATGGGAAATTATGAATCAACTAGATAAATTGGGAGATTGTGATCAGTGGTACTATGGTTTCATTAAAGGATTGTTTTAAAGTTAGCTGATGCTAAGAAAAAGGCAATTTTCATATTGGGTGTGTAAGTGGTGTGGCTAGTTTTATGTTTGCATGAAATTCCGGCTAGGGGGCCTTGGAACTCTTTTCCTTGGTACCCGGGACAAAACCTAACCAAATTCCAAATTGGATCCCATCACTACAGTGGTTGGGCGGTTGGCTAACCCATGGGATCGGATGGGGTTAGGCTGGACTGATGGATCCATAAATCGAGACTCAACTTTGTTTTTACGATGGATAAAGTAAATCCCGGATAGAAATTGTTCTATGGATAGGAATCAACGGCTGTGCCTCTTGATGGGGAAAAAAGCGTTGATCCCAATGATCCAAGTGCAAGTTTCTACCTTGAATTGACCAAGTACCGTTAAAGGTGCAGTCAGATCAGTTGATCCGTAATGATCTTGACTACGTTAGAGTAAAGAGTTATCCTGGTGGAATCGCCCATGCTTTCCGAGTAAAGGAAGTTTTTCCAGTTTCGGTTTTGGACAAACCGACGGATTAGTCTCTTGTCCGGATATCCGTGGGCGAGGCCCCGAGTGTGAGACCCCTACCCACGCATGATGTGCTACTTCCGCTGCTAGTACCCCGAATCCGTTGATCGGTGGGGAACAGGGATCTCACAGTTGGTATCAGAGCCGCTTTTGAAAGCTAATAAAGATAATTAAATTCTTATCTGAAATTGGTAATAAGAATTCAGAAACAGCATTTTCATAATGTATTTTCATCCCGTAAGCTTCTTTAATGAAGAAATTTTAATCAAAGAAATTGTTTTAAAAGATGGAAGTTCCACATTTATCTGGTATTCCCGACCTCACCCAGTCTCAAGATATGATTGCATTTGCCTTCGAGCATCTCATCTCTTCCGCTTCAACTCAAACAAGCCGAGTAAGACTTGCACGCCATTTCAAGGATTTATATTTTCCTACCCCAGTGGAGAGAATACAACATAAGTGGGTTGCAAGGCAATATGTCCATGCTCATTGCAACCGCCGTACAATGCTGTGGCAGAATCTCTCATTGACTATGATCCTGTTAAAGCTGAAAATGGTGCGTGGTGTCATTCTATATCATTCGACACCTCGAAATTTCAGACTTTCATGTCAAATTTATAGACTCCTTAGTCGATTTATCCCTAAGGAGAAAATAATAATTTCCTTTGCAGTTAGAGAACTTATGTAACAGGGCATGACTATGGCCCAGTACCGTCGTCTTATACGTCTCTCGAAGAGATTTTGAATTTTGGAGCCGAGCCACTCTATGTAATTATTGCAACTTGTATATAAATATACAAATGTTTTTTTTACGGACGATCGGATAAAGAAAAATCTATTTATCAGACTTAAGTCATAGATCTCCAATAAGATCAACTGAGGAGCAAATTATGTCAAAAGTTTATCAAGACGCACAAAAAGGTTGTAATTGTTTGATATAATTCATACAAATTGTTAATTCAAATTGAAATTCGTAAATTAGTAATTGGGTCTTCAATTGGAAGTACCGCAATTGTATGGAACCCTGACTTGCTTGAGACCTAGACATGATGGTATTTACCTTATAGTTTCGAGTATCATGACTATCCGTATATACCGAGGGTATAACTGCAGCTCTTTACCGATAGTATATACGAGTAAATCTAAGACTTGAAATTATAAGCGTTAATGCTATCCAGATGATGATTTCGAATGTGGTTGATATGATTTTTAATTCTGTTTGAGAATTGATGAATTGAATTGGATTCTGATTGAAAAATGACGATTTTTGAAATTTAGTTGAAATGTAATAAGCTGAGCGAAACCACAATGAGGATGAATGGGACGAGTCCCAGTGATGATATTCATAACTGGAATGATGATAATGATTTCAGCAAATCACTATGAGATTAGTGGATTGTGCTGTCAGATTGCTACTGTTAACACTTGAGATGGTAGATTAAGTTAAGGGATGACAAATTGAGAACTTGCTTAACTAAAATTCCTGTGGAGGAATGTTCAGAAGAAAAATTTTCAGACTAATGGACCATTATCGTGTTAAAGATATGAATGATATGATCTGAATGAATTGTTATTTAATGATGAGTTCTATATAAGGGATAATTATCCCCGTATTCTGTTGGGTTGACCAGAATATAAGGAACCCCAGAATAAATTGGATCTTAAGAAAAAGAGTTGTCCTCTACCTTGCGAGATGAGGACATCTCGCACTTTTCAAGTGGGGTAGAATGTAAGATTCTCCCCCAGCCTTAGAGGTATACAGGAGTAAGAATCTCCCTTTCTGATCTTATAATTATTCTCTCTCTAAAATAAAACAAAGATTCTGTTTAAAAAAGGAAGAACCTTTTTCCTGAATACTTCTCAAGAGTCCCACCTGTTTTAAGATTCAGAACAATGAGTTCAGAAGGAGAATCGATGTTTTGGATATCAAGGTTTTGGTCTTCATTCGAGTATGGCCCAAAAGAAGTTCTTTATCTCTTGGGAAGAAGTTATCTCCCAGATATTGTGGACCAAAGAAAGTAGGTGATTTAGCTTACGAGCTTCTTTTATCTCCTCATCTCAAAGTTTGAATGCCTTCTATAGAAAAATGTGCCAAACCCAAATCATGGAAAGACGATAAA
Organism: Cibotium barometz; assembly: GCF_041138505.1. NCBI lineage: Eukaryota > Viridiplantae > Streptophyta > Polypodiopsida > Cyatheales > Cibotiaceae > Cibotium > Cibotium barometz. Next base: position 7,390,165 of record NC_141096.1, on the reverse strand, counting down.
ACTTCAGTGGCAAGTTACCGTTGGCTTCTAAGTTACGCTAGCTCCTTCCTTTATATAAGTCGTAACTTTTACTTGTCGTTCACAGTAATCTTACTTCCATCGATCTCCTTTCTTTCTTAATCTCCTTCATGGCTTGGCAACAAGAATTAGTTTTATCCATGATGATTTCTCACCTTCAAGACGCAAGGGAGTCTGTGAAGAAAGATTTTATAGAGCAGTATGAGGGCTCACTTTTCCCTCACTTGGGAACTTCTGTAGCGCAGACAAAATGGCAGACCTATCAAGACATAACTAGGGTAACACCCTGGGGTCAGCAGCACTTTCGTAACAATGTCCGCTTGGCCATGGTTATTGAAGCTTTGGGTTTGGGTCCCCGATACTACTGCGTCATGAGATCAAGGCATCCTGGGTTTTCTGAGCGGGTCTTCTTACTGGCGTGTTTTCTTCCTCATGAGAAGATATGCCTTTACCCCGTTTTTGGCTTGCCTCTCAGAGGTCCTTTTCTTAGAACACCTCATACCACTGAGATAGGCGCAGCAATAACCCATAGAATCATTCCCATAGATGAGTTACCTTATACTTGTGCAGCTTGTGAGGACTGCTTTTGTGACCATATGATGGACGGGCTTATGGAAGTGTAAAGAGTTCCTCTATCTTTACTGTATAAGTTCCGAGAATGAATAAAGTTTAAATCTTGTTCGTATTTTGAATCTTGCTCTCTTTAAGACTTATCTTGGTGGTTAATCTTGATTAAAATTTTTCTCTAAGTCTCATATTCGTGCATCTTGCGAAATTATCCCAGTTTGCGAGATGAGGACATCTCGCATTTTTTTAAGTGGGGTAGAATGTAAGATTCCTCCCCCACCCCCTTTTTGATGTCTAGTATCTTTCCCTGTAATCAATCCCTCTTCAGAAATATAAAGACCTTGTTTCAATCTGTTTTAGCCTAGAGAGAAAAATATTCTAGAGAGAGAATATTCAGATTTTGAATATTTTTGGATAGAAAAATATCTCTTCTAATTCAGATGAGTTCCCCTGAAACAGAAATTCAAAAAGAATTTTCCAATGTGCAATTGGAATTAATTGAAAATAGCTATAAAGAACCTTAGCCTAAGGGTCTAGATTTTCAGAAATCTTTAGACTATGGTCCAATTAAGGTTCCTATGGACCAATAGCATCAATCCATGTGTAGGGAGGAGATAAATCCAACTTGTAAAAAGAAAATACCCAAAAATGAGTAAATGCTCACATGAGGTGAAGAGTTGAAAATGTACAAGGTTTATTAGTAAAAAAACTATGAGCAATATTAAAAGTATGACATATGTAAGGAAGAGGAGTTCTTTAAAGGAGGTGCATATTTCACATAAGATGAAGAGTTGAAAATGTACAAGGTTTATTAGTAAAAAATTATGAGCAATATTAAAAGTATGACATATGTAAGGAAGAGGAGTTCTTTAAAGGAGGTGCATATTTCACATAAGATGAAGAGTTGAAAATGTACAAGGTTTATTAATAAAAAATTATGAGCAATATTAAAAGTATGACATATGTAAGGAAGGGGAGTTCTTTAAAGGAGGTGTATATTTCACATAAAATGAAGAGTTGAAAATGTACAAGGTTTATTAGTAAAAAACTATGAGCAATATTAAAAATATGACATATGTAAGGAAGGGGAGTTCTTTAAAGGAGGTGCATATTTCACATGCTTGAATGAGTTTTAAACTCATAAAAATTGAGATATTTCATCTCTCCTCTCTCCTCATTCAAGTCTAGTTCCAAAAAGTTAGCTTAACTGACCTAAAAATGGTCAAATATTGACCAAACTGATTTAGAAAATTCTAGAATCAGTTTGTTTGGTTAGGAGCTCAATTTTTCCTATAAATAGAAGCCTCACCCTTGTTGAAAAATATATAGTGTTTATGCATCGTTACTCTACTCCACCTAAGCCAAGAACTGTGAATTCATTTAATAATTCACTAGTTTTTGGAGCTTCCCTCTTTCTTCAATCCCCATTAGTGGCTCCATCAACATACTTAACCAATTGATTGGTTGGGGGCCTCTACCGTGAACAAAGAATCAAGCAAGTTGTAAGGTAATTAGTGAATATTCATCTTTCTATAATTTCTCAATGTTTCTCTCTTCTCAACCCCTCTCAAGCTTGAGAAGTTTAATTGGTATGGTTTTTTTTAAATGCTATTGAAGTTTGAATAGTAGTGAAGAGTTACATAATTTAATAAATGCTATTGAAGTTAATTTTCATTTATGTTTAAATTCTAATGATTCTTATGTAAATTCTCTCTCTCACTCAAGAAATGGTCATACTCATGACCCATTCTCAATCCAAATCAAGCTTTTCATAAAGCTTTTCCTTAACCCAAGATAAAGCTATGCTTGAGGCCAAATTAATGGCTTTTTCTTATGCTTTTAGTTTATGTATATTGATGATTCAATCCATTATGGATTAAGGATCCAATTAGAGAATCATTTTAATTATTTCCTTAATGATAAGCTTTATCCCTTAGAAAAATTGAGATTTATCAGTCATAGCAACGGAGCTATGGCAAAATTTTTATAAAAATTATGCATAAAAAATTTTCATTCAAAGCATAAAAAGAGGACTTCCTACCATATTCTAGGAATCATCATCCTAGATTAATTGAAAGAATTTCATTATAATCATGGAGAAATTGAATTTTAATATTATGCATAAAGGATAAATTTTTATATCAAAAGTGTTATTTTTACCATTTTTATTTTCATGCATAGAAGTATGCATAATGGATAAATTTTTATATCAAAAGTGTTACTTTTATCATTTTTACTTTCATGCATAGAAGTATGCATAAAGGATAAATTTTTATATCAAAAGTGTTATTTTTACCATTTTTATTTTCATGCATAGAAGTATGCATAATGGATAAATTTTTATATCAAAAGTGTTACTTTTATCATTTTTATTTCATACATAAAAGTATGCATAAAAGAAAATTTTTATATCAAAAGTGTTACTTTTATCATTTTTAATTTTCATGCATAGAAGTATGCATAAAGGAAAATTTTTATATCAAAAGTGTTACTTTTATCATTTTTAATTTTCATGCATAGAAGTATGCATAAAGGAAAAATTTTTATATCAAAAGTGTTACTTTTATCATATTGGATTTCATGCATATAGGTATGCATAAAAGATATTCTTTTTATACTAAAAGTATGATTTTCCTCATAAATGGATTTTATGCTTAACTTAGATGCATAAGAGAAATTCTTTTATTCTAAAAGTATAATTCCCTACCAAATTGAAATCATGCATAAGAAGATGCATAAAAGATTGATTTTAATTTCGAAAGTGTTAGTCTCCTTAAATGGAATTTATGTATAAATAAATGTGTAGAGAAATCTTATATCAAATAAAAGAATTCTCTTTATAAAAAAAAAAAGATATGAAATGTGATAAGATGTGATAAGAGGTGTATGAGATGTGATAAGAATTGATAAGATGCGTATGGAAAGTGATAGGATGTGATAAGAGGTGTGCTAAGAGGTGATAAGATGCTTATGAAATAAGTTAGGATGTGATAAGATGAATTAAGATGTGTATGGGGGGATGAGGTAAGAAGTGTATGTGATAGGATAAGATATATATTGGTTGTGATAGGGCGAGAATGGATGTGATGTAAAAGATTAGATGTGAAAGTATATGGGGTTATATAAATGGGAATGTGATAGGGCGAGAATGGATGTGATGTAAAAGATTAGATGTGAAAGTATATGGGGTTATATAAATGGGAATGTGAAAATGGATGTATGTATGTGGATGTGTGGATATGGAGATGGGAGTGTGGATGTATGAACATGAAAATGGATATATGCATGAAGATGTATATGCATAGATGTAAATGTGGATGTAGATGTGAATGTGGAATGTGGATGTATAGATGTGGATGTATGGGAATGTGGATGTGGATGTATGTGAATGTGAATGTAGATGTGGATGTATAGATGTGAATGTGGAATGTGGATGTGGATGTATATATGTATGTGGATGTAGATGTGGATGTATGGATGTGTGTGGATGTAGATGTGGATGTATGGATGTATATATGTATGTGGATGTAGATGTGGATGTATGGATGTGTATGTATGAATGTGGATATGGGATGTGGATGTATAAATGAGGATGTGAAAATGGAGGTAAGCATGTAGATGTGGATGCATGTATGTGAATGTGAATGTAGATGTGAATGTGGAATGTGGATGTATAGATGTGGATGTATGGGAATGTGGATGTGGATGTATGTGAATGTGAATGTAGATGTGGATGTATAGATGTGAATGTGGAATGTGGATGTGGATGTATGTATGTATGTGGATGTAGATGTGGATATATGGATGTGTATGTATGAATGTGGATATGGGATGTGGATGTATAAATGAGGATGTGAAAATGGAGATAAGCATGTAGATGTGGATGTATGGATGTGAATGTGGATGTGGATGTGGATGTATGGATGTGGATATGGATGTGAATATATGATATGTGATGTGAAGGAATCTGAAGTGAAGAGATGGAAAAGGAGGTGATTGGATGAGTACACATATACATGGAATGTGGAATAAGTAATGTGGATTAATGAGGGATAATGTGGAAAAATGAGAGTTAATATAGAAACTGTATTTGTAAACTGTTTGTAAATGCGGTTTGTAAATGGCTGTTTTATGTCAAGAATGCTGGGGAAGCATTTTGACCGTCTTGTGATTAAGGTTGTGGAGACCTAACTGATAAAGTTGCAACTGCTGAGACGGAGAGTCAATGGAGGACGTCTCGCGTAGCAAGGTCGACCGAGGTCTTGACCAGCCTCGGTTCGATTAAAATGGTGAGCTTCCGGTACGGTGGATGAGGGACCAAGGAAGCGGCCTATGAGTGAAGCGCTAGGTCACCTGCGAAGGATCCTAGAGGGTGCTGACTATACGGTGCTCGGGCTCTGGGTCGCCTAGGATACCCATGCATGCGTCGAGGAAGATATTGGAACAAGGAGTAAGAGTTGTTTTGTGAAACCGGGCATGGATCTGGTTGACTGACCTTGCTGGTCCTCAACGGATGAGTCCATGGCTCTTTTATATGGATCTGTTGGTTGATCTTGCTGATCTTCAACGAGAGTCCATCTTGATAAGTGATTATATTGCTGAGTATTATGGGCTAGGAACTATGGAAACGGCCTCTGTGTGGACAGGTGGTGAGCGTTCTAGTTGCCAATGATGCCATAGATACTCTGATGAAGGAATGATGGGAAATTATGAATCAACTGGATAAATTGGGAGATTGTGATCAGTGGTACTATGGTTTCATTAAAGGATTGTTTTAAAGTTAGCTGATGCTAAGAAAAAGGCAATTTTCATATTGGGTGTGTAAGTGGTGTGGCTAGTTTTATGTTTGCATGAAATTCCGGCTAGGGGGCCTTGGAACTCTTTTCCTTGGTACCCGGGACAAAACCTAACCAAATTTCAAATTGGATCCCATCACTACAGTGGTTGGGCGGTTGGCTAACCCATGGGATCGGATGGGGTTAGGCTGGACTGATGGATCCATAAATCGAGACTCAACTTTGTTTTTACGATGGATAAAGTAAATCCCGGATAGAAATTGTTCTATGGATAGGAATCAACGGCTGTGCCTCTTGATGGGGAAAAAAGCGTTGATCCCAATGATCCAAGTACAAGTTTCTACCTTGAATTGACCAAGTACCGTTAAAGGTGCAGTCAGATCAGTTGATCCGTAATGATCTTGACTACGTTAGAGTAAAGAGTTATCCTGGTGGAATCGCCCATGCTTTCCGAGTAAAGGAAGTTTTTCCAGTTTTGGTTTTGGACAAACCGACGGATTAGTCTCTTGTCCGGATATCCGTGGGCGAGGCCCCGAGTGTGAGACCCCTACCCACGCATGATGTGCTACTTCCGCTGCTAGTACCCCGAATCCGTTGATCGGTGGGGAACAGGGATCTCACACACCACACCTCAAATAGAATTACTTTATTAAGACAATGTCTTAAATAAAATAATCTTACACTTAAGAACCCCTAAATAAACAAGGTTTTCAACTAGATTTAAAGCTAGAAAAAAATCAAATTACTTTACTAAGACAATGTCTTAAATAAAATAATATTACACCTAAGAACCCCGAAATAAACAAGATTTTTAACTAGATTTAAAGCTAGAAAAAAAAGTTGATTAATTGTCAAAAAGAAATCCTTACTTTAAAAGAAAATTTGGACCCAACTATAGTCCTTCTAAGGCATAAATCTTAAAATACGGTCTCATTCAACTCTACAATTTAAGCAAAACAGTTTTATGTCAGCTTATTGAGCATGTTTGAGGAACTTTCACAAGAGATCCAAGATAATTTTTCCTATGCTCAGTTTGTAGCTTCATAATTTGTAAGACTTGAAATTTGCTACAATGTTATAAAGTAAATGATGTAAATGCCATGAAAAAGAAATAAAAGAGAATTGAAATCTTCAATAGTTTGGAATGCTTTGCTTTTTTGTTTTTAAACTACACAAAACATTTATTAAAATTATACTACTTGGGTGATAAGTAACCTACCCTTTTCCGTTTTTATCATATTCATCATAGGGCATAAATTCTAACAATATTACCTTGGAGCCCGGATATGATGGATAATTATTTAACAAAGAAGCTTTAAACTCAAAAATAAATTTTTGTAGGGGATTTGGCACTGGTAGTTAACACTCCATCCGGATCCATCCTCTAGTCTCCAGCTTTGATGCCATCGAGATGACATCTTGGCATCAAGGCACCGGGGAGGGACAAACACGTGGTGAAGCTATTGGATGCATCGCAAATCCCTTGATGGAGCTTGCGCTAGGATTATTTGTTGTTCACTGATGATTTTCTTTTAGGTTCCACACCGAGTTTCAAGTGGTTGAGGATTAGGACCAAAGCATTAACATAATTTCTGTATATAATGATAGGTAACGCACTTCTATCATTTAAATGATATTGTTTAAGATCTTCTTTTACATAATTGTAAAAAGCAACCTAATATTGAAATGTAAAAATTGTGAGACACATTTTGGATGTTTTAATATAGATTTAAGTGGTGAGTTATACTTTGTGTGACCACATTCACATTCTTTGTTGACACTCTCTCCTTTATTGAGTTATTGAGGAGTCAATTACTTTGTATTATGCACAAGAATAATTATTTAATCATCTTATATATTTAAAAATTGTATAAAAAATATACAAGGTAGACATCTTTCTTTGACCTTTGTAAAAATTAACCAGGAATAATTTTCACAAACAAAGTACCCATGTGCACCTTGAGATAGGATTTCCTTTGTGCTAAGTATCCATTTTGAAGAACAATCATTACATCTCTTTGTGGTTTTATATATCACGTACAGGGCATGAAAGAAGAAAGCTGCATGCCAATAGTGCCATTACTGTAGAGTGAAAAACAAGGTGTTTGAATGCCCTATTGTTCTACACGCAAATTATTTTTTTCTCCTTGCAAAATATGAATGGTTTGAGACTTGCAATATTTTCATGTTGCGAATATTTAATCTTTGATGGGGCTGATTATTATTTGATTTATATAAGTGTTCACGCTCCCTCCTTCCCCCCCCCCAACACACACACATAGTATTAAACAATAGTAGCTACCCTGACTGTGGTTTCTCATTTCCTTAACTTGATTCGTAAGCCTTCTATGCTCAGTATCTTATTCATCTTGAATAAAGCTTTGCCTCTACTATATAAGTTTCTTATATGTTCCCATTTTTATTTAATGAGACTAACCTCTCTATTTACTAGAGATACACTAAACTTTTTCAAATAGACTTTTTACATTTACATTTTATTTGCTTACATACTTTCTACATTTATACTTTATTTGCTTACATGGAAACTAAAGGTATTTTTCACCTAGAAAAATTTCACTTATTTTATCACTTAACTTGGCCGTGGTTTCTGATGAATGTTTCTCCTACTACTACTACTCTCTCTCTGTCTCTCTCTCTCTCTCTCTCTCTCTCTCTCTCTCTCTCTCTCACACACACACACACACACACACACACACACACATACAGACGCACACACGAACGCATGTATGCGCACGCACGCACGCACGCATGTATGCACGCATGCACACACACATACATACACACACACACGCGTGCACGCACACACACGCACACACGCACACACACACACACACACATACACAATCCTTTTGCACCATTTGTAGCATAATATAGAGCGAAGAAGGGTTTAATAATAAAAATATGTAATGAATTCCTTCTTTACTCTAATTAGTTTTGGGACTTGCTTATATTGTTATAGAAGTAAACTAGGGCTTGGACTCCATGAATATTATTTTACCCTATTGCACCTTTACGGCGGCCTTGTACTCTTCTCCCTTTTTTTGGGATACCTTTTTAAAAATATGGAAGGTATACTCTAATTTTTTATCTTTCTTTTAAAAGCTTGATCAATGGATGCTTCAAAATTATTACTCGTACACTACCGTTTACATAGTTCCATGATCTATGTAAACTTTCCATATTATAATTCTAGGCGGTGGTCTTCTCAAAAGAAGGCTCTAGGGATAAAATAACAAGGTTCTTCAGCTACCTGGTTAAGGTATGGTAAATGAGTATTGAGTGCTTAAGATGGAGCGGCAGTCTTGGCAAATGGGGGGATGCTTCGCTTATGGAGTTGTTGTGGTTCAGTAGGGCTAGAGTCGTGACTATCGACGGCCAAAGAGAAGAGAATGAGGAAAGTATGTGAAACAAAGGGCTTTGTCAAATGGTCCAACCTATGGAACTGCAGTACACAAAGCCCGCTGAGTAGAGATGAATTGATCGAGAAGAGTCTTGATCATAACTAGGCTGATTGGCTGATAAACAAAACGGAGGAGCGCTGGGTAAACTGGCCCACTAATGGTTTCTAGAACAGTAGGAGATCGTGGCACAGCTAGAGGGATAAGCGTGGAAGGCCCCTGGCTCTAGTAACTTCCAAAAATTGGATTGTGATACTCTCAGAGGATAAAGACTCTCCCATTTAATGTAAATGGGATGTTTATTTGTAGGGGCAATGGGCTAAATGGGTTCAAAGGTCTTGGAAAGCAACTCACTCGTTCTCCTTGAATCTTATGATTTGGAGAGTGTGTACACAAGCCCTGATATCTAGGGAGAGCTTTGCAAAGTTTTGGATTTGTTCTGATAGATGCCGCCCGAGGTGCAAGACTGGCAAGGAAACACTCCAGCTTTATGGGAGTGCCCTGTGGTTAGAGTTATGTGGGTGAAGGTTTTTTTTATCTTTAAGGATTTTTTGCCCTTTAGGGTGGTCTAGAGAATAGCGCTTATTGGGCTTTCAAGATGTATCCCTGAACTTGTGAGGGGCCCATGGAACATTGCTTGGGTGATAGTGCTTAAGGAAATATGGGCTACAAGACGTGCTGTAGAAATGGGTGCTTAGAGATAGCCTTCACAGATTTTGGTATACTTTTTTGATTCGGTGTTGCTAGAAATTAAATCCCAGAATTGTAACCTGGCTTTATTTGTAATCCTATCCAGAAACATTGTACGAGTGGTTTGATGCTTCCTTGCCTACTGGGCTAATGTATTTTTCTTTCCTTATTCTATTAATGTATAACTCGCATTATCAAGGGATTTTCTCTCACATTATTAGGCATATTTCCTTACTTTTATTAATAGAGGGAATGTTTTGTGACCTTCTTTGAGGTTTTTAATTATACTTAATTGCTTGATTAGCTCATATCGGAGGTGTTCTTCTCTCTCCCCAACTCTAAATTTTCATAGTATCTCTTAGTGTACCAGGTGAGTTCAATAAGAGGGGGTTTTTAATTAGATACATTGAGAAAATTTAACAGGATTACATCAACAAGAGGGGTTTTTTTATTGAACTTTGGAAAAAAATCCATTAGTTCATAAGTAAAGAGGGGTTGTTTTATTCGGGGGAAAATTTTAGTTAAGGGGTTTTTTTTAATACCTCTTGAATGCACGTGATACCTAGGGTTTTCTAGTAATACACACCCCGAGCTTTATGCAGAAGGTCTCATGCATGCTTTATGCATAAGGCCTCATGCATAGTTATGCTTAAGGCCTCATGCATAGTGCTTTATGCATAGGCCTTATGCATAAGGTCTCAAGATTTATGTATAGGCTTTATGTATAGGCCTTATGCATAAGGTCTCAAGCTTTATGTATAGGCTTTATGCATAAGGCCTCATGCATGCTTTATGCATAAAGCTTAAAGCCTCATGCTTAAGGCCTCATGCATAGCTTTATGCATAGGCTTTATGCATAAGGCCTCATGCATGCTTTATGCTTAATGCCTCATGCATAGTTTTATGCTTAAGGCCTCATGCATAGGCTTTATGTATAAGGCCTCATGTATGCTTTATGCATAAGGCCTCATGCATAGTTTTATGCTGAAGGCCTCATGCTTAAGGCCTTATGCATAGTGCTTTATGCATAAGGCCTTATGCATAGTGCCTTATGCATAGTGCTTTATGCATAAGCCTTATGCATAGCTTTATGCATAAGACCTCATGCTTAGCTTTATGCATAGGCTTTATGCATAAGGCCTCATGCATTCTTTATGCATAAGGCCTCATACATAGTTTTATGCTTAAGGCCTCATGCTTAAGGCCTTATGCATATTGCTTTATGCATAATGCTCTATGCATAAGGCCTCATGCATAAAGCATTATGCTTAAAGCTTTATGCATAAGGCCTCATGCATGCTTTATGCATAAGCTTTAGCATAGCTTAATCATAAAGCTTAATCTATGCATTCATGCTTAAGGCCTCATGCATAGTTTTATGCATAAGCCTCATGCTTAAGGCCTCATGCATAGCTTTAAGGCCTCATGCATGCTTTATGCATAAAGCCTCATGCATAGCTTTATGCATAGAGCCTCATGCATGCTTTATGCATAAAGCCTCATGCATAGCTTTATGCTTAAGGCCTCATGCTTAAGGCCTTATGCATAGTGCTTTATGCATAAGGCCTCATGCTTAAGGTCTTATGCATAAGCTTGATGCATAAGAATAGTGCTTTATGCATAAGGCCTCATGCTTAAGGTCTTATGCATAAGCTTTATGCATAAGGCCTAATGCATAATGCTTTATGCAAGGCTTGCGTAACGGCTTGCATAACGCATAGTACCGCGAATGAGATGATTCCCGGCTTGCATAACGGTTTACATGCTTTCTTAATATTTGTTTATTTTTTGTGTTTTGAGTGAAGAATGAGATAATTCCCAGGGTCAATTGACTTAAAGAGCTAGGAAGTCTTCATTTCATAATATTTTTTTAATACTTTCTTTGTTTGTATAGATGTGGCCTGGGTCCTCGTCCTCTTGTCCCACAGACCCACAAGTTATGGCTCTCATCGAGTCTCAATGGACGGTTTGCTAGAGAGGTAGAGGGTATCTCTGGCTATACTCCCACCCCCGAGCAGTTGTACTCCCACCCCCGAGCAGTTGGTAGCCTATGTAGTAGGCACCCCTTTACCATCAGGTCCCTACACCCACAGCCCACCACCCACAGCCCAACAGAGTCCTTTGCCAGGCACTTTACCTTTGCTAGGCACTTCACCTACCTTAACATTCACCCCTTATCCGCTGTCAACCCCAATTAGTGCTACAGCATCTCATACACTTGCACCTTCAGGAGATGTGACACCTCACAGTCATCATGGCTCTTATGAGAGTGGTAGCCGTCATCGTAGGGAGGGTAGTCATGGAGATAGTGGTGGTCGTACCTCACATCGCACTAGCACTGAGAGTGGAGGTAGAGGAGATAGAGGATGCCTAGGGTAGTGATTTGGGGGTGGGGATAGTTCTTCAAAGTCACCACCACATCATGGTGATATATCATATTATGATATCACAGATGTGGGCGGCATAGTTGATGACTCTCGTGGGAAGGAGGTGGTAAACTACTTGCACCAAGTAGTTTCTGCACACTATAAAGACTGCTTTATACATTTTAAGCAACAAAGGAAGAGCCTAGTGGATGATTGCATTAAAGCTGTCCACAAGAAGTAGAAACTACTTGCACCAAGTAGTTTCTGCACACTATAAAGACTACTTTATACATTTTAAGCAACAAAGGAAGAACCTAGTGGATGATTGCATTAAAGCTGTCCACAAGAAGCATCCTAATCCTCACAACAAAAGGTTTAACAGTAGATGGGCGCAACACAAAATCAAAGACATACTTAAGAATAGGAGGTCTCTAGTTAAGGAGACATGCAAAGAAAGAGAAAGCCTGAATAGATGCCGATCAAAATGGACACGGCAAGCTATCTACTGCTCATAGAGGCCTTGAGTCAGAGAGATCAATTGTTCATCATCAAGCATGTGACTCGGGCTAGGTACATATTTCTTAAGCAAGCTGACATGGAATAAATAATGTACCTTGAGATGGGGAGGCAGAAGAAGTTTGTAGGCTAGATCTCTCACTTTCTTTATGACAACATACGGCCCACAGTATCTGGGAGAGAGCTTCTTGTACTTCCCTAAGGATAAGGAACTTCTTTTTGGTCATACTCGAATGAAGACCATATATGATTCTTCTAACTCTCTCTCAAATCTCTTTTTATCTGCATACTGTTTTTGCTTATCTTGGACTGCCTTTATATCTTTGCAGATTGATTGCATCTGTTGGTCCATGTCATCAAGCATTTGTCTGGACATTTCGACTCTGATCAATGGGTCATACCAAGTCAACGGTGTAAGGCAATCTTGTCCATACAAAGCTTTGAAAGGACTCATCCCAATGCTTTGATGATAAGAAGCATTGTAAACAAATTCGACCAAATGCAGATGACTTAACCACTTCTTGGGTTCCCTGCCGCCGCGTAGCATGCCCGAAGGATATCTTCTATTACCTGATTCAACTTCCTCTTTCTGCTCCGCCATTTTGCGACAGAGGTTTTTAGTGAGCTTGGTGCACATTATTGCCATGGCATCTTGTGTGGTCTTTTGGGCCCCCTCAAGGTTGTTTTCGTGGGTCTTACATATGTCTTGCAAGGGCTCTATTACTTTCTTTTGCTTGATGTTTGGTGTCACTTTGAGGTAGATCCATACAGCGGAGTACTTCCCGCCAAACTCACCACGTGTATAGCCTTTTGGGTTTGTTCTGCGAGTTTTTCCCTTAGGTGTTTCTCCTGCCATGGTAACCCCTAGACTGAAGGGCTCTCCTGGTGTTCATATTATATGTGAGTGTGTAGAGAGAGAGAGAGAGAGAGAGAGAACTAAATAAAAGCAAGCATTCTTGGAAATGTGTGTGTGCAGGTGTGTGGAAATGTGTGTGTAGGTGGCAATGTGTGTGTGTAGGTGTGTGGAAATGTGTGTGTAGGTGGCAATGTACGAGGGCTAGAAATGCAACCAAGATAGGGGGACCTACGAATGTGCACCCAACCCCCTTCCGATTGATCGAAAAGTCTTTTGGGCTAGAATTAATACAATTTAAACAATAACGCCCTTTTTTTAGTTCAAACAATCCCTAATGCACACATTAATTGGACTTGAACTTTGTCAACTATGCCAAGCCCTTTGGCTGTAATGGTTTTTTAATGTAGAATATATACCCTTATCCCTTATGGTATGAACATGGCTGATTTTTTATGGGCACTCCCATCCATTAAAAATGACAATTTCCTCATTGGATTTCGAGTGATCATCATCATCGTCTTCCTCGTCCTCTTCACTTGCTTTTATTGCTTCATGCTCATAATCAAGATCCTCCTCTTCATCTTCCTCTTCATCCCCTACATACATGCCATCAAGCATAAAGGTACTCAAGGGCAACTACATACAATTAGACGTAGAAAAGATAATGGTTTAAGCTCACTTACCTCATCTGCTTGAGTCCCCCAAACGGACTCATCCAAGTGTACACCTCACGTACGTATCCACACCCATAATTGCGGACAGGGGGGGCTCTGTCCCCATTGTTGTACTCCTCCTTTGTTGGGTAACACCCAACAACCTCCCTCTACAAAAAACAATTAAGAAAATATACAATTAGTTAAAGAAAATAATATAGTACAAAACAAAATGAAAGAGGAGAAGAAATGATATGAAATCAGCAATAAAGGAGGATTTTCCACTGGAGCCGAAGTGTGAAGCCCCTCGCTTCCATAGTCAGGAAGCACTCGCCCAACGCTTGTTGTCAAAAGCACCTAGGTGCTCATAAAGCTATGTGTGTGCCTCCACTCCTCGACCGTGCAAATGCTGGGCTTCTCCAAGTTATTCTTTGCTGCTCTCTTGATATTTTCTCTCCTATTAGAGAGCAAAATCTTGATTCGCCTCTTCATCCACTCCTTGGAGAAGCAAAGACCCACATGTGGAACATGGAACTATGTTTTTTTAGCATATTTATGTAATTTTTGAGGAATTGTTTTGCCGGATCCTCCATTGAGCACTGCATCATCAATGAGTATGTTGTTCAGTTGAATTGTGACTTTGGCCACTTCATCATTTTTGGATGCTAGGGGTTTTTCATCTTGCATATTTCTGCATTCCGAGGTTTCTTCCTTTATTGAGTGCTTTAGTTCCTTCCTTAGTCCTTCAATGCCAGCCACCATCACGATTGGTGGCCAAAGACTATGTGCAGACTTATGGCATTGATTATGACGCTAATGGTTTAGTGAGTAGGTATAAGGCAAGATTGGTGGCCAAAGGCTATGTGCGGACTTATGGCATTGAGTATGAAGAGACATTCATACAAGTTGCAAGAATGGCAACTGTGAGAGCTGTCATTAATATGGCTATAGCAAAGGGTTGGTCTTTACATCAGATGGATGTAAAGAATGCCTTCTTGCATGGTGAATTGCAAGAAGAAGTTTATATGATGCAACCACCATGTTATGAAAGTGATGCACACCCAGATTTTGTGTGCAGGTTACGCAAAACCTTGTATGGCTTAAAGCAAGCACCCAGAGCTGATGAAAAAGCAAGTAGAGGGAGAGGAGACACACACACAAGAGCAAACCCTAATGTATATTACAAACCCTAACCATAGAGGGAAGCCATCTCCTTTCTCACACAATGCATAAAGCCATAATCCATAATACACAACACACACTATGTGTTATGTCCACACACAGCTAACCCTAGCTAATGTCTACACACTATGACCAGCTGGACGGGGTCATTTATGTCTCACACATGCTGCTACCTAACATGCCAGCACAGTGTGTAGCTGGCACAAGCTGACATCAAGCTTAAATCTCAATAGCCCCTCTCAAGCTCATGATGTACTTCCATAGATGAAGATGTAGACCATAGAGGGAAGCCATCTCCCTTCTCACACAATGCATAAAGCCATAATCCATAATACACAACACACACTATGTGTTATGTCCACACACAGCTAACCCTAGCTAATGTCGACACACTATGACCAGCTGGACGTGGTCATTTATGTCTCACACATGCTGCTACCTAACATGCCAGCACATAGTGTAGCTGGCACAAGCTGACATCGAGCTTGAATCTCAACAACCCCTCTCAAGCTCATGATGTACTACCATGGATGAAGATGTAGATAAGCTTGGGCTATCAAAACTCTCAACACTCCCCCTCAAGCTCATCCCACGTACTCCCAACATAGTACGGAAAGACTCAAACTTCTCCCTGCTAAGTGGCTTTGTAAAGATGTCGATCACCTGCTCTTCAGTCTTCACATATTGCAAATCCACTGTACCATCCAGCACTTTCTCTCTTACAAAATGATAGTGGACCTCTATGTGTTTGGTCCGCGCATGAAAAACTGGATTCTTGGCCAACTGTATGCTACTCATGTTGTCACCATGAATGACAACCTTGCCATCAATAGGCTTACCCAAATCAGCCAAGAGACTCTTTAACCACACTCCTTCACATGTAGCAATGGCTGCACCCCTATATTCAGCCTCTATACTAGATAAAGCAACAGTAGGTTGCTTCTTGCTACTCCAACTCACCACTGCACTTCTAAATGTAAAGGCATAACCACTAGTAGACTTCCTGTCATACGAGCTACCTGCCCAATCTGCGTCTGTGTAGCCATGTACATCCAAGCCTTTACCATGCTCATAAAGAAGACCATAATGTGCAGTGGTCTTTACATATCGCATAATGCGTCTCACTACATCCAAATGAGGTTTTCTGGGGCTCTGCATAAATTGGCTTACTAGCCCCACAGCATAACTGAGATCCGGGCATGTGATAGTCATGTAAATAAGACTGCCAACCATCTTTCTATACATAGATGGATCATCCAACTCTTCACCAAAATCAGCCCGCAGCTTTACATTCTGCTCCAAAGGTGTACTCATTGGTTTACACCCTGTCATCCCATATTTTTCCAACATATCCCATGCATATTGGCATTGCACTAACCATGTACCTGCATGGTCTTTGATCACTTCAATCCTAAGAAAATATCTCAATTCACCCAAGTCTTTCATGTCAAACTGCCCACTGAATGCCTTCTTGATATGCATAACATCTGTAGCATGATCTCCTGTGACAATCAAGTCATCCACATAGATGACAAGTAAGACAATCAAGTCATCCACATAGATGACAAGTAAGACAATCCCATGATCTGTTTTCTTCACATAGAGTGAAGAATCTGCTGAAGAAACCTGAAATCCAAGGGAGATAAGATATCAACTTATCTTATCACTCCAAGCACGAGGTGCTTGCTTCAAACCATATAATGCTTTCTTTAATCTGAGTGGGATACCTTGGGTGTACATATCCTTCTGGCTGTGCCATATAAACTTCCTCTTGTAGATCACCATTTAGAAATGCATTTTTCACATCCATTTGATGCATTTCCTAACCATTTGCTGCAGCCGTAGCAATGACTGCTCTCACTGTTCCCATCTTTGCAACTGGACTAAATGTTTCATCAGTCCATGCCTTGGGCTTTCACTTTATGGCGTTCAATGGAACCATCTGACTTGCATTTCACCTTGTAAACCCATTTGCAACCAATGACATTTTTGCCTTGTGGTAAGGCAACTAAATCCCATGTTTCATTATGAACCAAGGCGTCCATCTCAACATCCATTGCCTTCTCCCATACATGCTTCCCAATAGCTTTTGTATAGCATGTAGGTTCCACATGCTTCACCAAAGAGGTCATATATGCGTAATGCATAGCAAAATCACTATATGTCAACCTGTCAACTGGATACCTGACCCTTTGGGATCTCCGCAATGCATGTGGATCAATCTGAACACCTGTTACTCTAGCATGTGGAGGCACATATCTATCCTGCCTTGCACCAGGTGTGAGTAAAACTGTTATGCCTTGCACCAGGTGTGAGTAAAACTGCTATGCCAAGTTCCTCATCCAAACTCTCTGAACTTAATGACTCATAACGTGTAATGCCAATTCCTTCAACCTTCTTTTTCCCTTTATCCACAGCCCTACTCCCAGTGCTCGCACTCTCATGTCTCAAGCGTCCTGACCATGGATGTATAGTGCTACTCTCAGACTCTGCTAGCCCAGACATAGAAATAGAACTTGCTTGTGGCAAGTTCACATTCAGCATCAAGGGAATCAATGACACCCTCATCCTTTGCTTTGTGAGTTAGCAAGTTCATCAAACACATCTCGTGAGATAACCACTTGCCTAGTTTGTGGATTGTAACATTTATATGCCTTGCCATCCTGTGCATATCCAACAAACACACACTTTTCTGCCTTAGGATCCAACTTTATCCTTCTCTCGTCAGGCACATGTACATAAGCTATGTAACCAAACACTTTGAGGTGTCCAATGGCTGGCCTAAAACCTGTAAGCCGCATCTCTGGCATACTTCCATGTATGGCTGCTGTGGGTGTCTTGTTAAGTACATACACCGCGGTGGCACATGCTTCTGCCCAATAATAGTCTGGCATGCTCTTTTCATTGAGCATCGCCCTGGCCACATCACAAATGACTCTATTCTTCCTCTCAACACCATTTTGCTGAGGTGTGTACCTGCAAGTTAACTGCCTTCTTATGCCATGCTTTCTCAATACAAGAAATGCTCAAAAGCATGTGAGGTGTATTCACCACCTCCATCTGTCCTCCTCAAACATTTTATCCAAGAGCCATATTGCTTCTCTACAAAAGCTTTGAAGTCCATAAACTTTCCCAACACTTCACTTTTCTCTCTGAGAAAGTAAATCCAAGTCATTCTGCTGAAATCATCAATGAATGTCACATAATACAAGCTGCCTTTAATGGATGGGTTTTGTGCAGGACCCCATACATTGCTTTGAACTATCTCAAGTGTCCTGCTGCTCATGTTGCCTTCTTTAGGAAATGGCAACCTTGCCTACTTTCCAAACTGACAGGCATCACAAACATGCATATTCCCATCATACTTGAATCTAGGCAGCCCACTAACAATGCCTCTTGCCTGCATGTTCTTTAACCTTTGTATGTTCACATGTCCAATCCTTTCATGCCACATATCAATATCCTGTACCACATTTTGGCTTTTAGAGAACATGGCTGATTTCAACTCAGGAATCCTAGCATCCAACTTAAATAACTTGCCTTCTTTCTTGCCTTTGGCAATGACTCTACATCCATTTTTGAAATCCTCAACGAACCAACCATGCTCGTTGAAACGAACCTGTAAACCCTGTTCCACCATTTGACCACAAACGTTTTGTAATAGAAGGCACATACAAGACATCTGCCATAGACTTTGTTTCATCATTATGCATAACCAATATGGTACACTTCCAACATGTGTGATAGCATGTTGGGTATAATCTCCTGTCTCCACATAGCCTTTCACATCCATAGGCTTCATATGCTCAAACCATTCGCCATGACAAGTCATATGGTTTGATGCTCTGGAGTCCATATACCAAGTGTCATCACTTTCACCATTCGTCATCATAGATCCCACAACATGTTTCATGGCAAACAAGTGATTTGCGCTGCCATCATTACTGCTTGATGCATAATTTCCACCACTTGCATAATTTCTACCATGTTGTGCATAATGTCCACCATGTTGTGCTCTACCCCCTGTCAAATCATTTTGTTTGCGGAAACAATCACGTGCCATATGACCAAATTTCCCACAGTAATGGCATTCCACATTTTGCATAGATGTTTGTTGGCCTTGCCAACGTCCTCTACCACGAGGATTACCTCTTCCTCTCTGTATATCCACGACCACCTCTAGCCAACGTCCTCTACCACGAGGATTACCTTTGAGGTGTATATCCACGACCACCTCTCGCACCATATGTAGGCTAAAAATTCTGTTGTGTTTACCTGTCCTGCCATCCACGACCATTACCACGGCCACGTGATGCAAATCTCCCCCTGCCTCCAAATCCCCTTTGTGAATAGAAAGCCGGATTTCTGCCATTATCATCATGGCTAGTAGATGCATCATGAAAGGAGTCACTGAGTTTGATTTCCTCAACAAGCAACAATGAAACCAACTCATCAAAATCTGGTAAACCTGTACTCCGAACCGAGATGGATGTATCAAAAGACATACTCCTTGCCAAGACCACGCAAGGTAATGTCTACCAAATCATCATCAGGCATGGGGGCATTGATTGTTGCCAATGCATCTGCATACTTCTTTATCTCTTGTACATAATCATGGATGCTCCTTCCTTTTCGTTTCACATTATGAATCTGTTGTCTCAACTGAGACTTGCGACGAGCACTAGTGTCTATCAAACAGCTTTACCAATGTATCCCATGCATTCTTGGGATTCTCAGCATCATGTATATGTATGAGTATATCATCTGAGATACATATAGACAAGTAATGCAAAACTTTGTATGCTCTTTCTGACCATTGCTCACGAGCTACAACCTATTGCTGTGTAGGTTGTCGGGGTAGTTCCGGCTTTGGCTCTGCACCTGTAACAAGGTTCCAAAAACCTTTTCCCTTCAGAAAACTTTTAATCTTGTACTTCCACGCTTGGAAGTTCTTCCTATCCAACTTTTCACCCACAATTTGTACCGAGTTGTCTGACATATTTGCTCAATGCAAATGCACCTTCTGCACAGGTCCAAATCTGTAAACAAGACTTCCTTAGCTCAACCACACTCTAATAAGTGTTCCAGATACTCCAAAGTACTCAACAAACTTCACTTTTGATGTAGAAAATCAAACTGATTGCATCCAAAATGAACTAGCATACGCAGTCCAATGTACCCTATTTTGGCGCGCTTTCCAAGGCATCAAATTGCAATGTAGTGGTTCAATCAAGTGTGGATAACTTGCATTGACACCTAAACAAGCTCAATGTTGCATATCAACACCAACCAAGGTGCGTACATATCAAATTTGTCAGATCCCCTTCTCTGTTTTTTTTTGAGAAAAGCTAGTAAAACCAGAAAAGACCAGTAGTAAAAGTGCTCTAATTCCTTTGATTCTTGTCCAAATTGAGAGACCAGGAATTCATTAGCTTAGCATTGATGTCTACTAACTCCATGTAAAAGGAATTAGACCAATTGTTTAAGATGAGAGTAATTAGCCGATTAATCACCCTCTATTTCACTAGTCACAGTAGACAGCCTGTTTAATCAGGTCATTTCCAGCTCCATAATGCATAATTGCTTCAACCAATCATATAGAAACCTTATCAAGTGTATGTACCACACAATTGCTAAGAGAATTTTGGAATTTGTCAACCACAAGACTTGATTTTTGGCCTCCACCTAGTAAAAAAGTGAAAAATTGCTCTGTTTCTGCATATCTGCCTGCGTCGCCTGTTGTAGGGTTGATTTGAGGAGATTATAATGATAATTGATGGTACATTTAGATGCCCAACACACCTAGGCATGTTACCAATCCATCAATGTGGTGATTTTTGCAAACACCTCGCTTTAATTGCATTCACAACAATGAGCATCATTTCTCTGTTTTTGTGAGTGATTTTCCTCTCACATAAATGCACCAACTTGGCTTCAAATTCAATTTAGGGCTTGCACATGAGTTGCCAATACATTAATCCTTGTCACATACAAGTTCCTTTGCCAGATTGCATCTATTTTCACAATACATCACCGCTTTCAAGCTCTAATGGAAAGCTTGCAAAAAACCAAAACTTTTGCTTTGGGCTCAGATTTGATAGAAATCGGTGTGCTCCAAGCTTCACAGCATCAATGGTAAGCTTCATAGCTTTTCTTCACAGCTTCTTCTTCCTCTTCTCTCTTTCACTCATAAACCCTAATAGAGAGCACCAGGCTCTGATACCATGATGAAAAAATAGGTAGAGGGAGAGGAGACACACACAGAGGAGAAAACCCTAATGTATATTGCAAACCCTAACCATAGAGGGAAGCCATCTCCCTTCTCACACAATGCATAAAGCCATAATCCATAATACACAACACACACTATGTGTTTGTCCACACACAGCTAACCCTAGCTAATGTCCACACACTATGACCAGCTGGACGCGATCATTTATGTCTCACACATGCTGCTACCTAACATGCCAGCACATAGTGCAGCTAGCACAAGCTGATATCGAGCTTGAATCTCAACAAGAGCATGGTCAAACAAGATCGGGGAGTATCTTGTTACCATTGGATTCTATATATCCAATGTAGATTTTTCACTTTATGTGAAAAGGATAGATAGACAGATCACGCTATTAGTCATCTATGTGGATAACTTGATTATCATCGGTGATAGTGATGTTGACATATATGTTGTCAAGAAACTTTTGAAGAAAAAGTTTGGAGATGAAGGATTTAGGTGAGCTGTGATATTTTTTGGGCATAGAGGTGGTGAGATCACCTTATGGCATTTTGTTATTGTAGAGGCAATATAGCTTGTACATGTTGTCCAAGTATGGTATGATAGGCTGTAAGTCAATATCAGTGCCATTGGAGTAGAACACAGCTTTTTGCAGATACAGGTGAGCTTTTGGAGGACCCCACTACATGACCATTACTAGGCCAGACTTGAGTTATGACGTTGGACTTGTGAGCTAGTTTATTCAGGCCCCTAAGAAGCCACACTTGGATGCGGCTAGATAGATTCTAAGGTACATAAAGTACACAATTAAATATGGACTTTTCTATGAGGCTGGTATAGAGATACAACTACATGGGTACACAAATGCTGATTGGGCTTATAGTGTTGTAGATAGAAGATCTACCAATGGTTTTATGAGTACAAAGGTAGAGTGCAGGGGTGGTGCTGCTATGGTATCTTGTGAGGTAGCTTGGTTTGAGAAGCTACTTGTTGGTGATATGGGTGAGCCCGTGGGTAGGGAAGTTGTCATTTATTGTGATAACATGAGTAGCACACATTTGGCCCCAATAACCCAGTATACCATGCTAAAACAAAGCACCTTAGGTGCACTATCACTTTGTGAAGAAGAAGGTTCTAGTACACTACAAGGGATCGGGCTCATACCCGCGCTCCTAGCCGCTAAAAATGACTTCTGAAAAAAAGTAGCGGGCCCGTGTATCAACGCGTGTATCATCGCGGCCACAGACATGCGTGTAAAAGCGCGTGTATAGGACGTGCCAGATGCGCTTATACACGGGTGTATAGCCGCATTCTGTTCAGTTCAGATGTACTCAGACGCGTTGATACATGCGTCCATACACGCGTTTTTTTAATTTAGATGCGCTTATACACGCGTAATTGTCAGTTTTGACGCATTAATACACGCGTATTTTACAGATTATCCGCGTATATACACGCGATTTTTAGCAGTTCTGACGCGTTTATACACGCGAACAGAGAGCAAAAAAAAAATCCAGAGAGTGCTATTTGGTGCCTAAATACTGTTCCAGCATTCCAGGACCCAATAACACTCTCTGGATTTTTTTTTTGTGCATTAGACCATCCACGAAGAACATATGCACGAGGGAGATTAAGACAAGAACGACATGAATGCATACATTGTCAATACACGATTCAAGACAGACATGAATGTAATACTATCGATTCACGATTCAATATTACTATCAAAATTTCATACATGTATACAAGGGAGTCCATATCTCGAAGTAGCCCATGGCTTCAGTTTACAAAAAAATATATACAACCACATCCTCAATATGGAATGTGATACTATAAGTCTGAGTACTACTCAGACCCAGATGATGACTCGGTGCTCCCTCCATGCTCAGATGAGCTCACATCAGTCGGAATGTCCGATGAGTAGTGCTCACATCCACCCTCTGCAGTGGCGGCGGGTGGATCATCAGCAGCTTGTGCCTATTCAAGTAATATATAGTATATAAGTATATATATATGTAATTCAATAAACCAAAATCATTCGTTTAGAATTTTCAAGTACCTATCGATCGTATGGTCTCATGGCCATCTCAAACTGCGCGTCCGTAATACGTCCCTCGGCTCTGAAGATGGCCCACGTGTCACGTCTATGCCGGCGAGCATACGCAGTATCGTGGGTTGTGGGCTTCCTCCCCGTAACTCGCTGTATCATAATCAACACAATTTGTAAGATTAAAACAATCATAGAATCAATGAATTAAGTAAACAATCAAATAAAGTGGCAAGATACGAACTCTGCCTCCCATGACTCGATGCCGCCAGATCCGAAATGTGAAGATCCAATGGTCTCCATCTGGATCCGTCGTGCCTCCACATGCTGCCTGCTCTTCACGCCACCCTATGCTCGTTTCTTTGCCTCCTTCCACTCGCGTTTGTGCGCAGTGTGGCAGGTTTCTCGACAGGATAGCCACCCGCAGCTACATTTAGCCGGTCATCGTACGCGAGTTTTTTAAGGTGAGATCTTTTATTACTTAAGATCTCCCTTATTCGCGTCCTTCCCCATACATCCGAGAATGTAGCATGTGGGGATTGGGGTACCGACTATGTACAGCCTCTATCACCTCCCCAACTAATCGGCTATTTTGATCTTTAAATTTAATAAAACAATTTCTATATGAGTTTGATACTACCCCACGCATATACTCCATTACCTCCCTCCCCCTCGCATCCATCACTATCCCGCCCCTATCCGTCACATCATAGCAGACCACTCTCTCCACCTCTCTCATCTCCTCCTCTTTTGAACTGTCTCCTCTAACTCTTCTCCCTCTATCTCCTCTCTCACCGCGTGCCCTACTACCTCCCCCACCTCCCCCACCAAAGCACCCACCGCATCCTCCACTCCCACTCTTCCTACTGCTGCGGGTGGAGTCACGACTGTGGGGGATTGTCTACGTGACGGTGGCTGTGAGCTCTGACGTGATGGTGGCTCTGAGGGAGCACGTGATGGTGGCTGTGAGGGTGTGCGCGAGTGTGTCTGGGACGAGGTATGTCTCCTCAGTGGACGTGAAAGAGGAGAAGCTGCATGCTGTCTCGTCGGACTCGTAGGAATAGATGGCACTGGAGTGCCCTAGATACTCGCGGTAGGGGTTTAGACACCAGGCAGGGAAGGAGGGGGATGGGCATACATATACTCTGTAAGCTCAACTAGACCAGCATGGCGCCCAAAATGATTCAGCATCTCCATCAGCCAATTGCTGTACGCAAATGGATCGGATGAAGAACCTGGAATATCCATAAAGAACCTGCAACAAAAATCTTCATGTACATCATGGGCTGTCTCTTGACTTACACAAATATCATCATTCAAGTCAGTTGTGTTGCCTGCAAATCATAGAAACAGGAAACGCAGTCTCGTGTATACACCCGTGTAGAAACGCGTGTATACACCCGTCAAAAAACGCGTGTATACACCCGTCCAGAAACGCGTGTATATCCGCGTGAACAGACTCTGCAGACAGGTTACACGCGTTTCTACACGCGACCTGCAAAATTTTTTTTCAAAAGGAACGACCTCTGCTGACAAAGACAAAGTGTCCTTATAAAAGGACCATTGTCGCCCCTGTCAGAATCATTCACCCAATCGTGTGCACAGAAGCAAAAGGACGGAGACAAACCCAAAAAGCAAAGAGCAAATAGCATAAACAAATCTGAGGAAGGAGACAAGGCACAGGACAAACTGACTCACCTCTGAAAAAGTGAGTCTTCTTTCTTACTCGGTTTCCTCTCGTGTGTGCTCCTTCTCTGCTCCCTCCTTGCACTTAGATTTCGTTTCTGTTGGAAGAGGCGAAAACGAAAGCAGTGTTGATATGTTAGTTCAAAATCTATATTTGGGGAAGGTGGGCTATTTTTAGTTTAAACAGACCGTCACGTTTATAAACGCGTGTATGTTCGCGTGTATGATATTTTAGCTGCGTTTATACACGCGTTTTGCAAGAATTACCCGCATTAATACACGCGATTTTTAGGAAATAGCCGCGTTAATACACGTAATTTTTAGGAAATAGCTGCGTCAATACACGCGATTTTTATACTTTCATTAAAAACATATTATGATTTTGTGTTTTCTGGTTTGTACATAGGATGTCATAAACCTCTTCAAGCAGTTCTGGGGAAGATGAGACAATGCGTCATCGTAATCGCGATGTGTGGTTGGGACAACGGATCAAATGTATGTGTAATCGATGTCAAGGATGCATTGTACGAGCACGTCGAATTACCTTGAATCACATCTCCATGTATGGAGAATGGAATCAAAGAGGTTTAGAGGTGAGTAGATGTAAATTGATGGTATTCAAATGACTCAAGGGATCCAAATTAAATTAATAGAGTTGTAATATATAAACTCTAATTGAAGCAGGATGCAGTACCACACCCTAACATGGTACCCTACGCGCGACGAGAGCACGTAAAGCGTCAACGAGATGATGCTGGAGCTTCGGGATCTATTGTCAGAGATGAGTGGGAAAGGGATGACAATAGCCCTGCACCCCACGAAGTTGTGGAAGAGGAGGTGCTTGATGATATGGTGCGGAATCTTTTTAAGGATGATCCCAAAGGTATGGACGACGATGATATGGAACAAGAGCATCTTTACAAGGCTTCATCAACACCGGTGTTTGAAGGGTGCACATTCTCTGTTTTACGTGCTTCACTTGAACTACTCAATATACAAACAGTTTATGGATGGAGCAATGCAAGTCTTGACGCATTATTGAAGTAAGCATTCTAACTTACAAATTTGAATTAGTGGTTTAAGGTTTATGATTTAAGACTAATTATAATTGATGATATTGGATGCAGGCTATTATCAAACATGCTTCCAAAGCAAAATAGACTATCCACCTCAAGAGACATAGCGAGGCGCTATGTGACATCTCTTGGAGGACTGGATTATGATCGCATACATGCATGCGTCAATGATTGCATTCTCTTTCATGGGACGCATAAGGAGGCTCGACATTTGTCCCACTTGTGGTGAAGCAAGGTATAGAACAGATATGAAGAGTTTTGATGTACCTCGTAAAGTCTTGCGGATGACCTCTATTGTGCCTCAAGGAAAAGGACAGAGTAAAGTAATTGACAGAACATTGATTGATGATCTCAATTTCACTTGTATCCTTAATAGTGATGTGATGAGCAGATGGGTTACAAGATATGAGGATGCAAAGACAAAAAGGCAAGCAGAAAGAGCTCTCTTTCGGAGGCAACATGGCTCTCGGAAGGCGTACCCTAAGCATCTGGCAACACTTCCGAATGATATCCATGTTGATTGGTTGCATGAGGAAATGGAGAGAGCAGAGAGCGACGAGGGGCTGCATATCACGGCGGAAGAATGGGAGTATGCACGAGGATGCATGTTAAAGGTACATAGAACTAATGTTTTGCATTAGTTGTAAGTGATTTGCTTTTAATATTTATTCACATTGCTTACATAAATATTGCTTCTGTTTTGGTCCAGTGCACTATGTTCAATGCTATATGGTGTGAAGGCAAGCATTTTCGAACACAAAGAATTGATGAAAAGAGAAATACACAAGATTGCGGTGTCATTAGTAGCTTTGAGGGAGCTAATGGAAAAATGGATGATTATTGTGGCATAATCCAAGACATATTTAGGCTTGACTTTCGTCGCTTCTTTGTGTATGTCTTGGATGTTAAATGGCAAATGAACGTGGTGGAAAAAAGGCCTGATGCAACGATAAAACGCCATGCAAGTGGATATGTAACTATTGACTCTACAAAGTTTTGGCAAACAAAGAAAGATAGGCTCGTATTGCCACAACAATGTGAGAAGGTATGCATTTTTTTACTAATGTGTTTCATGTACATATATATCTAAGCTCGCGTACCCCTTGACTTTTGATATGCTAATTAATTATTGTACTATGTGTATTTGAGTAGGTTATCTATCTACCAATGGTGCATGACATTAAATGGTGGTACGTCATCCCTATTGCACCACGTTCCAAAGTGATGTATAATACATTCACTGATATGGAGCATATGGAGGATGTAACAAGCCGCAATGAAGATGATGTCGAACATGCCATTGAAGATGTTGTGATCGATGATCAAGAAATAAGAGATGATCATGATAATGAGGATGAGCGTGCCATTTCTCATGATCATGAGAATGACCCTACCATTGAGGATGATGGTGATGTTGATGAGGATGATCAGGACATCGATACCATTATCAATGGAGTACAGAATATCGATAGAGAAAAAATTTAATCGTAGCCTTACAAATTGATCAAATGGATATTGATGTTGATCGTTTGGCAAGGATGGATCTTATTGAAGATGAGATCAAACCCTAACCAATCCGTCACTGTACGTTCTAAATTGATGACATTTCTATCATCTCATATGCATGATTTATTTTTGAATATAGTTCATTGTTGTAAATGCATGTAGTGGGATTGTGTAATGATGTATACTGTATACTATGAGATGATTTAAAGAAAATAGTTTTTAATTTTGTAAAGGAATTCAATTTTTCTTCAATTTTTCTTTACCATGCGTGTATTAATCCGTGTATAGTGGCGTGTATTAATCCGTGTATGGTAGCGTGTATTAATCCGTGTATATTAGCGTGTATTACTGCGTGTATATAAACGCATTTATACACGCGTTGATAAATGTAATATACACGCAAACTTAAATGATAAAATACACGCGCCCGATTCTATTCAAATACAGGCGCGACCATACACGCGCTCGTAATTTATCGCGTGTATAAAACGCGTGGATGGCAGCATTGTCTTGTAGTGGTAGATGATGTAGATATGGTATATGTTAGCATAAAGGATCAGGTAGCTGACATTTTCACAAAGGCATTGGACACAGAGAAGCTCCACAAGTTTAGGAACTTACTTTGAGTGCAATGTGTGGAGTAGTTGAGCTCAAAGGGGAGTGTTGAGATATTAAGCTCAACAAACGGACATTGATGACCCGCCTGGGTGAGAGCTTCTGCACTTATGTCACCGGGCCGTTAGTGTGATTATGGTTGATATGCTGCCAGTGGATGACATGCTATGTGACAGCCACTTTGGAGGAGTACTAGAGTTATGGCGCAGTTATAGTGCCAGCTCATATAGTCGGGTTCACACTATAGATCGACTACTTTGTATGTTGTTGTATGTAAGATTCCTCCCCAGCCTCAAGATGTCCAGCATCTTCCCCTGTAATCAAATCTCTCTTCAGAAATATAAAAGATCTTGTTTCTACCAGTTTTGGCCTAGAGAGAGAAAATCTTCTAGAGAGTGGTAATTCAGTTTTTAAATATTTTTGAATAGAAAAATATCTCATCTTATTAAAATAAGTTCCCCTGAAACAGAAGTTCAAAAAGATTTTCAGAAGGTGCATTACAAATTAAGTATAATCTGTTCAAGAGGCATTATCCTAGGGGTCAAGATTTTTTTGAAATTTTAAATTAAGGTTCCTATTGACCAATAAGATTCATCCAAATGTAGGGAGGAGATAAATAGAAGAATAAAAGAAAAATCCCCCAAAAATGAGTAAATACTCACATAAGATGAAGAGTTGACTAAGGACAAGGTTAATAGTTAAAAAAGAGAGATATTTAGATGAAATGATGCATTTTTGACACCTCAGTATGGGGGGATTCCCCTCATGAAGGAGGCACCTATTTCACATGTGTACGAGAGTTTTAAACTCCCAAATAATGAGATATTTTTATCTCTCCTGTTTCAATTAAATCCACAAAGTGCACTAAACTGACCTAAAAATGGTCAAAAATTGACCAAACTGATTTGGAAAATTCTAGAATCAGTTGACTTGATTAGAAGCTCACTTTTTCCTATAAATAGAAGCCTTCCCCTTTGTTGAAGCTTAATAGTGTTTTTACACTGTTACCCTACTTCTCCCAAGAGCCAAAAACTGTGAATTTACTCATAATTCATTAGTTTTTGACCTTCCCTCTTCTAAAGATTGGTGGCCACTCTTGTTTCAAACAAGAGTAAAATCCTCAAACCATCAAGTCAAAGGAAAGCTCTCAAATTCCTTCGTAAGTTGGAGATTCTTCTCTTTTCTATTCATTTTATGGTTTTTTTATGATTTTTGTCTTCTCTAAATTGAACATGATGTTATGCCTCATTGAAAAAAGACATTCCCCTCTCTTCTTTAGTAAATCTAACCATTCTTTATCCTAGATGAATGCTAGATGAATGATTAATGGATAAAATCAAGTTTTTCATAATGTTTCTCTTTGATAAAGTAGAAAATGTTTACATTAGAATGATTTAACTACTCTTGGTGAACTTCTAATTAATTTTAGAGAGTTAAAAAATAAAAAATAGTCAGTCATACAAATGAGGTTATGGCAAAATTTTTCTTCAATTGTGAAAAATAAGTTTTACTTTTTTTTTTCAAAAAGAGTAATTCCCATCGTATAGGTATTCTTAAAGTGTTATTTTTCATCCTAAGTATAAAAAAATAGATACTAAAAATATTTTATTAAAAAAATATTACTTTCTTTAGAATTAAATTATATGCATAGAATGGAGCATATTGAAATTTTAATTTTGATTATAAAAGTGTTATTTTTATCATAAATGATTTTATGCACAAATGGATGCATAAAGGATAATTTTTTTATTAAAAGAGTGATTTTCATCATAAATTATTTGTATGCATAAACATATGCATAAAAGATTTTTTTAATATTAAAAGTGTGATTTTCATCATAAATAATTTTTATGCATAAATGGATGCATAAAAGAAATTCTTTTATATTAAAAGACTGATTTTCATCATAAATGATTTTTATGCATAAATGGAAGCATAAAAGAAATTCTTTTATATTAAAAGACTGATTTTCATCATAAATGATTTGTATGCATAAACATATGCATAAAAGATTTTTGTTTTATATTAAAAGTGTGATTTTCATCATAAATGATTTTTATGCATAAATGTAGGCATAAAATAAATTCTTTTATATTAAAAGAGTGATTCATCATAAATGATTTTTATGCATAAATGTAGGCATAAAATAAATTCTTTTATATTAAAAGAGTGATTTTCATCATAAATGATTTGTATGCATAAACATATGCATAAAAGATATTTTTTTATATTAAAAGTGTGATTTTTATCATAAATGATTTTTATGCATAAAAGAAATTCTTTTATATTAAAAGAATGATTTTCATCATAAATGATTTGTATGCATAAAAGATATTTTTTTAATTAAAAGTGTGATTTTTATCATAAATGATTTTTATGCATAAATGGATGCATTAAAGAAATTCTTTCATATTAAAAGAGTGATTTTCATCATAAATGAATTGTATGCATAAAAGATATTTTTTATATTAAAAGTGTAATTTTCATCATAAATAATTTTTATGCATAAATGGATGCATAAAAGAAATTCTTTCATATTAAAAGAGTGATTTTCATCATAAATGAATTGTATGCATAAACATATGCATAAAAGATATTTTTTTATATTAAAAGTGTGATTTTCATCATAGTGATTTTTATGCATAAATGGAAGCATAAAAGAAATTCTTTTATATTAAAAGAGTGATTTTCATCATAAATGATTTGTATGCAAAAACATAGGCATAAAAGATATTTTTTTATATTAAAAGTGTGATTTTCATCATAAATAATTTTTATGCATAAATGGAAGCATAAAAGAAATTCTTTTATATTAAAAGAGTGATTTTCATCATAAATGATTTGTATGCATAAACATATGCATAAAAGATATATTTTTTATATTAAAAGTGTGATTTTCATCATAAATGATTTTTATTCCTAAAGGGATGCATAAAAGAAATTTTTTTATATTAAAAGAATGATTTTTATCATAAATTATTTGTATGCATAAACATATGCATAAAGGATGTTTTTTTAATATTAAAAGTGTGATTTTTATCATAAATGAATTTTATACATAAAGGGATGCATAAAAGAAATTCTTTTATATTAAAAGAATGATTTTCATCATAAATGATTTGTATGCATAAACATATGCATAAAGGATATTTTTTTAAATATTAAAAGTGTGATTTTCATCATAAATGATTTTTATGCATAAATGGATGCATAAAAGAAATTCTTTTACATTAAAAGAGTGATTTTCATCATAAATGAATTGTATGCACAAACATATGCATAAAAGATATTCTTTTATATTAAAAGTGTAATTTTCATCATAAATGATTTTTATGCATAAATGGATGCATAAAAGAAATTCTTTCATATTAAAAGAGTGATTTTCATCATAAATGATTTTTATAATGATAAAAGTGTGACTTTCATCAGAATTAGATTTTATGCATAAATAGATGCATATAGAATGATTATATTTAAATAAGGGTTCTCTTAATCCTCTATTTAATTTCTGCAAAAATTAGAAAAATGAATAAGTAGATAATCTGTGAGAAGAAATGCTACCGTTTCATATTCACTAAGATGGTAATGAGAAAATTTAACTAAACTATTGAAGTTTGAGATCGAGATAATTGATTATTTTAAATAATATATGAGAAGAAATGCTACCGTTTCATATTCACTAAGATGGTAATGAGAAAATTCAATTAAACTATTGAAGTCCGAGATCGAGATAAATGATTATTTTATTCCTCATAAGAAATTCATGTTTTAGAAATCTGTAAGCAAATATTCGTCGAACGAAATTTAGAAAAAGAGAAATTGAAATAGTACCTTTCGAGAAAGATAGTTTAGGAAGAACCCTTCCAGACCCAAAACTCTGATTCAGACTGTTGACCAAGACCTAATTCCTTCGTCAATTTCAATCAATGACGATGTGCCCAGTTCAGGAAAAATATACTCAAATCCCCCACCGAATCTGAAACTAAGTTAAGACTTTTGATCTTGATTCGAGGATCAAGTTTAACAGAATTCGAGGAATTTTGTTTGGAATTCAGACCTGGATCTAGAAGTATTGGGATACGGATTTAAGATTATTCATGGTTTTCAAACAAAATCAAAACTGAAAACTTGCGTAGAAACCCTGTTTTCTTAAAGGACTGTCTTACGCCAGAATGCTAGATGGCATATATGTTTATCTAAGGGAAGTTCGGTTGCAACAGCTGGCGGGGAGTGTTCGAGGGACAGCTCACGCAACAAAAACTTGCCCACGTCTTGACCAGCCTGGGTATGGTGAAAAATGGTGTGCGTTCGGTACGATGGGCAAGAGCCGACGAAGCGGTCCAACACCATATTAGTGAATTTGGGAATTTTCCAATTTCCATTTTTGAATACTGAAAAAAGGAGGACATGGATAACATATTTGTAAGTTTCTCAAAACCCTATCATATGACCTATCGTTGGAAAGCGCTTGAAAAATGGAATCTAAAGAGCTATAAAGCGCTCATTTTGGATTAGTGGTGTTCAAGTTATGGTTAATCCAAACTTTTGACCACGTGTCCCAAACTTGTGGGAAATTCCCATATTCCCCAATATGGTGTTGTCCCTGAGTGAAGTACCAGGACACCTAAGGAGGATCCTAGAGGATTCTCACTAGGCGATGCACGGGCTCGCGGTGCTTACGACACCATACGTATGTCGTGGAAGATATATATATGTATGTTTTTGACCAGCTGGTCCCAACAGAGAGTCCAGAGTGGTACTGTTTTTGTGAAACAAGGGATTGAATGAAAATTTTGAATTATGAAATCTGTGATCATATCTGTTTTGTCAATGGATTATTTTTATATTAAAGTTTTAAAGAGGAGTGTGTGCGTATCTGTTTTCTAAAGCTAAAGTTAAGAAAGGAATTTCAATTATGGGTGGGTGAATACTTGTTTGGTTCTACCGATTCCAGTGGCAAGGTGGTGGCTAACCCATGGGCTGGATGGGGTTAGGCAGGAATCAGTGGAGTTTTAATCAAATTGAAAAATCTTAGGATTATGCTAGGATTCGAATAGCTAGTTAATTCCCTGATAAATTTCTCAATTGAGTGGATCAACGGCTGTGCCTGATCTTGATTAGGAAAAAAGCGTTGAAATTACTCAGATGATCAAATTATATCAGCAATAGTTTCCTTTTATCTGGTTTATTCAGGAGAAGGATAGTTTAGAATTGATCTCGTTAGAAAAATTTGTTAAGAAAATTCAAAAAGGTGGAATCGTCCCCGCTTTTCGGGCATGGGAAATTTTCCCAGTTTTGGTTTCGAAGTGACCACCAGCCTAGTCTCGTGCCCGGACATTTGTGGGCAAGGCCCCGAGTGAGAAACCCTGCCCCGTGCATGAGGGGGCTGCTTCCGTTGTCAGCTATCGGGAAGAGTCCCCGGTGCGTGGAGGGGGCAAAGGGATCTCACATTGTAGGAGAGTACTTTCCCTTTATGTATGTACTCTTATCTTTTAGTTATATGGTTGTAGAGAAGAGAAGAAGATAGAAGAAACTTCAACCATCCATCTCTCATGTGTCTTGCACTCTCTTGTGTTGTGTGTGTGTTTGCTTGCAAGGAACTTAAGCTCTCTCTCTCCCCCACATTCTCTTTACTACCGCGCACTAGTGTGCCACGAACAAGGTCTGCAACATATTGCTTCTCCTGAGAAGTGTAGTGTGGTAAGCAATGTTATTGTCTTGGTGTGTGACCAGCAAAATAACATGTCATTGACTATCTTTCTCAATGTTTCTGGTCTTGCCATTGAATATAAACATGTGTAAATTAATTACTTTGATTAAGCATTGATGGATTTTCCCACATAATAAACTATGACCAATAAGTTGTACTACTCTTACACCTTATTACTCACACTTTGATCTCTCTCTCTCTCTCTCTCTCTCTCTCTCTCTCTCTCTCTCTCTCTCTCTCTCACACACACACACACACACACACACACACACACGCACATATTCAAACAAGTTCCCATGTGTCCATGGTGCCATGATGATCTACTCCAATGGTGATGTAAGCCCTGATTTTTATGTTGGCTATGTTGTTATGGAGGAGTGATGATCTAAATAAGATGATGGGTTTAGCTTATATGCATGAAGCCTAAATCTTAGTGTTTCTTCCTATCTCTTTCTTGGTGTTTTCTTGAGGGCTATGGGCTGTAAGTTGCCACCAAACAGTTCTAAGGGCTCCGCATGGACTAGTGTTTAAGAGTTATGAGGGGAGATTGGGGTGAGAGATAGTAGCAAACAAAGTTTGTAGAGTGGAATCCCTACAGTACAAGTTTTGCAATTGGTGGGAGTGTGAAAGGCAGGAGATTTATGAGGGAAAAGGGACGAAAGGACCAGATGTACTAGAGATCAGAGCAAATCAACACAGCATGAAATGGATGAAATGAGTGTATGTATGATAGTGAATGTAATCCTGTACAAGAGGCCCTCATATGTGAGAAGACTCTGAGTAGTATACCTTCGAAAAAGCAAAGACGAGGTTCAAGCTGAAGCATGTTTGATGAATGAAAGCTTGCGTCAATGTGAGGCGAAGGCACTCCAAGAGGTGGTTGGTGTCAAAGGCTTGCATTGGTGGATGTGGAGGTACTTTGAGGTGGTAGATGTCTATAGTGGAAGGTGTAGTGGTGCAGGCTCTAGTGATAAGGGTGTTGTGGTATACCTAAGGGGTGCAGACTACAATACCTGAGGGGTGGTGAAGAGCAGAGAGGGTTGTTGTCCCAAGTCAAAGTCGAGTGAGTAGAGAGGGTTGTTGTCCCAAGTCGATGTCGAGTGAGCAGAGAGGGTTGATGTCCCAATGTCGAATGATGATGATGAATAGAGATTGCTAATGTCTTGATGTGTGGAATGATGATGAGCAGAGAGGGCTAATGTTCCAAGTCCGTGGTGGATGATGATGAGTAGAGAGGGCTATTGTCCCAATGTCTAAGGATGATGAGTAGATAGGGCTATTGACCCAAGTCAAAGGAGGATGATGAGCAGAATGTGGGATGTTGTCTCGAGGTGAGCTGCATGAGAAAAGCATAGATGTGATGGATACAGATCGGGCTATTGTCCCAAGTTGTGCTACAGCCAAAAAATGCTGATATGATGAATGCAAAGAGGGCTACTATTCCAAGATGCAAAGAGGGCTACTATTCCAAGATGCATTGTAGTAGAAAAACGCAGATATGGTGAAGATGCAGACTACTGCAGAGGTAGGCTGACAGCAAATCTCTTGAGTATGATGGCGATTATGATGTGGTTGTTTGCTGAATGATGAAGCAACTCATATATACACTGTTTGAACTGCTGGACTGCTGATTGTCGGTCATCAACAGCACAAGAACAAAATCCAAAAATAAGTCAAATAAAAAACCCCTTTTAGGGCTATGAAAAATACCATTTTCACACACCCCCTCTCAAGCCAAAAGGGGACCATGAGAGAACATGAGCGATACCAAGGTCCCATACTAACACACTAGCAACAGAATGAATATATCCCCCTCTAGAAGTGAAGTCTACTAAGTTCCAAGAGGAAGATTGTGAGATAGCAAAGGTTTAGAGGGTGAGAAGGTCTAGACATGCGTATTGTCTCCCAATGCAAGACCTTGAACAAGGCCCTCCAAAGAGGAAGAAGTCTCGTCCCCTTTGTGGTCCAAATCAGTGTAAGAAGAATCAACTTTTGGTGATAAAGTTTGGTCCTCCTGAATCTTGGGTAGACAATCCATGCTATGTGCTCTCTCGAGATCTTCAGTTCCTTTGCTCACGATAGCTCTGATACCATGCGAGGGAAAAAGGATGAAAGGATCAAATGTACAAGAGATCAGAGCAAATCAACACAGTATGAAATGGATGAATGAGTGTATAAATGAAAGTGAATGTAATCCTATATAAGAGGCCCTTAGATTTGAGAAGACTCTGAGTAGTAGACTGTCGAAGAAGCAAAGATGAGGTCAAAGCTTCGGTGAATGAAGGCTCGCGTCAATGTGAGGCGAAGGAACTCTGAGAGGTGGTTGGTGTCAAAGGCTCACGTCAGTGGATGTAGAGGCACTTCGAGGTGGTAGATTTCTGTAGTGAGCAACGGAAGGTGTAGTGGTGCAGACTCTGAGAGGTGGTTGGTGTCAAAGGCTCACGTCAGTGGATGTAGAGGCACTTCGAGGTGGTAGATTTCTGTAGTGAGCAACGGAAGGTGTAGTGGTGCAGACTCTGGACAAGGGTGCTATGTTACCTGAGGGGTGCAGGCTCTGGTGACAAGGGTTCTATGATACCAGGGGGTGGTGAAGAGAAAAGAGGGCTACTGTCCCAAGTCGATGTCTAAAGAGCAGAGAGGGCTGATATCCCAATGTCGAATGATGATGATGAGAAGAGAAGGTTATGGTCCCGATGTCGAAGGAGGATGAGCAGAGAGGCCTGCTATCCCAAGTCAAAGGAGGATGAGCAGAGAGGCCTGCTATTCCAAGTCAAAGGAGGATGATGATGAGCAGAGTGTGGGCTGCTCTCTTGAGGTATCATAGGAGAAGTCTTTGGTGATTGGATCTGTGTTAGAAGGATCTCATTTGGCGAATCTCCAAAATGTCCTAGTTAAACATCTAGATGTGTTTTCATGAACTTATAAGGACTTAAAGTGGATTATGCACGAATTATGTCAATGCTATAGTGACCTAGATATCCAAATGCATTTAGCGTTAATTAAATAATAAAATAAAGAAATACCATTTTCCTTTGTCGTTCTCTGATCAGGTCTTAGATAAGGTAGCAAGCCATGAGCTTTATTCTTTCATGGAGATGGTTTTAATGGATATAATCAAGTGTTAATTCATCTAGAAGATTAACCTAAGACTACATTTACTACTAAGTAGGGGACGCTTGCTTATAGGGTGATGCCTTTTAGGTTATGTAATGCTCCTGCTACATTTCAATAGGTAATGATGTCCACCTATTGGGAATTTTTAAGGGAATGGATGGAAATTTTTCTAAATGATTTTTGTGTCCCTGTGGTACTCATAGGATACGCCAAAGAAGTTGGATCAAGTGTTTGAGTACAAAAGTGGATATACCTCTAAACGCGGACAAGTGTGTGTTTGTAGTGAGTAAAGGTACTCTCTTAGGTCATGTGATATCCAAAGATGGGATCTCTATGGATATTAGTAAAATACAAAAGGTCTGAGTTACCACCCCCTCAAAACCTTAAATAATTATGTGGGTTTTTAGGCCATGTGCACTATTATCAATAGTTTATCGTGAACTTTGCAGTCATAGCATTACCTTTGACCTTGCTACTATGGAAGGATAATCGATTTGTGTGGACAAGTACATGTCAAAAGGCTTCTAAGGTTCTTAAGTGGAGATTAATGGTGGAAGCACCAATCTTACTACTACGAGATTGGACTAAGGAATTTCATATCCATGTGGATGCCTCGATGATGATGGCAGTAGGTTAGTTGTTATTCCAATTGGATGATAATAAGATGAACCATCCTATATATTATGCGAGTAGAAATCTAGGTGATGCGAAACAAAACTATACATGGAAAAGGAATGCCCAACAATCAGGGATTTCACTGACGTAAACGAGAACATGTGAACATGTTAATAACATATGTTAATAACACAAAAATCTTGTGATCACATGTTATATTCACAAAGCTTTCATAAGGGCCTAAAAAAATTATCTTTGTCGGGCATAAAAAATCTTTCTAGGTGGCCACTGACCTGCTATTATGTGAAGATGGTAACATGAGAACATGTGAATAGCTTATTCCCATGTATAGCCAAGCTTTTAAGGGGTTCCCAAATGGCAAGTGACCTGTTATTTTGTGAACGGTAACATGAGAACATGTGAATAACTTGTTCACATGTGTTATTATCACAAAAATTCTTGTGATCACGTGAATATTAAATCCCTGCCAACAATAGTGTTCTCAGTTAAGAAGTTGTCATTATCTTCTAAGAAATAAATTAATATTTTATGTCAATCATGAGGCTTTGAAATACCTCTTGAATAAGCTAGAGTTATCTGGACAAGTAATTCGATGAATGCCTTTATTTCAAGAGTTTGATTTTCAAATAGTAACAAAAGCAATAAAGACACAGCATATCATTTATCAAGATTATTGATGGATGATCAAGAAATTGGGGTAGAAGATGATCTTCCTGATGCTCAATTATTTTCAGTGGAAACACAAGTTCCGTAGTATGTGAACATTGCTAACTTTTTGATGGATGACAGAGAAATTAGGGTAGAATATTATCTTCCCGATGCTCAATTATTTTTATTTTTAGTGGAAACACAAGTTCCGTGGTATGCGGACATCATTAACTTTTTAGCACTGCTAGTACCTCTACTTTGGGAGGCATGAGTGTAATCATTTTGCTTAGAGTTGATGGGAAACATTCTAAATGATGGTTAGGTGTTGATTTTTCTATCTTGATTAATTTGTTGAAGTTGTGTGAATGAATGTGAAAAAATCACAACTAAAATTATGGTGGAATATTTGTGTTAGAATCTCATGACATTGAAATGTTTACCTATAAATACATATTAACCATATCTATAGAATCGTCACGATCTAAAAATCGGGCGCACTGTGGTTCCTCCATCCACAACAAGCACTTGGCCGGTACAGAAAGATGAGCATGGCATACAAAAGAATGCCACCGCAACAGCTGCCTCTCTTGGAGCTCCGGGACGGCCGATAGGAATGTCTGTAAGGTCACGCTCCATAGCCTGCACCAACAACCTGACATTAGATCAAGGGCATGGTTCCACGAGGGTGCCAAATGATGTTAATTTTACCTTAGTGGCTCCCTCTGTGTCGATTAAGCCTGGAGCCACTGTATTCACAAGAATGCCATCATTGACCCATTCGATTGCCAATGACTTTGTCAGCTGGTTCATGGCAGCTGTGAGGATTAATCAAAGCAACCCAACTTGATCACCAATGTGGATTAAAGGGAAAAAAATGACTTCAATGCCTTTAATTTTGTGTGATAGATCACAATATGTGGGACTAGAAGTTTATTTATTTTTAAAAATAGTTCATTGTTTATTTAGTGATAGGTAGCATAGCGTGTCGATGCGAAAGGGCTTGATTTTCCACGATTGTTGTGCATTAATTTTTATTTTATTTTTGTACACTTCGATCAAATTTTTAGGAGAAACTTGAAAAACTTAAACATGCGCATGTGGAGGGTGGGTGTGTGTGTGTGTGTGTGTGTGTGTGAGAGAGAGAGAGAGAGAGAGAGAGAGAGAGAAAGAGAGAGAGAGAGAGTTTCTATGCATGTGAGAGTGTGTTATGGGATGAGTCTGACAAGAGAGCGAGTCCATGTGCACATGTATGTGTGTGAGAGAGAGCTGGGTTTGTGTGCATAACAGAGCAATAAAGAGAATGAATGTGAGAGAGACCCACATAGATATGCATTTATGTTGAAAGAGTCACTCAAGACACATACACACACCTGCACACAAATACGCATAGGCGTATACAAACGTGCACACACACACACACGCATGCAATCACATACTTACATATTCACATACATATGTATACACATATGCATATAAGCAAAAAGTCATGCCACAACAATTGAAAAGATGCAGGGAAGAAGAGAGCTTGAGCTCCTGCAAGCACACACACTCATACAAACCCTAGAAGAGAACACACAAGATAAGAGGCTGAAAATTGTTCTTCTTCGTCTCAACAAAAAGGCTCTACCAAAAGATCAGAAAAATACGACATAAGTACTAAAGTACTATGTACATGTGGTCCATAATGTGAACACGCTACGTGAGTGAGCTGTCAAGATAAGTATGTCATAACTCAATGGTGGACTAGTAGCTGGTGTAGTCCAGCTATAGAATCACTAACGAAGATCTATCATGTCAACATCCTACCAAACACACCAATGATGTAGGTGGCAGAAATGGTCACCCAGGCATATCATAAGTATCAGCTCATGTTGAGCTTGACATCTCAATACTCCCCCTCAAGCTCAACTCTATCTCTAGAACTCCAAGTATGGTCCAGAATCTGTAAAGCTTCTCTGCTCCTAGGACTTTCGTGAAAATGTCAGCTACCTGCTCCTCTGTGCTAATGCGTGAGATCAATGTCTCCTGCTAAGACTCTCTCTGATGAAGTGATAGTGGACTTCTATGTGTTTGGTCCGCGCATGAAAAATCGGGTTTCTCGCCACAACTGTATTAAGGTTGTTATAATAGATGACAACATGTGTATCAACCTGCAGCCCCAAATCACCAAGTAGCTTGCACAACCAAGCTACCTCACATGCTGCCATTGTAACACCCCTATACTCTACCTCTATACTCGACAAGGTAACTATTGGTTGCTTCTTGCTGCTCCATGTCATAGCACCACTCCCAAAAGAGAACATAAATCCACTCTGCTAGTAGCTCTCCTATCTGCGATACTACCAATCCAATCTGCATCATGGTAAAAAAACACCTATAACTCTTTACCAGCCTTGTAAAAGAGACCATAGTCTATTGTGGACTTCACATAGCACAATGTGCGTCTCACACCATCCAAATGTGACTTTCGAGGAACTTGCATAAACTCACTTTGCAATCCAACTGTATAGTTCAAATCTGGCTTGGTGATCATCATGTAGATCAAGCTACCCACTATCTTGCTATACATGGTGGGGTTCTCCAAAACCTCACCCGCAACTGCACTCAACTTGCCATTTGAATCTAATGGCATAAAAATTGGCTTACAACTATCTCCCTATACATGGTGGGGTTCTCCAAAACCTCACCTGCAAAACTGCACTCAACTTGCCATTTGAATCTAATGGCTCTAAAAATTGGCTTATAACTAGCCATACCATATTTGGACAGCATGTCCAATGCATATTGCCTCTATGATAACCATATGCCCTTGACCATCCTAATAACCTCAATGCCAAGGAAGTACCTCAGCTCACCCAAATCCTTCATGTCAAATTTTTACTTGAGGAGACATTTCATCCTCTCAACTTCCTCTCCACTATCACCTCCAACAATCAAGCCATCCACATAGATTGTGATGACCACAAGGCCCTTATCACTCTTCCACACATAGAGTGAAGGATTAGCATCTGCCACATGAAAACCAATGGTGATAA
Organism: Cibotium barometz; assembly: GCF_041138505.1. Lineage (NCBI taxonomy): Eukaryota > Viridiplantae > Streptophyta > Polypodiopsida > Cyatheales > Cibotiaceae > Cibotium > Cibotium barometz. Next base: position 7,348,797 of record NC_141096.1, on the reverse strand, counting down.
GATATTATGCTATCTTATCATGCCATGCTCTCGGTGCCTATTTCAACCCATATAAACCTTTACACAACTTGCATACAAAATCAGGGTGACCCACATCTTCATAACATGGTGGCTGATCCATATACACTTCTTCTTGCAAATCACGATCATGCAAGAACACATTCTTAACATCAATTTGTGGTAAAACCAATCCTTTTGATATAGCCACCGCAATAACACCTCACACGGTTTCCATCTTGGCAACGGGGCTGATCACTACTCATAATCAATGCCATAAGTTTGAGCATAACCTTTGGCAACCAATATTAATTTATATACCTGCTACTACTTTCATCTTAGTTGTGCTTTATTTTGTACACCCACTTACATCCAATAACCTTCTTGTCCTAGGCAATGGCACCAAGTTCCAAGTCTCATTTGCATCCAATGCAACCATTTCTTCATCCATGGCTTTCTCCCAATCTAAATTCCCAACAGTTTCTTCAAACATATAGGTTCAACATCTTGCACAACTTTAGCCATATATGCGTGGCAAAACCATCATATGTGACCTGTCAACAAGTTTTCTGAATCTCCTTGACCTGCGTTGTCCATGATCACTGCCTAGTATTTTTGCAGCTTCTCTTGCCTTTCTTACATCAGGTGTTCTAATAGAGCTGAAATCCCAAGCTCATTATCAAGACTATGCTCCAAGCCAATAGACTCTCCATCAACATAAGACTATTCATCAAAAGATAACCCCACAGTTTCCAAGGCGATAGTGTATAAGGCTTGGAAGTCTTTGACCTAATTCTTCTTGGAGACATCTCATACTATGGAATAAGACCTCATTTATAAAAAAAAGAGACAACCTTGCAAGCCAGGTTCGGTTTGATATCCTTACTAAGGTCAGGAGTTAACCTTATCCAAAAATACGATTGACATATTTGACATGCCCATGATTGGATTGTACCTTTAGACATTCCGTATACGCTATATGGAGAAGAGGCCACGGTTAACAAACTGGCAATGGAGCTAATGAACACGATTCTGCCCTTGCCACAAGCTTTGAGAAGAGGGTGAGCCAGCTGCGCCAAGTGGAAAGCTGACTCCAGGTTTCTAGACATTATAGAAGCATAGGCTTCCTCGGTAACGTCAACAGCAGGCTTCGACTCATCGCCACCAGCGCCACCCACGTTATTAACCTGCGCGATTAATGCCTTTCAAGATGATTAGAAAGCTCATTAAAACATAACAATAGGTTACTCTGATAGTAACTTCATTAAGAGAGTATTAATCATAGACTTAACCAAGATGTCCAGTTTCCCGCCGAAATGCTGGGAGACTTGTTGCATTAGCTCGACTCGTGACGCACGTGCGGTAACGTCGCACACCGAAGCTTCCACCTTCAGACCGGCCTCTCTCCACTCCGTCACACGTGCTTCCACGTGCTCGCGCGTGCGGGAGCAGGTGTACACCGACGCGCCCAACCCCGCGAGCTCCTCCACTATTGCTTTCCTGTACACAAGCTGAAGTTCAGTGTAAAGCTTGTGAATGCATTAGGTACGCACAATGCATGGTGCTGTGTACAAGAAATACGAGAAGATCTGTGTAGACCATGGTTTGGCGTGGCCTCAAGGCCCTCACCCTATGCCGCGAGTGCCGCCTGTTACTAGTGCCGTATGCCCTCGCAAACTCCATCCATCTGCTAGAGACGACACAGCCGCGGCATGGCCATCCATTCTCAACGTATAAATGGAAGCTGATCGATCTCCTTCCTCTATAGCTTAATACTGCAGGATCTACCTAGCTAACTTCCTCGAGGTTTGTTGTCGTGGTGCAGCAGGTGCCCAATGTAAGGGGTGTGTAAGGGGTCGTCATTTGCCCAGCAAATGTCATGCATGACCTCTCAATGTTCGTCTTCGAAATAAACTCGTCTTTGAAAACAGGGTTGCCAGCTGTCAATCGCGAGTCATACTTCCAGCCAATTCCAGCCCTGCATCACATATAATTTAAAAAAAAAGGTTGTCCAAAGACCGCAACGTCCACGATTTGAGAACTCCAATGAAAAATAAAAATATGTGGCTCGTGTATTAATTAGTCAAAAAGGGAGGACAAAAACACCTTAGGATAACTGTATTTTTTGAAGGCCGTAAACCTTCGCTACTTTTAAATGGTTGGGGGTATATTTTCGGGCATGCGAATTGACGCCTGGCACTCCACTAATGTACTCCCTAGTGATGATGATGCAATCATGGGGCATAGGGTCTTGCGGTGGCTGGCATCACCCGAAGCCTATCTTTAAAATTCAATTTCTTTTCTTTAAGTAAATACTAGTATTGGACCTGCGTGGGCAGGTAGAGTTCCAGAAAAAATAGGCTGAGTTTCTCCAATTTAGGTCATGTTTTAAGTAAACACAATACATTATTTCAAGTGACTTCATAACATATCTCAAAATAACATCCATGTCTCGTAGATTTATAGTGAAAACAAAAATATCATACTAATGTAGCATACGAAGATGCAAAAAAGGACCAATATTACATATTCTCAAAATGCACCACAAAATACATATTCTCAGTCAGTAATGTCAGAATCAACAAATTGAATTCTTCTCTTGTGAGAAGGATCATTCATTTGTCTCCTCACAATACGCTCTCTATTGTAAAGCGGTGATCCATCCCGCACATGCTCTACTATCGATGAAAGCAAAGGACCTAAACAACGATAAATCAAATCTCAAAAGGACCTGCACATAATGCCACATCGATAAATAAAATCTCAAAAAAATCTTATAATAGAAAAACATAATCAAAATTACCTCGTACAATAGAACATCGAGTGGATGGTACATGAGAAGCTCTAGTATAAAACCCATAACAAATACCAATGGTCATGATGGATTTAAGAAACAACCAGTCATCAGGTATACCCCTCAAATGATGCAAAGCATCTGTCCATCTCTCTCCAAAACAAATAGACACCCCACTCCTTATCAGGAACACCGATCCCGTACATCGCGATGCCTTCGTCGACAACTCTTACCATAAACGTATCAATGTCATGCAGTATCCTAAAATCAAAGCATAACAAATAGGTTATACAATTACTTATATATAAGTTCAAAAAATATTTATACAATGCCTAACAATTACACTTATACTTACCCATCCCTATAAGCATCAATCATAATCCCTGTTACGTGACCTGCAGTAATAGGAGCTGACCATAGTGGTGGCTCTGTACAGATAGACATCAGTATAGAATGTCATGTTCCATACTTTGTAATCAAGAATTTAGTTATGCAAATATAGAGAATAACTCACCTACTATCCTTGACAAAGGCATGTCCAATGTAAAGGTAATCTTAGATATGTCTGTCAAAACATAAACAACAAAAATAGGTACCATGAACAAATATGTATAAAAAAAGAAATCACAACAAAATTAATCAAATTGTAGAACTTAAATAAGAAACCTGACTTGTCACTCTGAAGTCATCAAGATCTCCTTATAAACAATATTGTTTGTTGTAGGTGTATAACTTTGAAGATCATCAAATGAACACTCCACATTAGCATTATCCTCAAGCAACACCTTCACAGCATGAGGAGACCGTGCTCGTGACAACGCGACATACAATTACCCATGAGTAAACACTGGAGTCACCAAATACAACCCCAAGACATTTAGGGTTTGGCCTTGTGATTTGTTTATCGACATGCCGAATGCCAGCCGCACGGGAAACTGTCTCTGCCTCATGGTGAATGGTAGTTGGGCCTCGCTGCATGTAAAGGTAATCTGTGGAAGAAATACTCTTTCACCAACTTTAGTACCAGTGATCTGATTTCAGTCTCCAAGACTTTAGAGTGAAAGGCCTTACATATCATCTGTGTACCATTACAGAGTCCACGTCTTGGATCCATGTTACAGAGTCCACGTCTTGGATCCAAGTTACGAAGCAAAATAACAAGAGCTTCTAACTTTAAAACCAAGCAGTGAGGTGGATATCCGGCCCGAAGGTCGATTGTGTTCAAAAATTCTATGGAATATAGGAATGAATTTTCATGATTTTCAAGAATTGAATCTGCACTGAAATATTACTTAGGCTCACTAGGCATTGCATCCAAAGCTGTCTTATTCACAATATCCACTTGACTGTTTATCGGAGCAAGAATAGCACGCTCACTAAAGTGATAGCCAATTCAGAGTATACCCAATGTACCAAGTCTTTAAGAGTCAATCTTTGCAAGACCATATTACTTGGTAGCGTCACCATCGTATTATCATCGCTACAATCCACTCCATTCCCAATATTCATGACCCACTGTTTAAACTCATTGCATCCATTAATATTGCTTGATTGAATACGCATATTTCCAATCAACTTTAGAACTTTGATAGAGTTCCATAGAAAGGAACGACACAATGCTGCATTAACAATATCCTCACATCTTCCCTTTATAATAACAGGCAAGATTTGTGTAAAATCTTTCCCCATTAATACAACCTTTCCACCAAATGTCTTATCTGAGAATAATACATCTTGTAAGCTCCTATCCAATGCTTCAAAAGCATAACAATGAATCATTGGAGCCTCATCCCAAATAATGAGCTTACAAACTCTCAAAACCTCAGCAAGTTGTCCATGTACAGGGATTTTGCAAGTTGAAGAATTGTTTAGCTCCAGAGGTTCTTGAATCTAGAATGTGCAGTACGTCCATTCGCCAAGAGTAGAGAAGCAATACCTGATGATGCAGTGGCCAAAGCAACATACCCTTGTCCACATACTTGCGTAAGCAATTATACAAATAGGTCTTGCCCGATCCCCCCGGACCATCTAGGAAAAAAATGTCACCTGCATGTGTCACAATTGCATGCATTACAGCATCGAAAGCAACACGCTGGCTATCTGTTAATGTTGACTCCATAGCACTTGACAAGTTAGATTGTTCGACAGTATCAAAAGATCTCTCTTCCAAAAGCAATCTATTTTCACCCAAGACTTCCAAATCAGTTCTGTTTAGTTCAGGCATTCCTTCAAAATCTGCCAATGTCCGTCTCTGAGCACGAAGAATTTCTTCTAAATGTAGTAGTGCATGAGTTTCAGCTAATTGTTCAATACCAATAAACTGACCCCTGCTTCTCGATAACTGGTATAGAAAATCTTCTATCATTTCTTCTTGAGATCTCTTCCACAATATTCCTGGATAGGAAGGCTCACAAAATGGCAATATAGTACCAAAAAGACATCTCAACTGCAAGGCATTTTACATGGATGATGCTTCCTCCATACATGCAACCCATTCAGAATCATCTTCGAGTATCCCTCTGGCAATGTAAGCTGCCTTGAAAGAAGGATAGATGTGACCATTGAGCGAACGCAAATCTTCGAATGACTTAGATCCTTTACATATTGTAAGAAGTAGGCGAACATAGTATGCCTCACATGCCAAAGGAGCTACAAAGTACATGCGCCCTATAGTGTTTCCAATCTTTATTTTGGTCCATTTCTTTAACCTAGAGTTCCAAACCCATTGTTGAGGGAAATCACTATACAATGTATTGTTTGCTTCAGGATGTTGTTGATTACAGGTAAACCATTCAGTCATAGTAGTCTTGCCTACATTTTTCCTCTAAAAAACATATGCAATATTATCATCATCTCTGAAGATAACATTATGACCCCCATCTAAGTGTACCTGCAACCGTTGCACATCAGGCTTCTCATTGTGTAAGTCATACTCAAAGAGTCTCCAACATGCCTCTGATGCAGAGACGTAACTTGCATCCAAATACCTCAGAATCTCCAACATGCCTCTGATGCAGAGACGTAACGTGCATCCAAATACCTCTGAATCTCATCGACTACGCAAGCAGCATTAACATCCCCACCTTGTACAGTGCTAAATCTTATTGTTGCTCTGTCATGCCCCTTGTATATGTACTTGTAAAGATATTTCACTGGTGCTATTGTTGAGCATATTTCCACATACATTTACATGAGCATTATATGTGACTGAAAGATAAGGGTTATATGGCACAACCCATCTATTATCAACATTACACTTTTTCAATGCCACAGTTCTTCCATCATTTCGACGTATATACACGGGGTAACCACTCTCATCCACAGTAGTCTCTTGTGCAAAAGCTCGTGGATAGTTCCTTCTGCATTTCCCTTTATCCATACAAATTACACTTGGATTGAATGGCCCACAGGGCCCATGGATATTGCAATGCAACACGACATCATGCAGAGCAGGAAACATTTGCTTATCAAGCAATTCAGCACATACTAATCTGTCATAGTCTTGGACAGTCTTAGGTTTATGGGCACTATCCAAGATCAATAACGTGTGTGAATGAGGCAATCCTCTTTTTTGGAACTCAATGACACTCACATATCCAATCACCTTACCAAAGAGATCATTCTTCACGATATTTTTCATCATATCTGAATGTTTTTGGTGAAATACTCTAGTAGTCAAATTAGGCCGGTCACATACACTTTGCCCCGGGAGTAAAGCATCTAATACCTCTGGCCACTTTGGGTTCAGGTGAAAGTAATGAATAAATCGGGCTTGCCCTTTGAATGAACAATTGCCATGGCATCCTGATAAAGTTGATACATTTGTCATGGCCCACCAGTAAAACTCAAAGGTAACACTATTCTGCTTCCACTGTCCTTCTTGCAATACCACTTCCACTTCCTTCTACATGAAGCATGTCTGCTAAACCACTATAAACCTCTGAACGCAAACTTTCTTGATTATGGCGTAGCCAAGATAATCGTGACTCTTCAACACTGTAATAGGCATCAACAACAAACTGTTGCAACAACCTTCCACCACGTAGCAAGCATGCATTTGTATCTGGGTGAATTTGCAATCGATAAGCATAGTATTGTCGTTGAGTCACACAATGACCATTTCTCAATGCACTCACTTGTGCATCAGCATAAGGGATTCTCAAGTGCCATCCGTCCTCCCCTCTTAGAAATAACATGACGTACAAAAGAGGCATATAGCACCTATGCAAATTAGAGATGTGTTTGCATGTGCCTTCTCGAGTATGCAATAAAATATCATGAGACGACCAACATTACGATCATCACCTTGACCAATCACGATACCAGCAATCTCGGAAGCTGTTGACGTTAAGTACTGCCTAGATGTGGATTTCGTCTCACATATAGTCATTTTCAAATCCAAACTCGTATTGTCACTCAACATTCTTCCCACTTACTTAAAAGCTTGTGCAAATGGATTAGAAGTGTGCATCATGGATTGAAGCGCTTCTAGGATTGTGGATTCCAATCCATTCACGACACCTAGTCGATTTTGTAATTCATGCTCACTATCAAACACATACAACTGTGCAAACTGTGGCTTAGGATTGTACATATTATTGGGGACCAAGGACCCAATCTGATTATAAACAGTCCCATGCACCTTGAAAGTATAAACACTACTATTGTGAAAGAGAGAGTCATCTATTTGTGCACCCAATGATGAAAAAGCCAACACACTATTATAAGCCCTGATGTTTTCTCAAAATTTTTTACTTGTAGTGTCACTACCAATCAAAAGAGACCTTAATGGCTCAGGTGGTTCAGCAAGTGAAGGAACATACACACGCCCATGTTTACAATAATACTTACCAAGAGCCTGTCCACAACTCATCTTCTTTTCACTTGCCCATAACTGTGCTCCACAAAATCGACACTCATGTGTCATCCCTCCTAATGAGTGACTTAAAGTGGACGAATATACCAAAGGCCAAGTAGCTGCATGTGTACCTTGTACGGGCGGGAGTTCATGGAGGATAGACAAAATCCCTCCCTTTCTTTTTTCAAATACATAAGAGGGAATTTCTCCGATACTCTCCCTTCTTATTGTATTGGCAAATGGCACTTCTCTCTCTTCATGGGCAAAAAAGGAAGACATTGTAATTGCATTACCCTCATTTACTCTTCTAGCTGCATTATAAGAGGTCCTATTTCTAGCGATGAAGCGACGGTACCTTCTTTTGTAAGTCTCAAACTTTGAACCACTGATATTCCTAAATATTCCACTTGCCATTTCCCTTGTTATTTCTTTCAACAGAGTCCTATTCCTAGCAATTTCACGGCAAACACTTCTAGCACTCTTGTTAGATATCCTTTTATCTCCACCCAGGGCAATTTGAGACCTCTTAGTGCTAGATTGAGGTAAATACAACAAAGTTTCTTTTGCTACTTGTTTTTGTGCACAAAAGGTATCGTTTTCTGCAAGAATCCTATGAGTCTCTTGCATCAATACATCACCGGTATTACAGGTAACATTATGCATCCTTGGTTCAAAGAGGTTCACTATCCCTTGACTCCTATGCACATTTTATTTTTTCATTTCTACTTCTTTTCCTTGGAGCATTCAAGGAAATGGTCTGAAGAGGACACCTCAAACTACGTGTCTCTACCATTCTTGCTATAAACCTAATTCCATCAAGTATTCAATTATAAGGAGTGGCACATTGAGCATAAAGTCATTTTCTTTATTATAAAATTGTAAACATTGAATAAAAATAATAATATTTTTTCTATAATATTTGTGTATACACATAATATACAATCCCTCATGAAATTTTCTCCAATCTTCACATACATACTAAAAGATTATAAAGCTCTCTCTCTCTCTCTCTCTCTCTCTCTCTCTCTCTCTCTCTCTCGCGCGATGACATTTACCCACCTGGGTTCAAGTCTCCCCGTCGATTGGGTAGAAATAACCCTCTAAGTCGACGTTAAGCGGTCTAGTCTCAAGTGGGTATATACACATGTATATGTACATGTATATACATGTGTATATATATATATACATATACATTTATATATATATATATATACATCTATATATACATGTGTATATACATCTATATATACACGTATATATATGTATATACATGAATATATAGATGTATATACATGAATATATATATATATATATATATATATACATATGTATATATATATACATATGTATATATATATATATATATATATATATATATATATATATACATGTAAATATATATACATATGTATATATATATATATGTATATATACACATATATATATACGTATATACATACCCTCTTTCTTGAATGTAGCATAAAGGATATCGAATGGCCCTAGGGCCACTCTACCATATGCATTGTTTTTCTTGTAAAGTGCAAGGGGTTTGAGAATGGCCATAGGGGCATTATACCATGAGCACTGTGTTCTAGTGAAGCACAAGCCTGTCTGTCCAAGTGCCATAGGGCCATTCTCTAATGCAAGAAAACAAGACACGTAGAACATGCTAGAATGTGTCCAAAGTTGTACATGGTCTCAAATGAGTACACAATTATAGAGAATCATGAGACGAACGTATAGTCCTTATGTATATGTACAAATCTCTATCAAGCATATTTCAAGTAAATATCCATTACATACTTTGTCTCTCAATCATGAACGGTGTTACATGACTTGATATAGAAAGCTACAATGTCATGGTTACATTGAACCTTAAAGTTTGGAAACAGCTCTTGTATTCAAATCAAAGGAGTCTCCTTAGAGTAGGATGCACCCCAACTAAGATTCTACTCCAATGAAATGCCACAAAAAGTATACCAAAGTTTAATAAAACTCTTGCCACAAAGGTTTAAGATTGTTGGGTGAACATAGCTTACTTTATTAAACTCATTAAGAGACTTTCATAATCTTCTTATATTCAAATCAAATGAGCCCCCTTAGACTAGGATGGACTCCATCTTAAGATCCGCTCCTTTAAAATACCACAATAAGTACAATATAGTTTAAGACAACTCTTACCATAAAGATTTAAAGTGTTGAGAACATAAAATTTAGTAAATTCATTTAAGAGACTTTCTTCTTCTATTCAAATCAAAGGAGCCCCGTTAGAGTAGGATGATGCACTCCAACTTATGATCCATTCCAACAAAATACGACAAAATAGACACTAAAGTTTAAGAGAACTCTTGCTAAAAGGGTTTAATATCGTCGTGAACATAAACTTTAATGCTTTCTTAAGAGCAAAGTTAAATACATTGGAAAATGTCTTGAGATATTAGGGGTAATGTAACATAATTATTTCCCTCCTTTGGAAAAATTCCTTACAAACACTGTGAGGGTTCACATCTATACATTTCTTTGCTTGCAGTTCTAAACTTCCAAATACTACATTGGTTCATAGTTCTTGATCCTACGCAAGCTATTATCATTTTGAGAACACCTCTTTGATCAATTCATAAGCCTAGAAAAACCAACACAAAACAAGTCACTTGAGTTAGAATACAGATATATTATATTCCATTGTCTATTGCGGTGGAAATTTCAAATAGAGTGGTACCTCTGTGTTACTTGTTGATATTCAAGATTACCATAATTGATTAGCAATTTATTAATAAATGCATTTGTAGACTGAGCCTTCATTGCTAGTTCCTCCTTTGCAAGCCAACCTTTTAGCTAGTGAAATCGATTGTGGTGCCTTCATGCTTAAAATGTGTGGACGTTCTTTTAGTAAGATATCTCATATTTCATCTTCTATGGGTTGAGATGAACTACGGCTGAGGTTTTGTATACTCCTTGCATCAATCTTAGCTCCTTTATCACGTCTTTGACCATTGGTATCAACCCAATTTGCTTCTTCATTACTCTCAAAAATGTCTTGTAATTGCTTTGCAAGAGGAAGTCTATGTGTGTTGAATCTTAATTGTGACCATTTCACATTATACTCTTTCCAATAATCAACAACACCACTAAAAAGGTTAAACCATTCATGGTCATTCGACACTGGGAGTTGGCCATAACAATTAGAGTCAATCAATCTACGTACATCCTCAACATCATCAAGCCGCATCAAGTAAGGCAGTAATTCTCCCAGAAGAATGTTGTCATTCTTCTTATCTATATTAAACTTGGATGGGAAGATACAGTTACTAGAAGGAGTAACACATCCTTTATATGGAGAGTCATCAACAAGAATGGTCTTCATGGGATCACATTCAAAGGCTTTAGACATTCTTTCCAATGGCTTAAACATTATCTCAACACCTAGACAGTCTGGCCTAAACAGTTTCTTTTTCTCATAAGTGTAACAATCCTGTTGACCCAAAATGACAAAAAGGAAGTATTTTCATTACTTTTTTTTTTTGCAAATCTCTCACCATTTGAATAACATTATCCTCCATTTCTGTTGAATAGATCCCAACATTATATCTTTCAAAAAGGTAATGCAAAAAAATTATACATCCAGGTCAGAGTATAAAATATCTATTTGGACCATACATAGTGGATTGATGCAACGTTGATGTTTGAATACAATGCTTCAATCGAAATCCATTCAAATCCAACACCACTATCAACATTGATTTCTTAGACATGTCTTGTATTATACAACTCTCATTATCATTTGTAACTAACTCCTCCACAACATTAGTAGCATTTTCATTTATAGGAATATTGTTGAAGCTTCTTAGCACAGATCTTTCATTGTGAATGTTAGATGTTCCTATTCAATTAAAATCTTTATAATGTTTATATCATTTGCAACATTAAAACACCAGTGACACTTCATTATCATAAAAATTTAAACAGCACATAAAATGTCAAGCTGAATGATCCCAGGGCCATTCTCTACATGATCATGCAAAAAACATCAAGAAATGTGTATGGTAGAATGGCCCTAGGGACATTATTACAAGCACAATGAGTTATAGAATAACCCTAGGGACATTCTAAAATTCACCAACAATTGACACAAGAGAGTAGAGAATGTCCTTTGGTCCATTCTTTCAAGCACATTGTGCATGTTAGATGTGCGCTTTTGCCGCACAGGTCGTAGCTGGGGACTTGCCAGACACCGTATGCGAGCCACAAATGGCTGCAAGCATACAACAAGGAAAGCAAGCTCAAACAGAATGCCAAAGGGTGTGTCACTCACCGCTCACCCGCCGCCTTGAAGGATTCCCACGTCGCAGTGAAGAAGGAGCCGCCGTCCTCGCCGCTCTACCGCCTCTACACAGTGCTCGATCACTCTCTCACTCTCTCTCTCTCTCTCTCTCTCTCTCTCACACGCAGGAGAAGGAAACCAAAGAGATAAGGCAAGAGCACTCTTGTATTCACAACACATGAGAATGAGGATTTTAGGGTTACATTTGGCTCTTATAGGTGACTTGGCCGTTCACACTTGGGTGCCCATACATGGCCGGTCGATCCTAACCCTTATCCTACTAATATTCAAGGTGCGCCTCTCATCGGCGATCACCCAATCCCTTCATCCTTAACATATGGTGCCTACAAGCCCGGCCCATGACTCAGAATATTTAAATTAATGACGTAAAACATAATACATCTCAATGTCTGCCATGGGTTAACATGTCCCCCTTCCTGATGTAGATTCCGTCCTCGGAAGCTATGGTATGGTAAGCTCGATAGGGTTGTTGTGGTTGACCGTCTGCAAAACAGGGAAAAGAGTGAAAGTATGCTAGAATTCAAAAGATATAAAGTGTATAAATTCAAGCATGTTAGACCACAATGGATGTTGCTATGAGAACTTAGTTTAAGGGTCACATGAATGAGCTAGTGTAGCAAATTAACAGGAGTTTAAAATTATTGAAAGTAAATCAAGAGTAAGCAAGGTGTCAAAGGTTAATCAAGGTTTATAACTGGCCTAAGTCAAGGAAAATAACCAAGCTTAATAAATAAACAGATGACCACACTGTGTCTACTCTAAGAACAAGTTAATACCACAAGCCTAGGGACACTAGAAATATCAGAGTTACAGGAGCTTTTTGCCTCTTATTTTTTTTTAAATTAATGCACGTGACAATTTTTACACACAATGGCGACCTTCCTAAGGCAAAACTAACATCGATCCTGGTACCATGTTTAACACAAGGCATTATCTAGGAATCTATTAGCTTACTTTAGGCAAGGCTACCCCCTACCAACCAAGGCATCGGTCTGGAGTAGAATACTCCTCGCCTACCAAGTATCAATAAGGCGATAGGCCAACATTAAAGCACATCATAGACTTGTATTGCCATTTATTGTAGGCTCTTTTTTTTTTAATCTATTTCTTTTTTATCTTCGCTCCTGAACTATAATTTGTCTTGCATCCTTTCGACAAAGGGGTAATAGCTATGTCCTAGAGGTCAACACACACATGGCCAGGTGTCAAACATTAAGATGGTTTGACCCTAGACCTAAGACAATCGTATTCCAAGGTTAACTAAAGACGTCATGCTGCCTAGGAATATTTCCAATAAAGTTAAGCTCATTAATGATTTACACTAGCATGCAAGCAACTTCAAAAACTAAGTAGTACATTGACAATTTCCATGTGGTCATGCATTATAGTTTATGCAATTGATTGAACAGTAAAAATGAAAGAGAGTGGGTATGGAAGAATTACACCTGTAATTGGAGATCTCCTTGATTTGATGAGACAGCTTGCAATCTGATGTAGATATATTTTGATGAACGTTGCGGCAGTCTCAGGACTTGGAAGCGAACCCACCTCAAACTTTTTAACCTGTACAATCAACTAACAAGCACTATACCTCAAGAGGCACATCAGTGTGAAAATTTCAAGACTTGTTTAAGGAATCTAAACTAGAAAAAACTTGCAAACACTAACCTACCTACCAGTCACCACACTACTACTGAGGATATGGTAAGAGGATGTTGTAGAGTCCTGGCTCTAGCCCTAAGGCTAAGCCTCTATCCGCATCATCCAAACAAATAAAGTCAACCTCAGTAGTACCATGAGTTTCATCCATCCATTCATCATTGTCAGATATTTCCTTTTCATTTTCCCATCCACATAAACTCATCAAGAATGTCACCATACGAGGATAGTCATCTTGTGGAAAAGGAAAGCATTGGGCTATCGGGGATATTTCCTCTACCGAGTAGGGGTCAGTCATGGTCAATAGGCGAATTAGCCATTCTAATTCCTCAACATTTTCTTCTCTGGCTAGTACATCTATATGATCCCATTCAGTTTCAATTACAGGATAGCACATGTGGAATATCTGAGAAAGGTACAGATGATACCTCTCATCAAAGGTAGGAGTGGATGAAGTGTATGATGATCGTGCATCTGCCATATCTGCAAACACAGATATAGCATCAGTAGGTTTATGACAGGTCAATCTAGTTCTTGATTGTATATACGGATATTTTTGTTTTTAACGTGCTCTTGCTCTTTTTACTATTTTTTGTTTTTCTTTTCTTTGTTTTTGTTTTTTAAAATGTATGAAGCTATATATATACATCCCCTTGAATTTGGCCATTACATGGTCAGGGGAGAAGGTTAAGGAGGAAGCATTAGAATGTCGAGCGTGAGTACATGCTCCCCCTTTCCTTGGGTAGATCATATTATTTGCAATGATGTTGCAGCCTCTTGGAACCAATTTGTCCAGCGGGTCATAGGTTGTGATGTGGGCAGATAGCTTTTTATGACCCTTGTGGCCACATCCAATTGCAGAGATGGTAGTGTACGCTCCCATTGACGAATGGAGGAAATGGTTTCCGACGATACTATTACAAGGGGAGACGTAGACTCATCGGTTTTTTGTTGGGTGTTGACAAGAGTAGGTGTAGAGCATGTAGAAACTTCTATATGAGTGTGTGCCTGGCATGAGGAGCTAGAAGCTTCATGTGGCTCCCCCCTTCCTGAGCTAGGTGGTAATGATCAATGTTGTTTGGGAATCCAAACTAACTCTGGAAGAAGTGGTGTGGAGCACTCTGTTACCTTTCCCTTACCACGATCTTGAATTATCGTTGGGGTGGCAACAATTGGTTTGCAAGGTTTTACAGGTGATGTAGAGGGATTCAGCTTATGTTTAGAGACCCAAATCTGGTCATTTCCCTCGTAGTACCCTTGGGCTACTAATAATTTTTTAGGGATCCATCGCGATGTTACATTGCCCTTTCTCAGGTGGGTAGCTGCTTTCCTTTTACGAGGCTTCTTGGTGGCTGAACGAGATTGAGCAGGGGAAGTAGCTGTTAACGAAGCTTTGGGGACCCATTTGTATGTACTCTTTGGCATAGTAAGTGAAGCTCTAGGGACCACCTTGCCTGTTTCCACTCTTGGCGTTGAAGCGTTAGAGGGGTGGCCCACAATCGAAGATGGTTTTGCCACTGGACTTTGTGATTTTTCATTATCTAATATTTGAGTGGATGACTTAGGTGCGGGATTTTGAGCGGTCAGACCTAGTGTTGGTTCTTGTGTTGTGACTTGTCTGGTTGCCCAATCGATATTGCACTTGGTGGCCATCATCCATTTGCACCCTAAGATTACAGTCCCTTCCATGGTACCAGCAGGCATAACCAAAAAGCTTTGAATTATGGTTCCCTTGTCATAGGCAACCGGAGTGTGCAGAATTCCTGAGACAGGGGTTTTCTTCTTGTTGATTCCTTGAACTTGGATAGAACTCTTGGATAAAGGTGGTTTTCCCAGTTGACACCACACACCATATGATAGCAAATTGTGTTGAGCTCCTGTATCCAATAATGCATTATACAGCACCTCCCCGTAAGGACTCTGTAACTCAATTGGGTATCTTAGAGGTGGGTCAGATTCTAGCGCATCCTCCTCTGCTTCCTCGAAAAATACTTGCGTAATTTCCAAGTTGGCTTCTCGTTGTCGCCTAGCACGCTGTTGACGTTCTTTTGCTTCGACTCTTGCTTGTACCTTTTTAAGCTCAGCCTGTTCTTTAGCTGCCTTCTTTTGATGGATTGCATGTAACTCCTCTTGGCTCAGGGGGTCATAGTACCTTTTGAATTTACTCCCATTAAGGAATCCAATGGTTTCAACTCCGTCGAGAGTCTCCACTCTGATGGTACCTTGCGGGGTAATTTCACATACTCTATACGGTCCCTTACCAGCATATTTGAGCTTCTTTTTTTTGTTTCGCACTCCATACATCAGGACTTTATCCCCAACCTTGATGTCCTTGTCCTTTAGATGGCGATCAAACCATTTTTTCCTTCTATCCTTCTCAACAAGGGCACTGTACACAGCCAATTGTCTTTCTTCGTTTAGCCGCTCAAGGATATACAGACGCTCTGCTAAGGGATTACCATCCCAACCCTCTTGAGTTGCAACACGAAGACTAGGAATGACAAATTCCCACGGCATGACTGCTTCTTGGCCATATACCATTTTGAATGGTGTGCAATTAATAGCCACTTTGTACGCAGTACGATAGGCCCATAAAGCTGTCGTAAGCTTTAGATCCCAATCCATGCGATGAGCTTCAACTGTCTTTGTCAAAATAGAGATTAAAGTCTTGTTGGTACTCTCGGCTTGGCCATTCGCTTGCGGATAGTAAGGAGTAGATTTATGATGGGAAATCATGAAATTTGTTGTGAGCTCCTTAATCACTTCATTTATAAAATGCGTACCATTGTCGCTCACAAGTTCAAAAGGACAACCGAATCGTGTGATTATATTTTCAAAGAGGAACTTGACTGTTGTCCTTGCATCTGCCTTACGTGTCGCCTTCGCTTCAGCCCATTTGGTCATATAGTCAGTGGCCACAATAATATAGCGAGATTGTGTGTTTCGGGCCGCTGGGCTAATCGGACCTACAAAGTCTAAACCCCACTTTTCAAATGGTTGGTTTACTTTGATTGGATGTAGGGGCATCTGATCTTTCCTCTGGGGTTTCTTATATCGTTGGCATTCATCGCAACCCTTCACAAAGAGTGATGCGTCTTGGAACATAGTGGGCCACCAATACCCTGATTGTAAGATCTTTCGCGCAGTTAAGTCTCCTGAGAAGTGACCACCGGCTACGCCCATATGTGCCTCTTGCAAAATGTATAGATACTCATCTTCTCGGGCACAACGCCTAAGAACGTCATCCTTTCCTCTTTTATAAAGAGTCCCGGCTATCAGGCAATAGGGTTCGCATTCTTTGATTAGCTTTCGAGCTAGATCTTTAGGGAGCTCCTTGGGTGGAAAGCCATTAACCAAAAAGTTAACAATCTTCTCACTCCATTCAGGCATTGTCTCCACCATGAACAGGGAAGTGTCAGGTAAGTCATCATCAACCCCTGTAGGAGCCTCACCATTGGGTATGCGAGACAAATGATCAGCCATAACATGTTTCTTGCCAGGTCTCACAACAACCGTGAAATCAAACTCAAGAAGAATCAATAGCCATCGTGTGATTCTTCCTGTGGAGCATGGTTTGTTTACCAGATACAACAATGCTTGATGATCCACATAGAAAACAAACTTGGTGGCAAGGAGGTAATAACGAAATTTCCTTACTGCATATATCATTGCCAACCCTTCTCGCTCCGTAGTGGTGTAGTTCATCTCAGCATCGTTCAACTGGTGACTGGCAAAGCTAATGGGGTAGTCTAGCTTGTGTTCTCCAGGTTGAGTTATCACACACCCAATAGCAAAGTTTGATGCATCAATATGCACATGGAAGAGTAAATCCCAGTTAGGCATTCTCAAGATTGGAGCACTCGCCAAGGCCTTCTTTAGTAGCTCATAGGCACGGTCACATTCTTCGGTCCAAATAAACTCGATGAGAAGTTTATACAATGGTCGAGCTATCTCGGCGAAGAATAGAATAAACCTTCGATAATAACCAACATGGCCCATAAAGCGTTGGACTCCCTTATAGTTGGTGGGTGGGGGTAATTCCAGAATGACCTTGATTTTACTCTCGTCAGTGGAAATCCCATTTTTGGACACTATATGCCCTAAGATAACTCCGTGTTTAACCCAGAATTGGCATTTGAAAGGATTCAAGGAGATGCGATATAATCTACACCTTTCAAATATTTTTCGTAAACACATCAAGTGCTCATCCCGAGAGGAATGAACACAAAGATCGTCTAAGAAAGCTTCACAGAAGTCCCTTAGATATTCCTTAAAGGCTGTGTTTATCAATCGTTGGAATGTTGCAGGTGCATTGGTCAAGCCAAAAGCCATGACGCGAAAGGCAAACACTCCAAACTCCGTGATAAATACTGTTTTAGCTTGGTCCTCGTCTGCAATTGTGATCTGATTGTAACCCGAGTACCCATCTAAAAAGCTATATGCCTCCTTGCCTGCCACTCTTTCAAGCACATGTTCAGAATATGGCAAGGGGTAATGATCCCTTCTGGTGGCCGCATTAACCTTTTTGAGATCAACGCACACTCTGAGTTTCCCATTCTTCTTTGGTACGATGACTATCGGAGAAACCCATTCTGAGTGCTCAATAGGGTATATGAATCCACATTTTACAAGCTTTTCAATTTCCTCTTGTACAATCTTTGCGTACTTAGGATTCATTGGGTAGGGACGTTGCTGGACTGGTTTAGCAGTGCTAATCATTGGAATCGTGTGTTGCACCACCGAGGGTGGAACACCCTTCATATCATGATATGTCCAAGCAAATATGTCCTTGAATTCTTTAAGAAGCTTCGTAAGTGCAGCTTCTTCCGCCTTGGTGAGGTCTTGAGCAATAAAAACTGGTTTAGACTCCTCACCCAGATCTGCTAAGTCTATCTCCTTGACTACCGCAGGGCCATCGTGGACACCGCTACTCCCATTGGTAGGCGTTCGTTGGGCTTTTGTGTAGACTACTTTACGTTCCCCTGTGGTGAATGATTTGAAATGCTCGGGTGCGGGGTGTAAGTCTACTGGTTCTTGTTGTGCCAGGCTTTTTTCTTTCAATTCTGCCTCCTTTTGTTGTTGAGCCAACTCTTGGTTTTGCCGCCTTCTTGCAGTACGACTTAGTTTTGGCTTCTCTTCGATTTCTAATTGGGCGACGTCATGAGGTTGCGGAATACACCACATAACACTTTGGAGGTATTGTCCCCAATTATCCGCTATCTTCCGATGAGCGTCAATGGCTCCTACATAACTAAGCCACTCTGCAGTGGATCTCTCCTTATTTATTGCAGTTCGTACATTAGCTCGATAGCGTTGGCGCTTATGTCTCGTTTTCTTCTTACCAAGTTTTTGATTTTTGTTTCTATCCGATTCGGACTCACTTGGTCGATCTTCACTTTCGGATGAACTACAGGAGGGCACTGTCCTAGGCCTTGAGCACCTTGCTTCCACCTTTGGGTGAATATTTGATTCATTTTTCCCATCAGGCTCAGGGCCAGTTTCTTCTTGAGATTCATACTCAGAGTTGCATTGGTCAGAGTCTTCGCTACTTTCAGTGTCGGTGGAGTTTGCCACGTTCTCGCCATCAGGAGTCAAGTGCATAACACCTATCATGTTTATTGGCACTAACGGTGGCATATCTTGCCCCTCAGGTGTTATCCAACTTGTGCCTCTATTTCCCCATGTGTCTATGGTTGCCGCTAGGTGTACCCAATCCACGTTATCGAACTCAGTCATACCCGGTAGGACATCCATATAAGGAGAATCTTTCCCATCATCAGTCTCTTTTTTGCATGTATAGCAATACCTTAATGGGGCGGAATGAACAGTGGTATCCGATCGATTATCGATGATAACCTTGCTTCCTAAAGGATGTGCACGACCATTCTCAAGATCAACTCGAATGACAGAGTCCTGGAATTGTAGGTAGACATGGTTTTTCGACTAGTCATGCACCATTTGTGCTTCCCTCATGAAAGGACGTCCTAAGATCATTTGATATGACATAGGATGCTTGGAGAAATCCATTACAATGAAGGTATGTTTTACCTTGTATCCCAGGACCTTGATCTTAAGGTCCCTTAACATTCCAATAGGTTTAGCTATGGTTCCGTTTGCCATCTTAACCACTATGTTTGTGACTTCAAGGTGAGGTCTTCCCATAGATTCCCAACAGTTTTTAGTCACAATGCTCATGCCAGCACCACCATCAAGGATTCCCTTTAGAGTTAATCCCTTGGTAGTAATAGGGAGGGTGGCATTAGATTCGTCACCTTCAAAGTACTGTCCCAACTTGTTCACAGGTATTTCCACGACCGAATCTTCATCAAAGTTGGGTTGTAGATCCCAATGCTCCCCTTCATCTTGAAGCGTGTCGGGTCTATCCATATTTGCAAATTGTGGTAACCCCGCCTTTAGTTCTCCATTGAGAAATGCCCGAAGAGCTAAGAATAGCTCAGGATCTCCGTATAATTTGGATATGATCGTGGTTCTGATCTCAGAGGACATGAAATCCATTAGCTTGGACACATTCAACGGTACTTTTGGAGACATCGCCCCTTGACTAGGGACTGGTGAAGATGGAATCACTTCCTCTTCGATGGGGTCAGGCATTCCCTCACTAAACATTCTTTCCAGCAAGAAGGGTGTTTGCCCACTTCCGGATGTCCTATCCTCACTTTCTTCCCGAATGATACTCGGTATAGCTAACGGTTTATGGTTCCTGTGAGGCTGAACTTGCGTAGGAAACACTGTGTCTGGAATTTTGATTTTTCTCGGGTTTGGCTCCAGTTCTCTTTGTGTTTCTTCCACCAAACCCCTTAAGGGTTGCACTTGTTCAATCTCCTCAACTGGGTTTGGGTAAGTTCCAATCTTTTTCTTGAGGGTTTTTGGCCCACGTGGCTTGTCTTGGGGAGTCTCAGTCAGTTTGGGTGGTCGAGAGGGCATTAACTGACTTGGTTGTGGGGCCGAGGAAGTTTCCTTCTATTTTTCCTTATTTATGTACTCGCTTGATTCTCCTTCATTGCGCTCCCGTGTGGGTTCCTCCCTTAAGGTAGTGGCTTTGGTCCCCATGGTTTCTATTGAATCAGAATCGTCTTCAGGATCATTCATATACACGGGGTCGTCTCCTGTCCCTATGTTAGTCTTTGAACTGGGCTTGGAGCTCGTGGCATTAAGCGATCTCTTTCGCCGTGTTTTCTTTTTCTTTGCCTGAGCAATTGATGCAGTATCCCTCTCTTCAAGAATGTAGTTTTGATTTTGAAGCATTGACCGTGTAACTACATTTGCGGGTACAACGGGTGTGGTTCTTCGTGCTTGGTTGGTGACCTCAACCAAATTCAATGGCGTAATCTTGGGTGCATTAGGATTATGTGGACATTGAGCGATCAAATGATCTATGCCACAACGATTACATGTAAGTACCGGCATTCCCGATGTGCTCGCTTGATTTGGTTGCATCTGAGTAGAGATCTTCTGTAGCCTATTAGGGCACTCTGCTACACGATGTGGTCCACCACACTCGTAGCATTGAAGAGGTGGTCTCCTCGCCAAGGTATTAAGGTTTTGTCCCCTTGTGGCGAGAGCAGCCGCTTGATATACAGGCTTAACTTGCCCGAAATGATCCTCCATGTAGTACTGGGGAATCATTTCAAACGTATCAATCCCGTATGGAACAGTGGGGTCTATCTCCTCTTCATAATCCCCACATGCACTATGTGACTCACAACCCATCTGGTTTACAGGGGTAATCCTTGGATGTGGAGGTTGTGGTCCTAGCACTGGCGGTGGTAACGGCACAGACTGGACTACATTCGGATTCCTTGGAACTATGTGTTGTGACAATTGCTCGATAGGTTGTGCAGGCATTAGCGCGGGTACTTGAGGTGTGTTTGACCAAGCTAGTGGTGCCTGGTTTGCCAACATTCGCTTAAGTGTTAGGCAATTTTTAGATTGATGGCCATACTTACCACATGCATTGCAATTCCCATTGAATTTGACTCTAAATGTGGGACATTCACTCGTGCTATGTGGTCCTAAGCACACCGAACACCATTGTTGCTCTCTCCTTGGGTACATATGGCTATTCTGAGGAGCTCGATTACCCCTAAAGTATTCTTGGAGAGCCTTAGTAAGGTCGGTCACAGACATTTCAGATATCTTGGGCTCCTTGGCAATAGGTTTTACCGTCATTGGCTCGTGCCCAGATACTTGCGAACTAACGGATTTTGTTTCTGAAGACACCTTTTTACCTGCAATCATCAAGTTGTCTTCTAACTGGATTGCATTGGCAGTGACTGCTTCCCATGTTGTAAGACCTCTAATGACTAGGCCATTGTAAATGTCCTCGTGGCGCAATCCTCGGATGAATCTATCGAGGAGTTGGTTGTTATTGAAGCGTTCATCGGGAGTGCAGCGAGAATTTAGATGCTTCAATCGACTTATAAAGTCTCTCACTGACTCCCCTTCCTCGCGTTCAGCTTTTTGGAGTTGAGATGCTACTCCCCAAAGCACACCCTCACGTATGTATTCTTTCAAGAACAATCTCTTGAGAGTGGGGTAGTGAGTGCGCTCTTCAACCCTTAAGGTTCGATACCAATCTCCGGCCTTCCCACTTAAGGTTAAGCCTAAGGCTTTACACTTATGCAACTCATTGTGCTCTTCCAAGGAATCACACACGTGTTCAAAGACTTCAATGTGCTTCCTAACATTCTCGTTACCACTGAAGTTTTGAGTGAGCTTAGCCACTTGTACTGCCTTGCTTCTAGGTTCTCTCTCAAGCATGCCCCGCATGTTTTCTGCAATAGATCGTCCGATCGTCTGAGCAAATGCTGCGAGATCACCTAAGTGAGCAGGCATAGTTGGTGGAGGCACTTCTGGGATAGCTTGGCTGATAGGAGTTGGCGTTGGTCTGAGTAGGTTGGCAAATGACGTAGGATATGATATGTGGCTAGGCCTAGCTCCTCTTGGATAAGTGTGGTGATAAGGCGATCGTGGAGCATATGCCATTGGCATACTAAGAGGCGTAGGAGCTACCTGAGCATGAGTAGCGATAGGTACATATGGTTGATAGGCACTGGCACGCACTGTTGTAGGTACTGTTCCACTAGGTAGTGGTGTTGTACTAACTACAGTGGTAACAGGTGCGCTTTCTGTCATGCTCATCATTGGGGTAGGCATTGTGGATTCCTTAATGGAAAGTTGAGCCAAGGTTGGAAAACTAAAGTTACTGCTCGTGGGCTCAACCTGCATTGAGACTCCAGGCGAAACAACATACGAAGGGTCTATGGGACTCACCGAGGGAGTCTCCAATTGTGATAGGGTTGGTTGTTTGGCCTTGCCCGTATCCAAAAACCTCATAGGGCCAGTGGAAACTAGGTTCACTCCCCTATTTTGCCTCTCAATTTAGATAATCCTATGAATAACCTCACATATCATTTGCTGTTGCTCTTCTAGATTAGTGGCGCTAGATGTAGATCGTAGGACTTCTAACCAACCTACATGATATGTGTAACCCGTGTATAGGTCCGTTAGAGTCTCTGTGTGTAGATCATATTCCCAATTTTCATTGAGAAATATCCCATCCAGACTTGGTGTGCCAAACGGTTCTCTTGAAGTGGACGCAAAGTCACTTCTTATGGGTTGGCTTCTAGGGACCTCTACTTTAGGAAGAGCATCGGAAGTTGGTAGCTCAGTAGGGCCCTCATTAAACGAAGTGGGTAGAATATCCACATGGACACTCTTTGGGAGGGTAGGGTCTACATAAGATGTGAATGGTGAATCTACTACCCCTCCTTCTTCATTTACTTCGCTTGTCGCATGCTCAGAGCGTGTAGCTCTACTAAAGGTCTCTATTAGACGACTAAACATGCTAGATCCAGGTTGTGGGGCCCACACTGGCATGTTTTGGCTTGTCTCCTCAGGGTTCTTGGTAGGGTATCCCTCCATGGCTTCTGAGTCAGAAGATGAGTCACTATCCACTATTCGTGGATCTTGGGTCGCACTCCCTTGGGTTCCAGCCGAAGGCCAAGATGCTAACGTGGAGGGATGGTGTGAGCCTGCGTAGACTGAAACACTTTCTAGTGGCTCAGACTCCAGCACCGGACCAGAGCGTAGATGCATGTGACGTGGGTACCCTACGTGCGTTGGTAACTACCCTTGAAACTCACACAAGTGGTTTCTTAGGTGTTTCGCACCCCGTTTTTACTTGTTTTTGTGTTGTTTTTAACCCGTTTTTGACCCCCTTACTTACGGTCAAACTTGGACTAGGGCGTATGATAGCTCGAAACGAGCGTATCGTTCAAAGGATCCTAGTGTGCTTTACAGCACCGTGTTTGCCTATCTAGAGCTCCTGTAGTCCTCAAAACAGTCCGTTTCCCTTGGGGGAAAGGGGCAAAAGCCTATTTGCTTGTGGAGGAAAGGGTGAGGGCTTTATCCCACATACTCATTTTACTCCTTGGGGAGTGGGCTACATATAGGGCACAACTTCCCATAAGCTCTCACTTGAAAGAAAGCTATGGAGGCTCACTCTCCTATATATATATCAAAAGACTGAGACCGAGGCCGGGGCCGTGGGTCGTGGGTCGTGGGTCAATTGGGGTTCTTTCTTTTCAAAAAAATTTTCTCCAATTAGAAAATCTTTCCTCTCCACACGTTTGGTTCTTTCTTTAAAAATAAAATTTAATTTTTTATTTTTTATTTTTTAAATTTTTTATTTTCTGTTTTTTTTTGTGAGATAAGTTTTCTAGGGTTTCCTTAGGGTTCAGCCTTGGCCGCGGCGCAGTTCGCACACATAGCACAGATCTGCTGGGGATTCAGAAATCCCTCTCACGCGCAGAAACCAGATAACAGAATGCACGTCCACACGTAGAGCGAAAATATAACAAAAGAAACAGAAATGCAACACAGAAACACCTTAAGAACAAACACACAGTCGCTTTCCTACAGTGTAGATTAAACTTCACGCAGCAGCCGAGCTGCAAACTGGAGCTTGGTGCAGGGCAACTCCCCAGCAGCGGCGCCAAAAATGTGCGCTTTTGCCGCACAGGTCGTAGCTAGGGACTTGCCAGACACCGTATGCGAGCCACAAATGGCTGCAAGCATACAACAAGGAAAGCAAGCTCAAACAGAATGCCAAAGGGTGTGTCACTCACCGCTCACCCGCCGCCTTGAAGGATTCCCGCGTCGCAGTGAAGAAGGAGCCGCCGTCCTCGCCGCTCTACCGCCTCTCCGCCGCCGTGCCGCTACACAGTGCTCGATCGCTCTCTCTCACTCTCTCTCTCTCTCTCTCTCTCTCACACACGCAGGAGAAGAAAACCAAAGAGATAAGGCAAGAGCACTCTTGTATTCACAACACATGAGAATGAGGATTTTAGGGTTACATTTGGCTCTTATAGGTGACTTGGCCGTTCACACTTGGGCGCCCATACATGGCCGGTTGATCCTAACCCTTATCCTACTAATATTCAAGGTGCGCCTCTCATCGGCGATCACCCAATCCCTTCATCCTTAACATATGGTGCCGACAAGCCCGGCCCATGACTCAGAATATTTAAATTAATGACGTAAAACATAATACATCTCAATGTCCGCCATGGGTTAACATTAGAGTTGCCTTATCTCACCTTTTATTTTTCAAGTACTTGTTTAAAACCAAGTCTTGTTCGTAATGCTCCCTTTACTAGCCTAAGAGACAAGTGCTATAAAAACATTGTTGATTTGAATATTTTTTAATACACGGTTCTATAGATTGAGCAGCCTTATTTACAATTTCTTATTGGGAAAAAAGAAAAACATTAAAAAAAACTCAAAAAAATGGGAATGGGATTTTTTCCATTTTATCTAGAATACAGAGTTGATTTTAGCTAGTGGAGAATCCCGACACATAAACAATAAAAAGTGCTAGTATTATTCTTGGAAGCCTGCTACTACAAGAACCAATCAGTGTTACTATTGGGAATAATTTAAATTCCTAGCAAAAGGGTCTAGAACCATCTCTTTTATGGTAGCTATAGGTCAAGAGAAGAAGTTACCAAATAAGCCCTATCTCAAATCAAGAGGAACCTACTGTCAAGTTAACCTATAATGATAGATTGTGGGCTTGAAGTACACTTCAAGAAAACTGAAGTAGAAATTCTAGATAATACCAGCAACCCTAATGTGAGGTTTCAATCCCGCTATAAACTTCCTCTTTTGGTCCTTCTCATGAACTTTCTCAATGGCTTTAAGGTGTAGTGTTGTACTTGTCCTCGGTACATGTGGTACTTGTCCTCGGTAAATGTCAATTGTCCTTGTCTTTTGCCCTTGTTTCGTTTTGCCTCCTTCAACTGCGTGTACTTCTCTGCTGTGCTTCATCTACGCCATCTCTGATTTATCAAGCAAGCGTACATCACTTCAACATTTTCCCTGTGTGCTTCTTTGGTGAGTTATCAAGCAATCACTACTGGTCTTAAATGTTATATTCAATTATATATATCATGTTTTACCTACGTTCATTAGATATTGGGTCAAACGAAAGGCAATGTCTGATAAATCACTATGACGTGAAGAATGAATTACAATTTTCTAATGCAGCCATATCGCGTTATAGTGTTTTGGACACACTTTCTTGTCCTACACATTGTTCTATGTCGTGTATTTATCTATAACTTACTTTGTGAAATGAAACGCTCTGTGCAAGAAATCAATACAACGCAAGAGGAGGGTATGACGATTAGGTCTGGTAGGAGAACCTGCCAAAACTTGTCTACATACATTTGAACGGTCTCTTTCTCCAACTGACGTAAGCCATCCCACTGCTGTCTACTCCTGGCCTTGTATTGTGGGGTGGCAAAAAGTTTTTCTTAATTGCCTTCTGAAATTCTTTCCAAGTAAGAGGCTTATGATGGCCTATCTTGGTATAGCATTCCACCACAACTCAGCTCCTTCTAAGATGATTAGCAGCACATTTGACTTTATCTTTTTCAGAGAAGTATTCCCCGAAAAAGTAGTCATCTAACTGACTGAGACAAGAGAGAACTGACTTGGCGTCCTTCTTCCCATCATAATTTTGGAAGGAAAATGCCTTCCGACTAATCTTCTTCTCCTTTCTAGAATCCTGGGCTCTAAGGGTAGCCTCCACCGTATGCCAGATTTCATCACCTAAATCAGACTCTGCCCCTCTACTCCTCTTTCTCAACTTCCTCTCCAACTTCTCCCTCTTTTCTCTCTCTTCCAAAATCTGAGCTTGAAGAGGTAGCAATTGCTCCTCCACAGTTGGGGGTTGCAGATTCATTGTAACAGAAATAATGAAGTTGAGAGATAGAGAAATTGATTAATTAATGATAGAAATAATTCAACAAAGATGATAAATGATGATAATACTTATCGTTGAACCCGAAATTTGCAGAGTCGAGTCGATTCAAGATTCAAGCGCACTGATGATACTCATATTCTCCCGGACAATACCATCGAGAGATTTCAAAAACCACACACACTTGCTTGGCCGCAGAGAATTTGTTCCAAACAATAATAGATTCAAGCATATTAAACATAGACATGGAAATAAACATGGAAGATAAACCATAGACTTGAAAACTGTGCGCAAAATAAACATCACCATCAATCAACAAGGATTGGGTTAAATCTCCCCCTCATGCATGCTGGCTCCTTGCACTACATGAGTATTTAATCATGTATTCCAAAAATAGCCCTTGAGCCAATCGTGAAGCTTTAGCCAAAAATAGGGCTCTTTTACAAAAATAATCATTCCTTCTAGAGGATGTTCACACACATCTAGTGTGTACCAAAAATAATAGTGAAGCTCTAGCTCACACGCAATACACCCGTGCATATCAGGGTGCATAAATATTCGAGTACAAATAAATGGCCCGTGGCCAACCAAAAATAGTGAAGTATAAGTCATAAATGTCGAGACGATGTAAACTCCCATGCACATGACAAAACCGGCGCGACACCTCGTTCGGCGACCCTTGCACACTCATGCCTGTGCGACACCTCGTTCGGTGACCCTCGCACAAGTATGACGCCTCATTTGGCATCCTCGTACTCATCACCTATACTCAACAAATCAACATGTTAGGTGAGGCAATCAAACACCAATATTAACAACACTAGCATGCGTACACATGGCATCACCCAATCACAACATACATAGCATAGACCCGCAAAGCATATGCCAATCACACTTACAATGTAGTATTTAATATGACATCACTCATGATACTAATTGCAAGCATGGCACAATGGTCGGATGGGTGTCCCCAATAGACCATAGAGGGCCAATAATGTAACAGATCTGCTCTAGCTCAGATGCAATATTACAAAAGTGGTGCAAACTGTCTCGTAGTAGTGATAATCTCCAGCCTATTGGGTGACCCTTCCTTATATATGGTAGTGGTGCATTTTTAGGGCTCTCCAAATAGGCTCCTCTACAAAATCAAATCAGAGTCCAACTATTTTATGCTTAGCAAAGAGGAAATTTTCTTGCATGGGTTTTAAAATGGTGATGATTTATGGGCAAGGCCTCAAGAAGACTACAAATGTCAAATGAAATTGGTATTCCATGAGCACTTTCTCCCTCTAACATAGGGACTAAGACTGTAGATGTCAACATTAAATGGTCAATGGACATGATGATCTTACAAGAGGAGTTCAAGGGGTGACGTAGAAGTGTCATTATGGCCATGATAGACTACATGTTGAGGATTAGTCTTTCGATCCAAGTGTGTTTCTAACATGGCCACCACCACTGAATATAAGGAGAGGGAAGCCACATACTACATGCTGTAAACATGTGGGAGGGGATTAAACAAATAGTTTTTTAATGTAATCTATGTATGTAAACTTATATAGGGGGCTTGAAATTCATAATATAAATATGTATACCTACATGTCTACTCACACATGGTTATATATCCCAAATTCATAAGTCGTTCCCCCCCCCACCTCCCCCTTATTAAAGGTGAGCCCTTGGGCAATGAATTCAAAAGGAATTTCATAGCTCTTTTTATATCTCTAATTCAAGAGAAAGAATGGCATCAAGTGCATCAAGCATGCATCATGATAATGTTAAGCAAGAGGATGAAAAATTTTGAAGAAAACCTTTAGGAGGAGCAAGATGTGTAGATGTCTGTGCTACACTTGGGACAAGATGAAGTATGTTATAGATAGTTCTTGTGGGTGGGATAGAACATCTTCTCCTTTACTTCACATGAGCTTACAGTGTCATTGCTTGATGCATTTCGGCCTTGGCCACAGCTCTTGAGAGACCCAAACATAAAAAACATATGCCCCACATGTGCCCTAATCATACCCAAACATATATTAAAGAACGCCCAAAAAGAGGCTACACCGGCATGGCCTATTTCTAGGGTTTT
This sequence comes from Cibotium barometz, assembly GCF_041138505.1. Classification (NCBI taxonomy): domain Eukaryota; kingdom Viridiplantae; phylum Streptophyta; class Polypodiopsida; order Cyatheales; family Cibotiaceae; genus Cibotium; species Cibotium barometz. Next base: position 7,319,773 of record NC_141096.1, on the reverse strand, counting down.
TTTTAAATCACTTTCAAGAGGGACTGAAATCCTAGTGTTGTTACTTATAATGACTCCATATTTTCTTTCATTGGCAAGAGGCTCTATAGGTCAACCCTGCAAAAGCTCAGACCCTTATGACACAGTTGGATTTGCACTTCTAGCTTTTCAAATTCCACCAGGTCAGGAGCCGGGCTGATTGTATTATAGCCATCTATTTTTTCAAACTTTCCAGCTATTACATGAACGTTGCAGCTATACTCGAAGCACCTTCCAACCAAAGCAGAGCATCTCTCTTACTTTCATACTCTACTTTTGTTATCCTTGATGCTTCTTCCTTTTTAGCCAACTTGAATTTCACCTTGGCAAGCATTGCCTCTGCCAGTCCTATATGTTTCACAGAAGTTGCTTTGAGGTTCTTCTCTTTCACTTCCCATGAATGGAGAAGGTTTGTGCTCTGACATTGAGATCCTACCATTGGAATAAGTTCTCAATGGCCCATTGACTTTCCTCCAATTGTTCAGCTTCCTATTTAGGCCACCCATTTGGGCCTACACAGTCTTCAACATATTCTCGCCAAAAAGGGCCCATGTAATTTTGTGGTCCTTTGGATCATTTTTGGCTACTTCACATTTTTCAAATGCGAAGCACTTTGCAAAATTTGTTGTGATTTCATTGTTTGGAGGAATCCCTTGGTATAACTTTTGGTAAAGCAGCCCACACTCATGCAAAAACTTTGGGTGAACCATGCTCAAGAAAATCTTACTGCCCTTTTGGTGACTGGCATTAAAGACCATCAACCACCACTGACTCTCTGGAATATTCTTGTCATTGATGTATTGGAAGCTTTCCTGTCAAGCTGAGTCCATACTCAGCGTTCAACTCCTTGGCTATATAGAAAAATCGTGTGAGGCGAGGATATTCAAAGTTAGAGGATCGCTTACCACTCCGTGCATAGAAAACCATAGAACATGATGAAGAATCAGGAATGGTTGCCTCAATTATAATCATGTAGAAACCATGAAAGAATAAGCCATTTAAAATAATATTAATAGGGAAACCTTACCTTGGGAAGGAGCTTTGGATGATGACTTTCCTATTCCAACGTCATCAGGGGGCTGTGGAAGGTTTTTGTTGACACACTTTCTCGGAGGAGTTTTCATTCTACAGAAATAATTAAGGGAAAAGAGGCATGTTACATGGTTAGACCTAGTAGCCTACTAGTTCTCTCATGACTTTGTATGAGAGAGAGAGAGAGAGAGAGAGAGAGAGAGAGTTACCTCTTGAGGATGCCACCCATGCTCTTTTGGTCAGGTCAGTACAACTGTAGAGTCTTACTGAGGTTATTCGAGTAAGGACCTTTTATCTGTCACCATGGGTAGAGAAGGGCGCAAGGGACTAGAAGGATCTCAAGGTATAGGGATGGGAATGGTGATAGGCCTCTCCACATCAGCAGCTACAACCGCCATCACTACCGAGGGGGAAGGATATCTCTCTTCTTCAAGCTTCCTCAGCAGGCCACATATATATATATATATATATAGAGAGAGAGAGAGAGAGAGAGAGAGAGAGAGAAATGATATATTATTGAAAATGAAATGATATATTAACGTCCTCAAAAGGCCAAAATGACCTATGAGACCAAAAAGGTTACAACAATTGGTGGATCTGATACAATGTCTGTGTAAGAAAAGCTAAAACAACTAAACAACTAACTAAACTAAAACAACAACTATAAGGAAAAGTAAGGTACTAGGAGCTCCTAATGGATAACATCTAGGAAGGAAAACTCCAGCAACAAAGGTAAGCATCATATACATCACTATCCAAAGATGTCTCTCATCGGTCGATGGCAGATATCCTCAATGTCCTCCATGGTGAGTACTCTGACTGGACGTCTCCCGTGCCGTGCTAGTATGGTCTTGATCCTCTGTCTTAGTCTCCGTCAGTGTTGGGATAGGCCTCTCATCTTGGGGCGCCTGGATCGCCCCAGCTCTATAGCCCGATCAATCACCTCTGGTGGTGCGGCTATACTCTGGGGCTAGCTGCAATGCCTGCTGGCCTGACTGCTCAATCTCTGGTCGAAAGAAGTCTGTAATCTACCTCTGTAGGTGTCTCTCCCTCTCTGATCCCCTCCCTCTCAAAGAGACCCTCTCTATGTCTACGCAGATCCACCAAGTATAATCCGAGGCATCTTTGATCTTGGTATCTCATGACTCTAGAAAGTGGTCCGAAACCCTCTCTAAACAGGCAATGAAAACGGCCTCACATCTCATAATATACTAGACAGTGACATATGTAATGTAACTCTGTCTCTAGCTCCATCTAGCACAGTTGACTCAACTTGGTACTCCTCTGAATCTGCCAGTCTCAATCTCTAGCTGGTGTGAGGATGTGTGCATCTCACCAATAGCACACTGTACCCCATGAGAAAGATGAGTATCCATGTAGCTGGGTCTAATCACAAACCCATCCTCCGTGAGCTGGAGAAGACGATCTCTATAGAAAGCCATCTTTGTACCAAGCTCGTGTGTTGGCTGTATCCATGTCCTCCTAGTGTCCAGCTAAGTCAAGTCCTGCCTGATAAGTCTGGTAATCTCTGTCCGTGTGAGAGAGAGGGAGGGTGCATCCAAGGAGTACTGAAATGGAGGTAGCCTGTCCATACTAAAGCCATGCAATTGGAACCAAGTTGTCATCTGTGCATACCAACATGATCCATCTCCTTGTGATGCCAACTGTCGTGAAGACTCCAGGGCTAAGCGAGCATATCTATCTCTAGGGAGAGCCCAAGTGCTATGTATAAAGGAGATTTCAGATCGAGTGAGTGCCTCTACTACCAAATGGGGGGGTAGCCATCTCTACACGGGGAGAGAGAGAGAGAGAGAGAGAGAGAGAGAGAGAGAGAGAGAGAGAGAGAGAGAGAGAGAGAGAGAGAGAGAGAGAAGAAGAAGAAGAAGAAGAAGAGTTCAACTGGAGGAAAACACGAGACAGAGTGAGAGTGGAGTGGCACAAGACAGCTTGGAGTGTGGAGTGGTGCGTGTCCCACCACCACCACAACATTTAATCAATCATGAAGTTTTTTGAACTCCTAAACATTTTTGCTCCTTTCAAAATGCCTCTTTTACACCCTAAAGAACTACTTGTGAAAGCCTTCCAAAAAGGAGAAAAGTGGTACCACCTATGCATGCTTTGATGCATAATTGGTGTTCTTATTTCAATGTATTCAATCAAATTTTCTTGCAAGGTTCTTAAAATGTCATGTTTTTGCTTGTGTCCAATATACCCCAAAAAGAGATCCCATCCAAGTGCTAATTTCTAAGCAAGTATAGGCTTACCATAGACCTAGAAAAGACCAGTGTCATATGCAGTTTGTGGGAGATCCCACTCTACTACAACACTTACCTTATCCGTATATGCTTACCATAGACCTAGAAAAGACATGTGTCATATGTAGTTTGTGGGAGATCCCACTCTACTACTATAGCCGAATACAGCCACTAACCCCTTCCTTTTTAGGTTGGCATTGGGTGCCTAGAAAAACCTCATTTCACACCGTGGGTGCCCCCTCTCTCTCTCTCTCTCTCTCTCTCTCTCTCTCTCTCTCTCTCTCTCTCTCTCTCTCTCTCTCTCTCTCTCTCTCTCTCTCTCTCGCTCGCTCGCTCGCTTGCTTATTGTCCTTTGTCTGAGAGTAGACTCCATACATCCTTGGGAAGCCAAGGTTTGATCCTATTTAGAGGAGACAAGCATTCTTGCCCATAGGCTCGAGCCCATAGGGTGCTTTGAATGGTGACATTCCTATGCTCTAATGATAAGAAATGTGTCTTAACTTATCATCGGGCTAGTTCGAAATACAAAATGGATGGCTTAGACTAGGAATAAGAGACAACAATCTGGTTGAAAATCATATGACAATTGTGTATAATTGCTAAAAAGCGAGGTTTGTTTCATTGATTTTGCAAGTATATATGTATGCTTTATAATATGGTTTTTCTTTGAAGTGCCTAATGTTAGTTGGTAAACCACAATGGACTTTTAGTAATTAAAATATGTGTCTTTGCCCATGAACAAGAGGTTGGATGAGGCCTCTACAAGAGTGTCTCGTCCATGGACAGTTATGAACCCATTCTTAATACTTTTCTCTCAACCACTTATATTGCATATTAGCACTTCCAAAAATACACTCTCTTTAGCAAACATTAAACCAAATAAATTTACGTGCACTTAAGTTTAGAGTGATATTACATTAGAAGATCAAGAAAATACATAATTGACATGGCTTGATGACTACTATTGAAAAAAACGTTTGTATTGCATATTGAAGAAAAATGTTTGTATTGCATTAAATAATGCCACTAACATTATTTAATGCAATAAAGGTGAATCTTAGTCCCACCTTTACTGTAGCAGCACATCCTCGCCATTTGCTCGACAACCACCACCTTTACTGTAGCGGCACATCCTCGCCATTTGCTCGTCGACATCCACCACCTTTACTATAGCAGCACATCCTCGACAACCACCACCTCCGTTTCCTGCTCCTCATCCTAGCCATGTGCTTAGCTGCCTTCTCAGTCTCCTCCTCCTCATCTCCTCCATTTCCACTCCCTCTGTCTCCTCCTTGTCTTCCTCCCTCCCTTGCTGAGCCCTATTAACAAGCTTACTCCCTCCGCCATCCCTAGATTGTATCTCCAACCCCTAAGTGATGTGTGTTTGTGTGGATCTCGCTACTAAGGGCATCGTTTACGCCCTACAACCCCCTCCCCCAAGAGCTTGGGCTAACAACAAGACCCCCCCTTCTCGGAGACCCCTCGCCTACACACATGCTCATCCGCCATTGCCACTTGCTCAGCTACTATGAGTCCTCCTGCAGGGATTGACAGCATCACTTCAAGTAGATCGTGATTAGATTAGAAAGCCAGATGGAAATATAGTTGCAGTCCACATGGCCAGCATGCCTTTGAAAAACCTTTCCAAGACTACCAGCGTGCGCCTTAATGCACCTTTTAAAAAACATTCCTCCTATGGTTTACAAGGCCGAAATAATTAATTAATGAGAAAAATAACATTTTGGAACATATTAAAGTTAAAATACAAAAAAAAGGTCTAATAAACACAGACCACCTTACAACTACATAACAGAACCAAACAAAGACTGTGAACATTATGGCTAATAGCTTACCAATAGTTCTCTTCACACTATGATTTTGAAGTTGAGACAAATGCAAGAAAATGTGGGACTTTAGACTGCTGGTCGCATTCAAAGTAAAAATGTGTTTCTAGAACAAGATCCAAAGACTTCATTTTAAATTGAGCCTCTAATAAGGGCCCACTATGAGTGTAACATTCATTAATAAATTAATCATAGAAAAAAAATGTTAGGTGAGACTATTGATTAAGGTTTTGGATGGTGATTTTTATGAAAACGTTTTGCCAACCAACCATCTCTCTCATTCTCTCACACACGCATGAAAGTGCTTGAGGTAGACAACCTGCTAAAGTCATTTTAATTATTGCATGGCGGGTTCAAAGTTGTCTTCCACTTCTGTCTCTCATTTAATTAAAGTCCATGCTTCATTCTATCTCTCTCTCGTGAAGGATCCTCCCTTACTCTTGGTGACTTCATAAATGGCATTTTCTTTTCTGTGTACCACCTTGAGAAAAATTATAGTTCATAGATGCATTCTTTTCTATGTACCACCTTGTGTAATTGCAGCTCATAGATGCATTGTGTAATGTTAGGCTCCAAGAATATTCATCTCATTGACTCTTGAACATCCAACACTCATAATTGAGTACATGTGCAATTGAATTGACTTTTGAAACGAGATACCTTAATGTAAAAGTGACAAATTCAAAAAACATTTATTTTGATCTTCTTTCTATTGAAACTCACTCTAAGAGTTTGTTGATCTCGTAATAATTTGTCCGATTGGACACCTCTCAAATCCTTGCCAATGAACAAAGGAGGAGATCTTCTAGTTTTAGAAAAAGTAAGAAATCCCAAAAAAAAAAGTACTAGAACATACCAACTCAAACCTATGAATCTACAACCCCTTTAGAAATTCATATTAGAAGGATCAATATCTTGCACCATATTCATTCGCATAGCATTTATCCTACTTAAATCCGAAGAAGGCCATTTCTTGTTACAAATATTAAGATAGAAGATTCCTATTGTCCCCCTATACTTGCCTTTCTTCCTTTTCAAATCATTCCCACTCAATCAATCTAGAGTGGGCTAGTGCCCTTAACTTATTAAGAAGCTTGCAAGGCTCGTGGTACTACCAAACCTACCTCCATTTGGTGGTGATCTAAACATGGAGGAATAAACGAAGATCCCATAATGAAGAAGGGTGTTTAAGGACTTGTAAGGATATTTCAACTCACTAGTGAACACACTCGTGCACACATAAAGAGCTTCAAATGTCCCCAATTAAGCACCATAATTGTTTTTCTTCCATAGAATTGGAATAGAAAATATATAAGAAATAAAATTCATCTCATTTTAATCCTCAACAAATGAGATGTAATGTAAATAAGCACAAGGATGAGGTAAGATGACTTTTAACTAATGAAGGAAATTCTATTCTCAAGCACTCTCTCTAGTCTAATAGTTGATGCTTACATGTAATCCAAGCCCCCATCGTGAAGTTTTGCCCCTCTCAACACACTATCATCACCATTGAGTTGGACAGCACAAACTCCTTGTGATAAAGTCCATTTTTGTCATCCTCTTTAAAGGTAAAGGCAATACCAAGGATGGAGAGGATGTTATTGTTTGAGAAGTACATATGGAGGCGCTGAAATGAGGAGAGGTAATTCAAGGGTATGTAGGGGACGAAGCCCTTCAAAAGATGGGAAAAAAGGCCATTTATTGGAGATGGGGGTTTTTTTAGCACTAATATGCAAATTTTAGAAAGGAGTTTAAATAGTTAATATTAAAGTGGCCAAAGAAAAACTAGTTTTTTTATTAAAGAGATGGATAAGCAAAAAGTGAAATGAGTGAGAAAGAAGAAAGAAATATATATTAATGTCTACAAGAGGCCAAAGTGGCCTATGAGACTAAAGTACCAATACATCCAAAACTCATGAAAAATGAAAAGCATAAACTGAAAAACAACTAGCTATAACATGTGGCCAAAGAGAACTAGTGGCCAAAGAGAACTAGTGGCCTAATACAATTGCCAAAAAAAGGCATATCTGATAAAAGTGTGGAACTAGAAAAATGGTAGGCTATGGGAAGTAGCTGAGATAAACTCATCGCATAATGTCTCACATAGGTTGATCCAACATAAAAAAGCTGAAGTGCCGAGATTGTGCTTCACGATGTCGTGCCAATATCGCCCCTATCCGCCGACAATGTCTCGGCTGAGGCCATAACCCAACGGGTCATGGACGCCATGCTACTCGCTGTGCTACTCTGAAGAAGTCGGTAAGGGTGTGCTGGGCTGTGTCTTGGACATGTCCCCCTTGTTTGTGGAGTGTAGGATGTGGTCTGCTGGTGTTTGCGCAGCTTGAGGAGAAAAAGCCCAAGGAAGTGCTGGTCTGAGTAATCCATAACTGTGGACAATGGCCCAAATCCATCTTGGAAGAGGCAATGAAAGTGCCCTCGGATCTCATAGTACACTGGGCACCAACATATGTAGTGCTACTCTATGTTTGGCTCCAGCTGACAGAGCTGGCAAATCTGATCCTCAGGGGGAAGGGAGATGGCTCCATATCGATCGGTCTCTATCCTCAGCTGATGTGTTGATGTGCAGATCTTGCCAATAGCACATCTGACTGCATGAGAAAGGTGAATGTCCATGTACCTCATGCGAACAACAAAACCATCAAGGGATAAGTGGATAAGATGCTCTCGGTAGAAAGCCATCTTCATCCCTAGCCAGTGTGATCCACGTGAGTGATATGTGTAGCTGAATTATATCCATCCTGATGATCTTATTGATCTCACTTCGGCTCAACTCTAGGAAGGGGGAGTCTAGGCTGTACTGTAAAGGTGGAAGGTGGTCCATATGCATACCATGTAGCTATAACCATGTGCTAGTCCAGGCATACCAACACTCCGTGTTGCCTTGTGATGCAAGCTATCTGGATGACTCTAGTGTGAGTCTAGAGTACTTGTGGTGGCTGGAGAGGCTCCATATCCTATGTATGAAACTGATCGTTTAGAAGAGGGCCTCCGCTACGATCGTTGGGACTCCCATCTTTGCCCAGACTATCTCATGTGGTACTGATGATTTACTCCTAATAATGTAGGAGATCATCATCACTAGTGGTCTCTCCATCTCTCACCCATCATAAAACTCCCCTCCACTCGAGGTTGGCTGCTCTACTATAAATCCACTCCTCCAAAAAGCGCTAGTGTAACCAATGTGTCAAATAATGAGAGCTTCATCCGAGGCTCATGAAACTAGATGTGTGCACACTTTCTCTCTAGGGCTCCGAGTGTAGCATATCCTCTAGTCAATATGTCCTCCGCTTCTCTCCTCATGGTAAAGTTCGGTCTAGCAAAAGTGACCCTCAGGTAGACATATCTCCTTACTCTCTATATTGTCTCCCCACCATAGGTGAACTCAGGGAACTAGTCGACCCATTGGTGAGAGGTGTTAAACACCATTACCTTGGTCTTCCCAAGGTTTACTGTATGGTTGGAGGAGAGGTGGTTGTCCGGGTATCTGGGAGCGAGGTAGCATAAGCATGCCAGGTCTCTGGTGATGTAATAGGTGTCTGGGATCTGGGTGTTTGGAAAATTTGCCATGCCTCCTTGCTGTCCTATCCCAAGAAAAGATGGTACAACTCATGTTCCAACTATTGAGATTCAAGCTCGATGTCAGTGTGAGCCAGCTATGCTATGTGCTGGCATGTTAGGTAGGAACATGTGTGAGACATAAATGACCACGTGTCCAGCTGGTCATAGTGTGTGGACATTAGCTAGGGTTAGATGTGTGTGGACACAACTCATAGTGTTGTGTGTATTATGGATTATGGCATTATGCTTTGTGAGAGTGGAGATGGCTTCCCTCTATGGTTAGGGTTTGCAATATACATTAGGGTTTTCTCCTGTGTGTGTGTCTCCTCCCCCTCTACCGTTCTTTCAACATGGTATCAGAGCCTTGTGCTGTTTATTAGGGTTTATGAGTGAGTGAGAGAAGAGGGAGAAGAAGCTGTGAAGCTTGCCATTGAAGCTGTGAAGCTTGGAGCACACCAACTACTATCAGATCTAAGAGCTTGGCCTACCGGGTAAGGTCTTCTAAACATCCTTGAGCGGATTGCAGGTGATAGAGGCAAAAACAAAGCAATTTAGAGCAACTCAAAGCAAAGCAAATTTTTGGTTTTTGGAAGCTTTCCATTAAAGTTTGGAAACACTGATGTATGGTGGAAATACATGTAAATCTAGCAAAAGACACATGTATCTGACAATGAGAGATGTATTGGCAACTCCTATGCAAGCCCTACTGTGATTTTGGAGCAATTTGAATGCATTTAAATGTGTGAAAAATTCTGGTTTTTGAGCTCTCACAAAACAGAGAAAAGGAGGTGAAGATTTGATGCATTTGGAGCGTGTTTTTTTTGGCAAAAATTCAAGCATTGACTGGTTGCACACATACCCAAGTGTGTTGGGGACTTGAATACATCATCAATTAGTATTATAATCATCCACAAATCCCTGTAGAGCAGGCGGCGCAGCTCCAACAGAGAAACAGGGCAGAAAATTGATCATTTTGAAGCGAGGAGTTCGATTAATACTTGGTTGGTTGATAACTTCCCCAATTGCTTTAGCAATTGGTTGCTATACACATTGGAGAAGAGGGCTACATGGTTGGTTTGATCAATTATGCTTAATTGAGCTGGGAATGAGCTGATTAAACAGGCTATCCACTGGTTGCAGAGAAACAGAGCAATTTTAATTGAGCAATTAATCCTTGGTCTTAAACAATTGGACAAATTCCTCTTACATGGAGTTGATGGACACTATTGCTAAGCTAATGAATGCCTGGTTGCTCAATTTGGACAAATATTGAAGAAATTAGAGCCATTTTATTACTGGTTTTTCTAGCTTTTCTGTTTTTCCCAAAACAGAGAAAGGGGTTTTCAAAAATTGATATGTACACATGTCATATGGTGTTGATATTCAACATTGAGGTTGTCTAGGTGTCAATACAAGTTGTCCATACTTGATTGCACCACTACATTGTGATTTGGAGCCGTGGAAAGTGCATCAAAGCAGGGTATCTCGGACTGCATGAGCCAGTTCATTTTAGATGCATACAAGTTGATTTTCTACATCAAATTTGAAGATTGTTGGCTACTTTGGAGTATCTGGAACATTCATTGGAGTGTGGTTGAGCTGAGGAAGGATCATTTACAGATTTGAAGTGTGCGGAAGGTGTATTGCATTGAGCAAACATGTCGGATAATCCAGTACAAATTGTTGGTGAAAAGCTAGATAGGAAGAACTTCCAGGCATGGAAGTACAGGATAAAAAGTTTCTTGAAAAGGAAAAGAATTTTGAAATCTCATTACAGGTGCTGAGCCAGAGCCTGAGCTACCCCGACAACCTACACAGCAACAGGTTATTGCTCATAAGCAATGGTCAGAAAGAGCATTCAAAGTGCTGCATTATCTGTCTATATGTATTTCTGATGCTATGCTCATACACATATAGGATGCTGAGAATCCCAAAGATGCATGGGATACTTTGGTAAAGATGTTTGATACAGACACGAGTGCTCGCAAGTCTCAGTTGTGACAGCAGATACATAATGTGAAGCGGAATAAAAGGAGCATCCATGATTATGTGCAAGAAATAAAGAAGTTTGCAGATGCATTGGCAACAATAAATGCCCCCATGCCTGATGGATATTACCTTGCGTGGTCTTGGCAAGGAATATAAATCTTTTGATACATCCATCTCGGTTCGGAGTACAGGTCTACCAGACTTTGATGAGTTGGTTTCCCTCTTGCTTGTTGAGGAAATCAAACTCAGTGATTCCTTTCTGGATGCATCTACTAGCCATGATGATAATGGCAGAAATCAGGCTTTCTACTCGCAAAGAGGTTTTAGAGGTAGGGGGAGATTTGCATCACGTGGTCGTGGTGGTAATGGTCGTGGATGGCAGGATAGGTCATCACAACAGAATTTTCAGCCCACATATGGTGCTCGAGGTGGTCGTGGTTATACCCCTCAAAGAGGCAGTGGTAACCCCCGTGGTGGTAGAGGACGTTGGCAAGGCCAACAGACATCTATGCAAGATGTGGAATGCCATTATTGTGGGAAATATGGTCATATGGTGAGAGATTGTTTCCGCAAACAGAATGATTTGAGAGGGGGTAGAGCCAAACGTGGTGGTCATTATGGTGGCAATTATGCACAACATGGTGGTGGAAACTATGCATCAAGCAGTAATGATGGCACTACAAATCACTTGTTTGCCATGAAACATGTTGTGGGATCGATGATGATAAATGCTAAGAATGATGATACATGGTATATGGATTCTGGAGCATCAAACCATATGACTTGTCATGGAGAATGGTTTGAGCATATGAAGCCTATGGATGTGAAAGGCTATGTGGAGACAGGTGGTGATACCCAGCATGTCATTACACATGTTGGAAGTGTACCATTGGTTATGCACAATGGTCAAACAAAATCTATGCCTGATGTATTGTACGTGCCTTCTATCACAAAAAGCTTGGCCTTAGTTGGTCAAATGGTGGAACAGGGGAGAGGGAGATCTTTGATATGGTTGGACACATTATGAGATAAGTCACGTCTCCCAAGACATGACCCAACGCTTCAACGGGGCCATGAAGAGTAAGACAATGTAATAGCTAGGCAACTAGTAGCTGACTCTACTCCCTTCAGTGTTAAATGACAAAGAAAAAGTCCCAATAAGCAAATATAAAGTGTCTTCAAAGCCGTCATAATCATTAATGGTGACTACTTTGAAGGCACCACTAGGTGTTCATAAATAATAGAATATGTATAGATTTTTTAAAATCAACTATTTGGAAAAAAATGGATATTTTATTAAAAACCATTATTTTCTATTAGTGGTGATACAAGGAGAGACTCGACCTAGTTCAAAAATCAAGGCTCCAGTCCAGGACAAAAACTATGCCTAGTCTCTAATGAGAGATTTTTTGAGCTAAAATTATCTAGAGTCTGTGATTATTTTGATCTGGCCGGAATTCCAATTGTACTGAAGCCCCTTTCTCTTAGCTCTGAGTATTTGAAACCGGACCCCGTTCGGCTGAATACAGGTGAAATGGGTTTTGAGCTTGATGGAGATATATATTAATTTTATAAGCTTTTTATTGACATGGATAAAAATAATGCTCCAACAGATAATGTTTTGAGTGTGTTAGATACTATTAGGGCACTTCCTCTCAATAGCAGTTTGCATGTTGCATTACATAGTGCCATCAATATACATAGAGTGGATAAGTTGCTGGCATCATATGATGAATATGTTGCTTATGAACTATCGCCATGTGGAAATTCTTCTATAATGCATGGTATGGAACAGAGGCAGGATGGTCACTCATGGGTTGAGTGCATAACATGCAGTTCTGGTTGTTTTGACGGTGATGTTTGATTTATCTAATCTAGCCATTTGCGATATGTGAATGTAGATTGTCCTCATTACGCTAGGATGCACTTGCATAATGAGACACAATGGAAAGGCCGATTGAAAAGAAGTTGTCTACTAGAGAGAATGGCTGGTTTAGATTTCGGTAATATTTCCTGTAAACATTGTGATTAAATGCCTGAATGTGTGAAAACAAACCCAGCTATTATCTATTACTGTCTACCAAGAGATCATCAGAATACAAGTAGATGTGCTATACATATGGGTAATCATGCGCATCCTTACAACGAAGGCATAAGTATATATGCATTGGGAAATATTTGGAAGAGAAGGTAAATAGTAGGGTCGCCCTTAATCCTTTCACTACAACAAAGCAGTTGCAAACAGCAGTGACCCAAGATGTTATATTTGGCATGCTAATGAAGGATGATGCACATGGTTACTCAGATATTGGGGGGATGATGAGTTTGCACAAACGTTGGAGTATGTTACTCCCTTTGTCCAATAAGAAACGCATTGAGAGATGTTTGAAATATGCCAAGCAGGATAAAATTATTTCAACTATCGGTCTTGAGCAGTACTTTTAAGAACAAGTGTCGATACCCTTTTATTCAAAGTGTGCTCTTTCTGGGCCAGTTAAGGGACAAACATCAACCCCATGTTTTTTAGATGTCTACAAAGGGTCCTAGTAGTGGATTAGACTTGGTCAACAAGATGAGACTAGTGGTAGTTTGCAACATATGTGCGTCCATTTCAACCATATTCTCAGGGTGTCTAGATGGCCCACAATGTCTGCCCAAGTATACGATCCATTCATCTGTGAACTAGTCACCCTAGCTACGTGCAAATTTAGAGTTTAGGATCGGCATACACAAAAATAATTTTGGAAGATGTTGAATACAATGGTTCAACAAACAGTTTTCATAAACCTGAGTTTCATGGATTCATAGTAGATGAAGCAAATGCTAATTAGATTGCTGTTCACACCATTTATTTTGAAGGGGCAAAGAAAATATTACCTAAGAAAGAGATAAGTTGTGTTTTTCATTGGGAACAAAGTATGGTGAGGAACTCGCATCATAAGTGTATGTGCCCATCTTTCATTAAGGAATACAAGTCTCTGTGTAGAAAATGGAGAAATGTTCCTTCAAAGACAGCCACCTGCACGGCTTGTAAAAATGAGATTAGAAAGTTTTGGTTTTCCGGCCATGCTGTGCAGGGAGAGATTCCTGCATTGGAGACATGGCTAGCTTGGTGGGATATTAAGGCTTTTCATTGGGGCTCTTGGTTTGTTACTCACATCAGGAGGACTTGAGAGTTTTTGTTCCAAGGACAAACCTTGCTAAGACAAAGCGTGCAAGCATGAGAGCATCAATAGGTAATAAATTTAGATTACCTTGTTCGAGGCCACAGGTGCAGACATGGCATTGGTTGTTTTGCAAAGTGTGAAGCATAATGCTTGCTTGAAAGGTATGCACTCTGGCGGCACAGAACCAAAAACATATTTATGATTTTGGCTCACACAACTATGCAAGAGATGGGTATTGACTCTCCTGAGATGCAGCGTGGCAAGAGAGGTCAACAAAGTGCGTGCCAAAAGCGTCCACTGTGTGTGGATCCAAGCTAGATCTTGGATGAAGACAATCATCGTCCAGAGCATGTGACTATGATAATAGACCATCTAGAGGGTAGCACGCGGAATGCAAAGAGTGTGGAGACAAGTACATGTGTGAAGACTAAAATGCCCAAAACAATGTGGTCAATTCACAAAACTACTACTAGTAGCAAAGTAACTTGTTTTGGGCGATTGCGAAGATAGAATGGCAGATGTGGCTCTCAAATTATTGATGTGGGGTTAGACAAAAACAGTGGAGTTCCAGCAGCTCCATGTTTTTGGGGTCGTAGAAAGTACCTTGGTGGAGTTGTTGGAGGGTATGTGTGCTTCTGTAATTCGTCTCCGACACACTCTTGGGATGTTAACGAGGACCATGTAGTAGGTGCACCAGGAGAACGATGCCCAGGGTCTGGCCTATGGAAGAAGGTACCAATTTGGATTTTCATGAGGTGCAAATGCTTGAAAGAAATGGATTCCTTTTGCAAAAAGGATTGTTGTTTCGCAAAGCATACGGAATAATACGGTTGCAAATGGTACGGTGGCTAGTGCTTTTCGTCCATGGTTTCGTGATGAAAAAATTGAGAGATGGAGGACGAGGTTAACAAAAGAATTTAATGAGAATGTTGATAAGGGTTGACATTTGGACGGACAGGTTATCCGTGAGGCCATTAATGTATATGCAATGAGTCTCATATCTTCTACGTAAGCACTGATGGATCTAGAGCGTTAGGAGTGACCTACTCCGTGTGACGATCAACTTTCCAAGATGCACATGTGAAGATTTTCAGAAAAGAGAGAGTAACCGCTCTACATACATTCCATGCAAGCACATGTACTTTGTTTACTTGCACGTCCTTGGTTTGGATTGGATGCGACTACTCATGAGTTTATTCGCCAAGAATCTCTCACAAAAATCGAGTTGTTTCAAGTACTTGGAGGGAGGCAGGCGATCAAATGTCGCACCTCAAAAGAGCGTTATTGAATGTGGTTTTTTTCATCGAATGTTTATACCTTTTTGGAGTCTGCAGGACATGGGATTGTTAGAATGTTTTGTGTAGTTCAGTTTTGTGTAGTTACAATGTTTTCTCTGCCTATATTTTGGACTAGTTTTGTGTATTGATGGTTCATGCAATTTTGGGAACTTCAACTGATTAGTGGTCATGTAAGAATGGTCACTTATATATGCACTCTAATATAGACAGGCTTTCCAACTGGTTTATGGTGAGGAATGCACCAAGCAAAGTAAAGACTTCATCATAAAGAACTCGTATGATCATTGTGTACTTTCCATATACCTTGAAGTTGACATATCATAAGAAGTGAATCACCTTTGATGTTGAGTCGTGTGATCCCAAGGTACTTGCACTTCCTTAATGCATGAATAAAAGCATAGCATTTAGCCTCATTGTTGGTATGAGAATCTTCCAAAATAGAGAAGGAAAAAGAGACCTCATGGCCATCACTATCAAAAGTAGCACCATACCTCCACTACCTTTGGCAAGATCTCTTTGATAACCCTATCAAAATAGAAAACGCATGCATGCTCAAGAGGATCCAAATCATAAGAAACCTCATGAAGCATCCATGGGGAAGAAACCATCTCCTTATCACTCTCATATTCCTTTCTTGCTAAGATGTCTGCAAGAGTTAGCACGTGTAGAGTCTTCCACTAAACAAGGGCCCTACTTTGTAGCAAATCTTCGGATACAACCAACGTGTATACTGCTCGCTTTCAATGTCTAACAAGGGCCCTACTTTGCAACAAATCTTCAAATACTACCATCATGTATAATGGTTTGCATGATTGAATCGCACATACGCATCCTATCCACCCACATGCTCGCTTTCAATGTCACAAGGGCCCTACTTTACGGCAAATCTTCGGATACTACCAATGCCCACCACATCATCAACTTTGAAGATATGTTTGACACAAGATTTCGGGCATCCTACAAGATGTTCTCCCCATCTTGCCACAAACTCTGACAACCCCCACCATCACATGTTAGTTTGATGACATGGCACGACAACTATGGCATCCTTGAAGCACACCATCAATTTCCACAACCAAATCATGGTTAGGTATGGGTTATGTTAACCACACTAGTTACTCCAGACATGTGGCATCACCTTTTGGGTCACATCATTTTGTAACTGTGCTAAGGGCTTCAAATAATGGATTTTGGGATTGTGTAATGCCAAATGATCATTGAAATACCAAGCTTATGACTTGTATAATGGCAGTAGCATATAGATAGCCTAGGAAATTAGCTTATTCTAGATTTTGGGCCCCAGACATTACTTGGGTGGTCAGACATTGTAAATATGAGGCTTGTATACAAGTCATTTGACTAATGAGAAGACAGAATCCCATTATCATAATTCAATCTAGCTCTATATTATTATGATGATGCTTTCTTGTATGTTTGCCTTCTCTCTTTGATGCATGCTTGCTTCCTAGTGGATTGTGTGTGTGAGAGTGTATGAGTGATGATGCTTGCTCTCTTTTCTCTCCCCTTCTCAATCTCCTTCTTGAGATAGAGCTTTTCGTAGATCCCTCCCTCTTTGATCACTACCGAAGCGCATAGCTCATTTATGGTGACACCAAAGGAGGCAAGGTTGAGGACCCTAGCTTCTCCATAAGAGAGTTGTTCTACCAAGAACAACTAAGAGTGAAAATCGGCTCTAATCCTCGCTTATCCACAAGACATGGTCATTCTATCAAGAACAGTTTCACCCAACTGTGATCCTTGTATTCGTACTTCTTCTACCTCGTGCAAGCAAGAGTTCCCAATTTGGTGCATATTTCTTCCTTTAGTGTGGGCTTCTCAAAGAACAACCCCATATGAGGTAAAAAACTCAACGTGGGAGTCTTCCCTTCCTTATAGACATAAACCTAGCCCTCAAGGGAACAAGCCTTAGCCTTGAGCATTAGACATTACCTTGGCCTAGTTGATGTGAGCTTCCATTAATATGTTAGTCCCAAGAACGCCAATCAACTTTAGAGGCCACTTTTACCTTGTTAAGCCTTTTGTACCCCACACCAAATATAAACATTGTCTCCACCACCATCAAACTTTGTTCTTGGGGATTGTCTCCCCACTAATGTCCCTCAATGCGATCATTTATCAAGCTCCAAAAATCAGTAGAGTTCACCACATAGTAGTATAATCACTCACTCTAATTCACACTCACCTCGAGGTCAGGACTGTCGAGAAAATATGCCGCCCAAATAGCTACTTGGCTACAATGGAATTCACCTTAGCAACAAGCAAAGGAAAGAGGCATGATTTTCTTTGTTGAATAAGGTCTTAAGTAGAATTCAGTGGGTACGTGTAGTAACCACTAGGTTCAGAAGTTCCAAGTTTGCATGATAAAGTGTACAAAGGAGGCCCTTATGGCATGGTATCATCATATTGATGCCATTTCAAGGATACCAATCCTTGAATTTTGATTCTAAAAGATGGAAAATAAAGCACTTGGAAAAAAGGTAGCATCTACAAGCTCGATATAGCCTTGATAAGCTATTAAGACACATTCAAGCAAGTACAAGAACTCAATGCCAAAGTATTGCTTCACACTTTGTTTGGGAGTTGTCTACTATGCACCATGTAATTAATGGAAGTATGAGAGGAATTCAACTAAAGAAAAAGCCATTGATGTAGCTCAGCAGTGTTGTTCTTTCTTCTTCTTTTTAAATACGCATTTAGAGCGCGAAACAAAGGCATCTACATCCTATTTCTCCTTGCAGGTTCAAACCCACCTCTCCTATAGTTCCTCAAATCATAAATTATACACCCACACCACTAATACCAACAAAACAATTAATATGGTCTCAAGTTTGTAGCATATCTTTAGCTCTTGTTCTTGAGATTGGATAGTTAATCATCATGCATTCCAACATAACATCATTCATCCGAGTGTATTATTCCCTTTGAAGAGCATCAATTTAGTGTGCCATCAAGATCAAAGGAAAGGTGATTAGCCCGAAACACTCACAAATTCTTGAAATGCAGATTGTGTGCTTTGAAGGGTACTATAGACCATCGACAACCGAGTCTACATGGTGTCTCCTAGTCAGAGAATCTGTTCTTTAAGTAAGAAGGCACTTCGTCTCTCTATCAAAAAGTAACCCACGTAAGGAGAGTACTCTGTGGTAAAATAGAACAAATGAAAGGGTTACTTTTTCCTTGAGATTTCCATTACTTCCACTAGCTATTTGAGTGATGGCAGCAATAGAAGATCTACAACTAGAGCTCCTCAAGAACCCCATCCCCATTCCTTTTTAGAGCCCCTCGAGCCCCATTCCTTTTCAGCATTTATTGGCCAAAACAGAGAGTCGGTTACGTGGTTGAGTCAATTGGGTCATGCATTATTGATACATATTAGGTACCTTTCCCGCGGCCTCACATGGAGAGGTAACTCTACGCAAAGCATTGTGGCTAAAACATATAGGGAACTGGGCCTTGTTGAAGCTATGTAAAGAGGTGTCGTAGTATTTTGTTTTTTTTTTCCCAACCAAGTTTGGTCACTCCATTAAAGCTTTGACACTATCTTAATACGTCTTTTCCATGTTAACTGAGCTATGATAGGCATGGCAGTGTGTCAGCATGATTGGCAATTCTGATAGTATTTTAACAGGCCTTTCTACGACGAGCTCAATCCTCCGCAACTTCAAGGCCCGATTAAATTGGGTTGTGGGAAACGTACTTAATTTGTATCAGTAACGCACGACCCGATTGATCGATCCTCTGCAACTTCACGGCCCGATTAACGAGTGGCTTATTCATGCAGTGCAAAGTTGTGGGAGGGTAGAATCTTCTTCTACAAGCCCTTTTCGAGTCAAGGGAGGAGCGTTGCCTTGTACAAGAACTCACATAGTGGAACAAAGGATTTTTGGCTTCAATAGAAGAACCCAGTACTTCTTTGTGCTTTGAGTAGTGCTTACCCAAGTGTTTAATGGCACTGGTGATAGTCTAGATGCTTTAATCAGAGACGGCAGGTGCGGTTGGGGAAATTGGAAGAGAGGAATTTGCAGCAACTTTCTGGGTGGAAAAACAGTATTAAGGGGTGGTATACATGTAGAAGGGACACATTAGTCTAGTGACTGTCTGAAAATATCATGACCAATAATGATGGAATCCCAGCTAAGGGAATGCGCTGACCCATCAATCATAGGTAAAGAAGCAAGCATAAGATTGCCAAAAGCCATCCGGGCTTGTTGACAAGAAGGATACAAACCATTCCGGCTTTAACCATCAAGGAATTTCAAAGATGTTCATACGTTGACTAGATATGCTCACAAGCTCATCATTAAGGACTCTGTTTGCAGCCCCTAAAGATGGAGTAACCGGGCTACTCCATGATGCATCGGTGGGCATTTCAAGTTATTTTGGAGATCATCCATGGACATAAATTGGAGAACAAAAACAAGATAACTCCCATGATGCATTGGCTGCTTCTATCACGTATTAAAACATGATGCATTGGCTGCTGCTATCACATGTAAAATATCGTAAGTAAAACATTTAGTACTGCATAAGAACCCACCAAATTTTTGTGGAGCTTGGAGGCATACAACCATAATTTTTCTCTAATCACCTCTTAAGCACCTTGGTAATCACCTCTTAATAACCATAGCCAACTTTTTGAAATACCAATAAAACCAACCTTTAGTAAGACAGGCCCAAAACTACTGAGATTATGACTTTTTTGGGCATTATGCCCATGTATATAGCATTGAGAACACTGTTTTGACCAGTGAGCTTGATCCTTGGGCATAACTGACCCATAATGAACAGATTTTTCTTGCCCTTCATATCAATGTTATAGTCTTGTGTTCCTACCCTCAACAATACGATGACATCAATGGTAGCTTCAGAAAGCCAAGCAATTATTGCTACTCTCAATCAAGCTGCTCGGAATGCATAGCTGTTAGTCCAAACAAGTGAGATTTGGTCCCCATCATAAAGCACTAATGCCCACAAATTGTCGGAGCTTTTCATACACTAGAAAAGTGATTGCTGTCTGTGGACCAAGCCTTGCAAACGTTGCAGACCAACTGCTTGTCAACACCAATCATAATGCAACTGTTAGTAAAGGGATCTATTATATGTGTTTAACCTTACTAGAAATCCATCTCCTACAATCATGTTCTATTATATACCCTGGAAGTTCGTAGACCTTCCACAATACTAGTGTACCAGACCCACTCACACATCAAGTGCTGCACACCCCCACCCCCACACCCCCCAACACACCCCATAAAACATACATGGGCCCATACACTTGAATAAAAGAATTGCATCGCTCATGAGACTTACTCTTTATAGAGTCCACAGAATGCACCAGACCCACTCACACATCAAGCGCTGGTTACACGCCACCACCCCCCCAACACACACCCCTCCACCACCCCATAAAACATACATAGGCCCATACACTTGAATAAAAGAAACTGCATGTGCTCATGAGACTTACCCTTTATAGAGTCCACAGAATCCTTCAGATCTCCAGATCTGAAAAACATTTACTGTGGTCAATCAACCTGATTGATAGAAATGCGATCACCGACAATAAAATGACATATTATTGATAACATTATAACCTAAAGCTAGCGGATCCATCCAGCAGCTACATACTGAACCAGAGTAAAGCACAATAGAAACATCCTTGAAATTCAATAAAAAGCATCTCCAGTGTAAGACATAATTTTTCAAGCACCTTGTGCGCACAATCGAACGCGCTCTTGTACATGTCATTTGATGTTTCTCTCTGTATCATCATGCGAGTCTTCACTGTGTCAATCGGAGCTGTCACTGTGGTTCCGACAACACCTGCCGCAAGGCTTGCGCTGCATAGATTCTTTCACAGATTCACACATCAATAGGATGTATATATATATACCTAGATGAATCCTCATGGTAGTCATCCACAAGAAAATAAACCATCAACTCCATCATGCATAGTATAGACTAGATACTACGACATCCCCACTAACGTCATCAGTGCCTAGTGGGTGTAGAACTTGGTATTAATATATGCTGCCACACACACACACTCCTCGCACGCACGCACGCAAGCATACACACACACACACACACACGCACGCACAAAAGGGCATACATTTATACAAAGATCTGTGTACTAAGTTTCTGTCAGCTCCGGAGATACAGGGCAGACACAGCCATAATGAAGCCTAGCACTAAGGATCATGACAAATAGACAGAATTATTACAACAAAAAGGTAGTTGACAGGGCATATGCACCACTAAAGACAGAAAGAATTAACACAATATCAACTGCCTGCAACTTGGACGAAAACTCCACAATGTGAAATTTGCATCTCCGCTAATACAACATAAAGATATACCTAGATGAATCCGGGAACATGCCCAAATTCACCTTATAAGAAAGTGCAATTTATGACCTCATGGTAGTCATCCACAAGAAAATAAACCATCAACTCCATCATGCATAGTATAGACTAGATACTCACTCCGCCGGCTGAGACCATCAGGAGCATATGGCTTGATATCATTCACACCCTCCACAGTCTGGGGGAAGCTGCACGGAGGTTCTGACTGCATGCCAAAGTGGCGGGAAGCCTTCTTGAGACTTTGGAGGCCTAGTCCTTTCATCACAGATAGAGGCGATGACCCCATTTGGCATTACAAACCACCTATGTGGTTGTTCCCCTCCCCTCCTCCTCTATGAGATAGCCTTCTCCTCACAGAGCGGCCAGCCGGAGGAGAAGCATCTCTTCCCCTTTGATTACTTGGTTCCCGCCCTTATATGAGGCGAGTTTGTATCTAGCCCGTCATGGTTGTACTTAGCCCTTTGTGGCTGTTTTTTCTTTAACTAATTGAAGGATCTTTTTTCAAAAAAAAGAATATGATGACGCCATACAATCTGAGTAGCAGTCCGTCTAACCTCTGCTGACTGGACCTGCATGAGGAGCAAAGCAAAGTAACAGACCAGATAGAGGACAGATAATGTACACAACATTTCTGAGTGCCCTCAGTAGACTCTGTACATCTAGCCCTAAAAGTCTCTCAGGCTCCCCAAAAATCTTCCAAGCAGAGTATACTTGTGAGTGATGTGAAGGGAGACTTAGGAATCTGTGCCAAGGTGACTGGACCTGCCCTAGATCCCATGAAAATCAAAGTAACAGACCAGATAGAGGAAAGAGAATGTACATACTACACAACATATCTGAGTGCCTTCAGTAGACTCTGTACATCTAGCCCTAAAAGTCTCTCAGGCTCCCCAAAAATCTCCCAAGCAGAGTATACTGCTGATTGATGAGGTGGTGACTTTCGTACGTTCAGTTAAACATAATAGGAGATTCCTCTTATTAGCTGAAGCATGCAGAAAAAACATTTAAATGGCTGGATTCACAATAAACAGGAATTCAAAATAGTTAATGTTTTCCATTTTTCAAACATATAATAGTTAAATGTTTCCCATTTTTTGAACATATAATCCTCTTACAACTTTAAATTACTAGTCAAAAACGGCCCCATAATAATCCCAAAAAATAATTAGTAATAACAGGTTGAACAAAAAAACCTTATATGAAGCCAAAATCCTTCCTCCAATGCAATCCAATGCTTAATCATCTGCAGAAGGCAACAACAATATGTAGAATTCATAAGATATATTTTTTCAAACAAATGCAAGCTGTATTTATGTGTGAACACGAGTATCTTGACTCTTTCTTAAACCCTTTTTAACGTTAGAATTGATGAACTGAAACATGCAATAAATCTCAAGACGCATTAATGCGTACAAGAATGCTAGTGAATGATGGATTTTGTGCTGTGGTGAGTGTTAACTACTCTGTACTAAGGGCCGAAGATGTGCTGCCTTCTAACTCAAAGTCAGACACCAGTATAAGTAATTGGACTCTTGAGCTCGAGTACGGTTCCCACTCACCTCAGCCGATGGACACCCAGTCCTTCACTTGTGAGTAATGGCCCGCTCCCAGTGGATTAAGCGAGAGAGAGGCACAACATTGTCAACTGAAGAGCAAGATCTTTAACCGAAAAAAAAAACTAGAATACCGGCTCTCAAAGTCCCGGTGATCATCCCTGACAAGGAACATTCCACTGAGCCTGTACATAATACTGCAGGGCTTTGCTGTAAAGTCTACATTTCTTTTTCACTGTCAACAAATCCTTGCCATCAAAATTTTTCCAATAAACGCTTGTGCAACTTGATCAGTCAAACAAGATGCAACATGATGTTCTCAGCTGCAAGAGCCCCGTCCTAGGGGGCCATGATGCCAGCAGCCTAACGGAACTATCAAGGACATGTCTGTACAGACTTCGGTCACACGTGCAGAGCCGCTGCTGTCTGTACAACCGAGATCGGCTACATGTGTGGAACCTGGAACTCTTGCTGCTATGTGCTCAGCACACTCTTGGAATGTGCATAAAGAAAAACCCCACTAACTGTTTAATGCATTTTTTGGTTGCTGGGACCTCAGAAACCCCATGCATAGGTATAAGCTGCAAGCTTGCAAGTATTGAAACAGATTAAAATGCATGGAATCAAATAAATCTGATAAATTATGTGGGTCCATGTCGCCTTGTAGTGACAGCTCCACCAACGTCATTAGTCTTCCTTGATCAGCATATTTTGCTAAGTGTATCAAAGCTTGCCTTGATATTTGACATAGGTGGTTGGCCACAACAACACAAATGTGATACAGTCAACCACAGCAAACTGCTTGCCTAAACCGGTGCAGATAAAGAAGGCCCTCAAGAACAAATATGTGCACCTTTCATGCCTTTCTTAGAAGCAGCATGGTGTGATGCCATATCATCACTTTTATCACATGAGACATGCACCTCGTGCAAATATCCACACGTGTCTCATCTGCCTTGCATTATGAAACTTGCAATACTTCCCTGCCATATTTTGAGCAGTCATCTCTATGTTGCCCAATTCCAAGAGCAAAACTCCTTGTCCAACCTCCATAAAAGCAACATGCTAAATCTCAAACTTGCGCCTCCAAACTGCACCTAAGGCAAAGCCCCTGCCAGGTGGAGCCTCTAGCGCTAGGTACATGTAATCCCTTCTCCCCCCAGTTTTTCAATCAAGGCAACTCTCCTCCCTTTCTAAAGCCAGGCATGCAGGACTCACCAGTTCTTCACCATTTCCATTCCCCTTAGGATCCTTCACCGAGGTCCTTGGAATCGGATGAAGCTCCTCCCTCTACTTAACCTGACGTTACAGGCCATGTCCCGTTAGAGATCACATTTTTTTACTTAAACAACACAAACGGTGAAATACGATAGATCAATAAACACAATGACACAGTAGAGAAAATAAACTACACCACACTGGGGACCAAAAGAAACAGATTTTTTTATTCCATAAGAACAAAAGCTATTGTTCAGTGTACGTCAACTGCCTAGCTAAAGAAACTCACTTTGCGCTAGCATCAAGTCACGTGCACATAGTAAAAGTCAGCCAGAAACCAATACAAATGGACGAGTTTGGCTTTCGGTATCAAGGAACTCCTCCTAATTTATCCAGAGAGCACATTTGCATATAAATAGATAGATGATTCTATTTCATGATTTCAAGATACAAAGGTCTTGAAATCCCATAAACAAAACCCTTACCCTCAAATGCTCTCATGATAGAAAAGTAATGGTGGATCTGCAGACCTTCTATGCAACAAAAATCAAAGTAATGACTAATCTGCAGCCTTCATATTCCAAGTAAGAAAGATGGGTCGACACTGGTCAAACAAAGTAATGACTAATCTGCAGCCCTCATATTCCAAGTAAAGAAAGACGGGCGGACACTGGCCAAAACCTCCTATGACTATCCAAGAAGCCAACCACCAGCACATCCTATCAAGTATGTTAGAATCAAACCTGCTTGGACTCATCATATGTTACTAACTGAGAAGCAGTTAAAGCTGATGCCCTTGCCATAGAGGGGCCAATGCCCCTCCACAGTCCAGCCAAACCTTCAGTAGCTAGCACATTCCTGAGCTCCCTTACCAGAGAGTTATCAGAAGGTCGACGTGAAACCTGCATGCGTACCTGCCAAAATGAGTTGTCAATCAGAAGCAACTCATATAACCATTTCTAAGTATGGTTTCCATAGTGTTATCGTTTAGAGGAGAAATAGAAGATGTAATAAACCTTCATAACTTCCATAGGATTGGTTGTCGCTGTGGCGATTGCACCAGAAATAACTCCTGCTGCTATCTTGGTGAAAATATTTGTGCAATCAAGGACCCAATCAAATGCTCCCTTGCAAGGCTCATATAGGCCCAGTCGTAGCCCACCATATAGTGCAGACCTTAAAAGAGAAGGCACAATGCCCTTGTACAAAGATTGAGGGCCTTCATTATGCACCATATACATTAGCTTCTGACTCTGCAAACTTGCCAAAATGAGTTGGAAATTACCCACAAATTCATTATTTGTTACTCCAATTTTTTTGAAAAAAGCTAATTTTCACCACATTCAGCAATTTTTTTCAAAACAACCCAACTGTCTAAGCAATCCTTGAACTTCAATACCACGTGTATGTATGTATGTATATGTGTGTGTACGCTGTGTGGACAAAATAGGAGTTGGTAATGTGTACATACTGTGCAGAGTATTGAGTGTGTCAGGAAATATGTAATTAGTCTGGGTCAGCTTTGAATTTTATTTGAGATAAAATTTGTTGAGCAAGGGAAGTGAAAGCACAGCCATCAGTATTGATAAAATAGCGGATGCAGCTCTTGTGTTCATATTGGAGAAGTGTTGGCACCATGTATATTGATGAAGCATATGAGGGAATGGTAGAGAGGGCACTCTGAACAATGAGGCCACCTTTTTGGGCTTAATAAAATAAAAATAAATATTAAGTGGCCATCTTTTTGAATAGCCACTTGGCTGCATGTGTTGCAGCCAACGCTTCCGCCAGCCCATACCGAAGAGAAAAGGTAGCCAAGGGGAGAAGTTTCGAGAGGCGCGGCAGGAGGAGTAGTTTCTTTTAAAAAAAAGAGCAAAAAAAAAAGGAAGAGAGAGGTGGGCGGCTCTGCAAGGGAGGCGGGTCGTGAAAGAGCAGGAGGGTACGCTGTTTTGCTGCAAAAAAGGGAGTTGGCAGTAAAGCAAAGGGAGCAAGGTAGCACGTCTACTGGTGTGAGGCGCAGAGTGAAGCTGGCGCTGACGGGAGCTGGCAGCACGCAGTCTCACTACCGTAAGCAAAGGGAGAGGGAGGTGGCGACTGGCGCAGCTGCTGGCGACGACGAGAAGGTTGGGACGACAGTAAGAGGCCGTGTGGCGCTGGCGAGGGCAGAACAATGGAATTGCTTTAGTTGGTTTTGACGCCGGCAGTGGCTGAAGGTAGAACCGGGCAAGCAGGTGTTTGTGCAGTTGCTGGCGACAAAGAGGGAGTTGCTCTCGGTTTTCTGGTGGCTGGCAGTGGCAAATAGAGAAGACGAGGAGAGGGAGCCTGGGTAAGGATTGTTTTGCGCTGGCTGTTGTGAGCAACAGTGAGTGCCTTGCTTCGTATTGGACACAGCTGGTGGCTGGTGAGGACAAGAGGTTGCTTTGGGTTTTTTGCTTAGAGAACTGAGGCTGGTGGCGACTGAGGGAGAACCGCCTAGAAGGTGGCAGTGGCTAGCACGTCAGCAACAAAAGGCTGCTTCCACTGGTAGAGTGCAGGTGGCGGTTGGTAGCCAAAAGAAGGGTATGAAGCTGGCCGCCAAGATGTAAAAGGAGGGCTATGCACAGGAAGACAGAAAGAGAGCCGCAGAGGAGAGACATCTTTTTTATTTATTTTTTTGGTGGCTGCAGTGACTAGGTCTAGGAATGTTTGAGCAAAGGGGGGAGAGAGTGGTTTCTCTGGTGAATTATCCTCTTCTGGAGACTCACGCCAGAGTTGTTGCTTTCTGTTGATTAGCAGTGGGGCTGGTGTTTGAGATATACAATTCTGTAAAGATAAGGATCTGTTCTAAAATATAAAACTTGTTCATGCTCTTGGGTCTGGTGTTCTGGTGTGTTTATATGCGTGTGTGGAAGTGTGGCACCCTATAAGGGCGTAAACAGCTTTACCGCTTCTGTGCCATCACTTTTTGGTGCCTCCACAGAGGAACAGATTTCCTCTGGTTTGTGAAAAAGGACAAAGGTTTGTGTGAAGAAGGTTGGGAAGATGGCTCAAGATTTTCCAGAGTATTGGGGATTGCCACAGGAGAGTGCAATCAGGTTTCTAGAAAAGATGGAGTTTACAGCTTTAATGAAAGACAGGGCAACCCCGGAGATCCTCTCTCAGATTTTGACTTATTGCTTGCAGGGTGATGCAAAAACATGGCTACAGATGTTTGTGACTACACACTGGAATGTTCATCAACAGGATCCTGAGTACCGTGTAGCCAGAGCTGCATTTTTGGCACAGTTTGCTCGAATGAGGAGTCCAAATGAAGTATGGAAGGAGTTGTGTAACATTCAGCAGAAGGACGGTTAGGATGTGGATCAGTATCTAATAGAGTTCGGTAGACTGTGGAGTCTATGGTGTGAGGCTTTGATTCCTGAAGTACCCCCACAGATGATAAAGAGAGACCGGTTTGTGGCTGGTCTAGAGCCAACCCTCCGTCTGAAGGTGGAGCTGAAGAACCTGGATAGCTTTGAGGAGGCTGTCAGAGTAGCTCGAGAGAAGGAGTGGAAGCTGAAGCGTCTGAGGCAGATGGGAATACAGGAAGAGCCAAAGAAGTTTGTGAAGATGCCAGAGATTGAGAGTATACATCCTGAAAGGGAAGCTGCTGTGGTTCCTGAACAGGACACTTTGAAGAGGGACATACATGATGCAGTGGAGCTCATGAAGTCTCTAAGTTTGAATTGGATGGAAGCAGGTGGAAAGGGAAGAAGTCGAGGTGCACCAAATAATAGAAGAGACAATATGTCAACAGGTGAAGGGAATATAGGAGGAACAGGAAGAGGACGGGGCTATTATTTAAGCAATGTCCAATGCTGGAACTGTGGGGAGCGGGGACATATCAGCCCTCAATGTGACAAACCGCCCAGAGCAGGTGGTGGAATGTATCCTGTGATGCAGAGGACTAATGATAGATCGGGGGATCATAGTGTTGAAGTAAAAGATCCAAATCAACCCTCTACCAGTGGAGTTAAATGGGAGGATAAAGGAAAGGGACCGGCTCTCAGCCTGATAGGAGTAGAGGCCATTCCAGAGATTATGCCTGTGGCAAAAAGGACGAGAAGTACAATGGCAGAACCTGAACCATCTTCTAAGAAAGGTAAACATGTCCAATTTGATATAAGCCCTCAACCAGAGAAGAAGAAGAGGAAGCCAAGAAGACATTATAAAACTTCAGATTTGCATATTGGTCAAGGTCAGGAGGAGTATACATTGATGGGAGATTTAAAGGGAAGGGTAACCAATATAACTTTTGCCCAATTGCTTGGATTGTGTCCGAAGCTTAAGAGAGAGTGGAAGAAGTTGGCAAATCCGAGGAAAGTAAATGAGCAGGAGCCCACACAAGGCGAAATGGAGCTGATGTCTGTGAAAGACCTTCCTGATATTTGTCCATCAGTTGATGCTTGGTGTGGAAGTGTGAGTGTTGGAGAAGCATATGTTGATGGCGGTGCACAAATCAGTGTAATCACTCAGTCCTGTATGGAGAGATTGGGGTTAAAGCTGAATGCTAGTTCCGATTTTAGACTCCGTTTGGCAAATCATGCAAAAGTGAAGTGTCTGGGTATATGTACAGAAGTGCCAGTGACTGCTTTTGGTGTGGTTTGCAACATAAATTGCCATATTATGCCGGCTGGTTTGGGAGCTTATCCACTGATTTTGGGCAGCCCTTGGCTCAGACAGGTGGGTGCCATCCAAAATTGGAGAAGGGGAACTATAACAATACATAATAAGAGAGGAAGAGCCAGGAAGTTCAATATGAGTAGTAAGCGGGAAATGAAGAGTGAGCCTGAATAAACAAGTGCTGATGAGTATACAGATAGTGAAACTGAAGAAGAGAGTTCTACTTCTGATAATGAGAGCCAGGTATCATTTATAATGAAGGAAGAAAATGAGTATGTGATGCAAGCTGAAGAGGAGTTAAAGAAGGAAGAAGAGAGCAGACTTGAAGATATGGACAGTCTGATGCAGCCTCCATCACCCAGTACCGAGAAAGAGAAGCTGTTACAAGGCATGCTGAATCCTAGATTGCAGCCAGTGGAGAAAGAAGAGTATATGAAGGTACTACATAAATTCCCTCATTTGTTCATTACTTCATATGAAGAGATCCGAGGATTCAAATGTGAACCAATGCCTATAGTATTGAAAGAGGGTGTGAGGCCAGTGTTTCAGAAACTGAGGAGGATAAATAGAGAGCTATTGCTTGTATTAAGAGAGGAGTTGAGTAAGTTGTTAAAAGCAGGGTTAATTTATCCAGTAGATCACTCAGATTGGGCAAATCCAGTGGTCTTTACTTCAAAGCATACAGGTGGGTGGAGAGTCTGTATTGATTACAAGCCTCTCAATGCTGCAACAAAAAGCAATCACTATCCTCTGCCCTTCATTGATGATATTTTGGACAGGATAGCTGGATATGAGAGATATAGTGTATGTGATGGTTTCTCTGGGTATTTTCAGATCTCAATTGCTGAGGAAGACCAGGCTAAAACCGCTATCATTACACCGTGGGGTTGCTTCTGTTACCGAGTAGTACCATTTGGGTTGAAAAATGCACCCTCGTGGTATCAGAGAAACACTGACAGAGTACTTGCACCTCTTACAGATCATTTTGTGAGAGCTTTTTTGGATGATATATGTGTATATAGTTCTCAAAAGGAGCATGGTAATAAATTGGATGATATATGTGTATATAGTTCTCAAAAGGAGCATGGTAATAAATTGGAGCAAGTATTTTCTAAAATGGATGATGCAGGTGGACAGCTGAATCCAACGAAGTGTCATTTAGGATATTCAAAGGTGAAGCTGTTGGGGCATATGATATCTCAAAATGGAATTGAACCTAATCCAGAGAAGATAAAAGCTCTTGTCTTATTATCTGCACCATCAACATCCAGGCAGCTGCTGCAGACTTTTGTCCAGAAGGTAAAATATATGGCAAGATTTGTTCCTTTAATGTCTCAATCGCTTTACCCTCTTCAGCAGGCTATGAGGAAAGAACCATTGCAATGGAATGAAGAATGCGAGGAAGTGTTTGAGAAAGTGAAAGAAGTATTGGGAAGTATTTCTAGTGTAAAAGTTCCGGATTTCTCTCAGGTCTTTTATGTGAATCCATCTTTTGGTCCGGATGTAGTTGGAGCAATCTTAATGCAGAGAGGAGATGAATCCAGATATATGAAGCCTGTGTATTATGCAAGTAGAGTGAAGACAGAAGCAGAGAGGAAATACACTGAGGCTGAATTGGTTTTGTCAAGTCTGGTGTATGCTTGCAGGAAATTCAGGTCATATCTCCTGATGAGACCATTTGTGGTACTGACAAACTATACTTTACTCCCTCACCTGGTGAATGGTACTTCACTCTCAAAAGGTATGATGCGATGGTTAGTGGAGCTTCAAGAATATGATTTCTCATTTTTGATTGAAGATACTTGCAAGGCAACTTTGGCAGATCTTCTAACATATAAGGACGGCCCGATCTTGGTGAAGGAAGTAGATTCAAAGATAGAAAAAGAGGAACAAATTATCATTCCTGGAGCTCATGTTTTATTCTTTGATGGTTCGTATAAGAGGAGTACACAACAGGCCACCGGGGGGTATATAATCCAAGATTCAGAAGGCGGGCTAATTCTAAAGAATGGAATACATCTGGAAGCTGAAAGTAACAATGAAGCTGAATACACAGCATTGTTTCAAGGGCTGCAGGCTGCTTTAAAACAGAAAATTCAAAAGCTAATCATAAAGGGAGATTCTCTATTAGTAGTAAAGCAGGTCTTGGGTAGCTGGCGAGCAAAGCATCCGAGATTAAAAGAATGTCTGGCTGATGTTAGAAGGCTGCTACATCAATTTACAGCATGGAGTATTCAACATGTGCGGCGGCAGGAAAATCATATGGCACATGAGTTAGCTCAGGAGGCAATTAATCAGGATCCAGTAATTGCAAAAATTGAAGAGCCATTATACAGAGGGAGGGAATACCTGTCCAGAGTGGTAGATTACTTACTCTCAGGTCGCTTGCCTGAAGAGCTCAAAAAAGGCCAAAAGTATCATTTTATCAGGAAAAGTAAGCATTATGTCATGATTGGAGATGAATTATACATGCAAGGAGCTGATCAGGTATTAAGAAGAATTCCCTGGAGGGAAGAAATTTATTATATTCTATCTTCAAATCATGAGGGAGCATGTGGGGGTCCTTATGCATTTAAGATCACCTTGCAGAAGGTATTACTGGAGAGTTATGTATGGCCTTCCATCCAGAAGGATATTCAGCACTGGTGCAGGTCTTGCCATGAGTGCCAGAGAATGGGGAAGAGAATCTTAAAAATGGAGCCAAGAAATATCATGCTGGTATATGACATTTTTGAAAGATGGGGAGTGGATGCAGTTGGACCACTTCCCAGGACGGCCAGAGGAAAGTGTTATGTACTTACTGCGGTGGACTACCTATCAAAATGGGCAGAAGTGAAGGCAGTGAAGAGAGTAGATAGTAAAGAGGTGGCTGATTTTGTGTATGAACATATATGCTGCAGATTTGGTATTCCTCTGGAGATATTATCAGATAATGGTCCTGAATTTCGAGGAGAGGTAGTTGACCATTTATGCAGAAGATTGAATATCAACCACAAGTACTCCACTCCTTATCACCCTCAATGCAATGGCTTGAATGAAAGATTCAATGGTGAATTTAAGCTGATGATAACCAAAATGACAGAAGGCCATATCAAGAATTGGGATATAGAGATGAATCGTGTATTATGGGCATACAGGGTTGCAGTAAAATCTGGTACACAATTCTCACCCTTTCATTTAGTTTATGGGAAAGAAGCACTCATGCCTATTGATGTGGAAATTCCAGCTTTGAAGTTCCTCGTTGAAGAAGGGCATGAGCCTATTAATTGTTACAGAGAAAGATTACTGGCCTTGCAAATAGTCCAGTTGGACAGAGAGCTAGCATTTGATCATTATGTAGCTATGCAATTGAAAAGACAAGAGAGAGAGAATGAGAAGGTGGAGCAGAAAGAAATTGAAGAGGGTGATCTGGTTCTCAAGTATAATAGCAAGCTGGATAGTACTTTTCATACTGCATTCCAGACAAAGTGGGAAGGTCCGTATAAAGTTGAGAGAAAATTTAATAATGGGAGTTATCAGCTTGCTGATTTGAATGGAAAGAAGCATAAAAGGAGAGTGAATAGTTTACGATTGAAGAAATATTTTGCTCGATTGATGTTAGCCGTGAAAGAAGAAGATCAGGAAGCTTGTGATGCATGTCAGGAGGTTGTGAAAGATACAGAGGAAAATCTGAGTATTTCATCCCTGTTTGTACAGCTGCTAGACATGAATGTCTCAGCAGAAGTAGGGGGTTGCTAAATATGTGTGGACAAAATAGGAGTTGGTAATGTGTACATACTATGCAGAGTATTGAGTGTGTCAGGAAATATGTAATTAGTCTGGGTCAGCTTTGAATTTTATTTGAGATAAAATTTGTTGAGCAAGGGAAGTGAAAGCACAGCCATCAGTATTGATAAAATAGCGGATGCAGCTCTTGTGTTCATATTGGAGAAGTGTTGGCACCATGTATATTGATGAAGCATATGAGGGAATGGTAGAGAGGGCACTCTGAACAATGAGGCCACCTTTTTGGGCTTAATAAAATAAAAATAAATATTAAGTGGCCATCTTTTTGAATAGCCACTTGGCTGCATGTGTTGCAGCCAACGCTTCCGCCAGCCCATACCGAAGAGAAAAGGTAGCGAAGGGGAGAAGTTTCGAGAGGCGCGACAGGAGGAGGAGTTTTTTTTTTTTTAAGAGCAAAAAAAAAAAGGAAGAGAGAGGTGGGCGGCTCTGCAAGGGAGGCGGGTCGTGAAAGAGCAGGAGGGTACGCTGTTTTGCTGCAAAAGGGAGTTGGCAGTAAAGCAAAGGGAGCAAGGTAGCACGTCTACTGGTGTGAGGCGCAGAGTGACGCTGGCGCTGACGGGAGCTGGTAGCACGCAGTCTCACTGACGTAAGCAAAGGGAGAGGGAGGTGGCAACTGGCACAGCTGCTGGCAACGACGAGAAGGCTGGGACGACAGTAAGAGGCCGTGTGGCGCTGGCGAGGGTAGAACAATGGAATTGCTTTAGTTGGTTTTGACGCCGGCAGTGGCTGAAGCAATCGAAAGAGTTTAGTAGAACCGGGCAAGCAGGTGTTTGTGCAGCTGCTGGCGACAAAGAGGGAGTTGCTCTCGGTTTTCTGGTGGCTGGCAGTGGCAAATAGAGAAGACGAGGAGAGGGAGCCTGGGTAAGGATTGTTTTGCGCTGGCTGTTGTGAGCAATAGTGAGTGCCTTGCTTCGTATTGGACACAGCTGGTGGCTGGTGAGGACAAGAGGTTGCTTTGGGTTTTTTGCTTAGAGAACTGAGGCTGGTGGCGACTGAGGGAGAACCGCCTAGAAGGTGGCAGTGGCTAGCACGTCAACAACAAAAGGCTGCTTCCACTAGTAGAGTGCAGGTGGCGGTTGGTAGCCAAAAGAAGGGTATGAAGCTGGCCGCCAAGATGTAAAAGGAGGGCTATGCACAGGAAGACAGAAAGAGAGCCGCAGAGGAGAGACATCTTTTTTATTTATTTTTTTGGTGGCTGCAGTGACTGGGTCTAGGAATGTTTGAGCAAAGGGGGGAGAGAGTGGTTTCTCTGGTGAATTATCCTCTTCTGGAGACTCAGGCCAGAGTTGTTGCTTTCTGTTGATTAGCAGTGGGGCTGGTGTTTGAGATATACAATTCTGTAAAGATAAGGATCTGTTCTAAAATATAAAACTTGTTCATGCTCTTGGGTCTGGTGTTATGGTGTGTTTATATGCGTGTGTGGAAGTGTGGCACCCTGTAAGGGCGTAAACAGCTTTACCGCTTCTGTGCCATCAACGCGTGCATGTGTATGTATGTGTGTGTGTACACACATATATATCTATGTATGTATGCATGTATATACATACATTATAGTTGAGGGAAACTGGAATCTCAATACGGGACGGCAGAAACGGAAACACCACATCAGCAAGGCGGGCTGAGGGAGGGGAGCGGCTGAAAGTTAATGGTTGATTGTACAAACATGTGATCATTATGACATGAATTTTGAGGGTTTATAAGAATAGAAGGAGAATCAAAAGGATATCAGTGTCTGGGTGGAAAAAACTCTAAAACCCGCGGTGTAGTGGGACACGTATGTGTGTGTGTGTGTGTGTGTGTGCGTGTGTGTGCGTGTATATATGTATATGTGTAGACATATATACATATATACATATATACACATATTTGTGTGTGTATGTATATATATATATATATATATATATATATACGTTCACACACACACACACACACACATATAGATACAGATGTAGATGTAGATGTATATTCGTATACACGTATATTCATATATATGTACATGTATGTATGTATGTATGTATGTATGCATGCATATATACATATGTATATACATATATGTATATGTATATGTAGATGTAGATGTTTGTGTATACATATACATGTATATGTATGCAGACGTATATGTATATGTAAATGTGTATATTCATATACATACATATATGTATGTACAAATATGTGTGTGTGTGTGTGTGTGGTGTGTGTGTGTGTAGAGAGAGAGAGAGAGAGAGAGAGAGAGAGAGAGAGAGACATGTAGATATGTGTGTGTGTGTGTGTGTGTGTGTGTGTGTGTGTGTACATGTATGTATGTGTGCATGTTCATGTATATGTTTATGTATTGTCATGTGCATAAAATGCCATGGACATTCTCAAATGCTGGTCCAGAAGAGGCAACCAGAAAAAGAGTATAAGAACCAGAAGTTGGAGCACACAGTGCTGTTTTGGCAATAGTGTGGACTTGGAGAAGGACTTGGATCCCTGTCGGCTGTACCAGAGCTGAGACAAGAGACTGTCGGCTGCGCTGGAGGCTGTCGGGAGCAGAGAACTGCTGTCGGCTGCATGAGGACCAGACGGCACTGAATTATGGATAAAAAGAAGCCAGTCGGCTGGCCGACCAGCAGTCAGCCAGCATCCCAATGTTCGAAAGAGCCTATAAATAGCAAGTTTGCTCATCATTGTAATCATTCAACTCCATATGAGTTGGGTCCTTAGAGTAGAACAGATTTTGGTGTTTACCACCTTTTATGCAAGGCAACCTATGGCTGTAGATTAGGTATCTTTTTGTACCATATGAATATACTAAATTTTCAGCATTTCTCTCTCTCTCTCTACTCTCCCTTCTATCTGCGTTTTTGCATCAGCATGTTCTCAGTGGTGTTTAGGGCTGAAAGAAGACCCCCAGAGCTTCCGCGTGTTACATTGGTATCAGAGCATCAGGCTCAGAAAAGCAAAACATTGATTCAGTCCCATATGATGGTGTTAAGGTCCATGGTACACGAAAGTACACGGATACGAAGCCCAAGGCAAGGAACACAGGAACGGGAAGAGCTCCTAGGAGGTTTGTTGGTGGTGTTCCACAAAGCCAGAGGGGATGGCAATCCTGTGAGCCAGATAGGTTCTCGGGCAACGGTCCCAAGGGAGGATTATCCTCCAAGGGGTGATGTGAGAGTGCCAGACTCATTTCTCAGGAATGAAGACCAAGACAGTGTTCAGAGTCAGGGCAGGAATGGATTGGGGACTGGAGGGAACAGATGCATAGATATTATTCACAGTCAGAGTGATTTTGGAGACCCGGCCGGGTTTTCAGTGAAAAGGGTTGCCAAAGCTGGATGGATGACAAAGGGACTCCGGAAATAGAGTGGGATGATGACAATCATCCAAGAACACGTTAGAATCCCGTCATCAAGTTTAGCAGAGGGGGATGTCATGTGCATAAAATGCCATGGACATTCTCAAATGCTGGTCCAGAAGAGGCAACCAGAAAAAGAGGATAAGAACCAGAAGTTGGAGCACACAGTGCTGTTTTGGCAGTAGTGTGGACTTGGAGAAGGACTTGGATCCCTGTCGGCTGTACAAGAGCTGAGACAAGAGACTGTCGGTTGCGTTGGAGGCTGACGGGAGCAAAGAACTGCTGTCGGCTGCATGAGGACCAGACGGCGCTGAATTATGGATAAAAAGAAGCAGTCGGCCAGCATCCCAATGTTCCAAAGAGCCTATAAATAGCAAGTTTGCTCATCATTATAATCATTCAACTCCATATGAGTTGGGTCCTTAGAGTAGGACAGATTTTGGTGTTTACCACCTTTTATGCAAGGCAGCCTATGGCTGTAGATTAGGTATCTTTTTGTACCATATGAATATACTGAATTTCCAGCATTTCTCTCTCTCTACTCTCCCTTCTATCTGCGTTTTTGCATCACCGTGTTCTCAATGGTGTTTAGGGCTGAAAGAAGACCCCCAGAGCTTCCGCGTGTTACATTGGTATCAGAGTATCAGGCTCAGCAAAGCTAAACATTGATTGAGTCCCATATGATGGTGTAAAGGTCCAAGGTATAGGAAAGTACACGGATACGAGGCCCAAGGCAAGGAACACAGGAACAGGAAGAGCTCCCAGGAGGTTTGTTGGTGGTGTTCCACAAAGCCAGAGGGGATGGCAGTCCTGTGAGCCAGATACGTTCTCGGGCAACGGTCCCAAGGGAGGATTATCCTCCAAGGGGTGATGTGAGAGTGCCAGACTCATTTCTCAAGAATGAAGACCAAGACAATGTTCAAAATCAGGGCAGGAATGGATTGGGGACTGGAGGGAACAGATGCATAGATATTATTCACAGTCAGAGTGGTTTTGGAGACCGGGCCGGGCTTTCAGTGAAAAGGGTTGCCACAGTTGGATGGATGACAAAGGGACTCCGGGAATAGAGTGGGATGATGACAATCATCCAAGAACACGTTAGAATCCCGTCATCAAGTTTAGCAGAGGGGGATGTCATGTGCATAAAATGCCATGGACGAATATTCTCAGGTGCTGGTCCAGAAGAGGCAACCAGAAAAAGTGTATAAGAACCAGAAGTTGGACCACACAATGCTGTTTTGGCAGTAGTGTGGACTTGGAGAAGGACTTGGATCCCTGTCGGCTGTACCAGAGCTGAGACAAGAGACTATCGGCTGCGTTGGAGGCTGTCAGGAGCAGAGAACTGCTGTCGGCTGCATGAGAACCAAAAGGCGCTGAATTATGGATAAAAAGAAGCCAGTCGGCTGGCCTACCAGCAGCAGTCGGCCAGCATCCCAATGTTCCAAAGAGCCTATAAATAGCAAGTTTGCTCATCATTGTAATCATTCAACTCCATATGAGTTGGGTCCTTAGAGTAGGACAGATTTTGGTGTTTACCACCTTTTATGCAAGGTAGCCTATGGCTGTAGAGTAGGTATCTTTTTGTACCATATGAATATACTAAATTTCCTCTCTCTACTCTCCCTTCTGTCTGCGTTTTGCATCAGCATGTTCTCAGTGGTGTTTAGGGCTGAAAGAAGACCCCCAGAGCTTCCGCGTGTTACATTGGTATCAGAGCATCAGGCTCAGCAAAGCTAAACATTGATTCAGTCCCATATGATGGTGTAAAGGTCCAAGGTATAGGAAAGTACACGGATACAAGGCCCAAGGCAAGGAACACGGGAACAGGAAGAGCTCCCAGGAGGTTTGTTGGTGGTGTTCCACAAAGCCAGAAGGGATGGCAGTCCTGTGAGCCAGATAGGTTCTCGGGCAACGACCCCAAAGTAGGATAATCCTCCAAGGGGTGATGTGTCATGTGCACAGTGTGTATCTACCGTGTGCTATACGCATGCAAGACTAGTTCCAAGCTTCCCCAAGCCTCGAAACTAGTCTGTCATGTGCACAGTGTGTATCTACCGTATGCTATACGCATGCAAGACTAGTTTCGAGGCTTGGGGAAGCTTGGAACTAGTCTTGCATGCGTATAGCACACGGTAGATACACACTGTGCACATGACATGATGTGAGAGTGCCAAACTCATTTCTCAGGAATGAAGACCAAGACAGTGTTCAGAATCAAGGCAGGAATGGATTGGGGACTGGAGGGAACAGATGCATAGATATTATTCACAGTTAGAGGGTTTTGGAGACCGGGCCGGGTTTTCCGTGAAAAGGGTTGCCACAGTTGGATGGATGACAAAGGGACTCCGGAAATAGAGTGGGATGATGACAATCATCCAAGAACACGTTAGAATCCCGTCATCAAGTTTAGCAGAGGGGGATGTCATGTGCATAAAATGCCATGGACATTCTTAGATGCTGGTCCAGAAGAGGCAACCAGAAAAAGAGTACAAGAACCAGAAGTTGGAGCACACAGTGCTATTTTGGCAGTAGTGTGGACTTGGAGAAGGACTTGGATCCCTGTCGGCGGCTGTACCAGAGCTGAGACAAGAGATTGTCCGCTGCGTTGGAGGCTGTCGGGAGCAGAGAACTGCTGTCGGCTGCTGCAGGAGGACCAGACGGCACTGAATTATGGATAAAAAGAAGCCAGTCGGCTGGCCCAGCAGTCAGCCAACATCCCAATGTTCCAAAGAGCCTATAAATAGCAAGTTTGCTCATCATTTTAATCATTCAACTCCATATGAGTTGGGTCCTTAGAGTAGGACAGATTTTGGTGTTTACCACCTTTTATGCAAGGCAGCCTATGCTGTAAATTAGGTATCTTTTTGTACCATATGAATATACTGAATTTCCAGCATTTCTCTCTCTCTACTCTCCCTTCTGTCTGTGTTTTTGCATCAGCATGTTCTCAGTGGTGTTTAGGGCTGAAAGAAGACCCCCAGAGCTTCCGCGTGTTACATGTATGCACATGTATATGTATATGTAAATGTGTATATTCATATGTGCGTGTATATATATATATATATATATATATATATAGAGAGAGAGAGAGAGAGAGAGAGAGAGATGTATATGTATATGTGTGTGTGTGTGTGTGTGTGTGTGTGTATATATATATATATATATATATATATATGTAGATGTAGATGTAGATGTATGTATATGTGTGTGTGTGTGTGTGTGTTTGTACGTACATGTATGTATGTATGTATGTATGTATGCCATACATCCATACATACATACATGTATGTATGTATAATCACACACATACATATGTATGTCAACCATGTACAAGTTTGAAGAGAAATTTGAAAAGGGATGAAAAAGATAAAGCACTAGATTTGTATAAATCCCTAAGGTAATGGGCCTTGGAATAATACAAATACCATGCCACTTGATGAGGCTCGTCGACCGACATGCTCCAACTGCAACCTCACTTTTACAACATCTGTATTCAATCAACTATGTCAAACAGAAAAGGAGTCAACAGGGTAAAAACTGGAAAGAATTTGCCAAATGATAAAAGGAAAAAGGAAAAAAGAATGTTTCTTTACAAACCTAGCGGGTGAGTCATCGCTGTTGCAACACATACAGCAGCCCCACTAGTGGAGAAGTGATTTACAATATCCCCTGTTCTTGTAAACATTAACTGCTTTACCCTTTTTGGCTTCTCACTTCCTGCATCATTGCATAGAAAACCCCTCAATATATTAGTGCTGCAAACATTGCAAAACTCAAAATGTGAACCTTAAATTTATGCTTCTGGGAGTGTCAATTTTAGTTACTCCTTCTAGCTAGTGAAACCCCAACTCGCTGCATATATTATATACCTAGATGAATCCAAGAACATGCCCAAATTCACCTTATAAGAATATGCAATTTATAACCTCTCACATGCACTCTGCACTATAGTGCATGGTGACAAACTAGCTCATCATCAGCACTGCAACATCTGTACATTATTAGAACCCAGTAGGATGATATTTGTGGTACGCCGTGACCCCATTGTAATCCTCAATCCAGGATAAGTCAGGCACAAGCTACGTAGGTCATTCTTAGCCATAGTCAGGCAGTCAGTGTAAGTCCTTAACCCACTTAAAGAGACGCATTCATGCATATACAGTCAGTAGAAACCTTAGGGTTTGCATCTGAAAGCATCCTGCATATTGCACATCATTCATGCATAGCATCTAGACCATTGCACGAACCTCAAATAGCATCTAGGAATTATCCAGGATTTATCTAGGATTTTTCTAGTATTTTTCCCATCATTTTCAGCATTTATACATCATCATTAAGCATTTAATGTTTATGGAGCAATCGGCCAGCATCTAGTGCCAACCGACTGGCTATATAGCTGCCTTCTTGAAAAGGTGAACATCACCAAAACAGTCCCTAACTAGGACCCAACTTCTAATGAGTTGAATGATCTAACACAATGAGCACCTTGGCCTTTTATAGTCTCTTGGACTTCTTGGAGTGCAAGCCGACCAGCAATCGGCCAACCTACTGGACACAATAATCATAAAATCCATAAAATACAGATGCACTTGCAGCCGCCTTAGCCGACAGCTCCTGGAGTCTTATCTAGCTCAGCCGACAGCTCTGTCATGCAGCCGACAGTGCATCCTAGTCCTTCTCCAAGTCCACACTAGCTAATCTACACTCTGTGCTCCATAATCCTGGTTCTATCTAGTTCTCATACTCTTTATCTAGTTGCCTCTTCTAGACCAGCATCTGAGAATGTCCATGGCATCTTTCATGCACATGACATCCCCCTTTGCTAAACTTGATGACGGGGTTCCAACCTGTTCTTGAATGACTGTCATCATCCCAATCTTTTCCCGAAGTCCCTCTGTCATCCATCCATCCCTGCCAAACCCTTTTCTCTGAAAACCCGGCCCGGTCTCCAAAACCACTCTATCTCAGAATAAGATCTATGCATCTGTTCCATCTGGTCCCCAATCCATTCCTGCTCTGACTCCGAACACTGTCTTGGTCTTCATTCCTGAGAAATGAGTCTGGCACTCTCACATCACCCCTTGGAGGATAATCCTCCCTTGGGACCGTTGCCCGAGAACCTATCTGGCTCACAAGACTGCCATCCCCTCTAGCTTTGTGAAACACCACCAACAAACCTCCTGGGAGCTCTTCCTGATTCTGTGCTCCTTGCCTTGGGCTTCGTATCCGTGTACTTTCATGTACCTTGGACCTGTACACCATCATATGGGACTCAATCAGTGTTTAGCTTTGCTGAGCCTGATGCTTTGATACCAATGTAACACGCGGAAGCTCTGGGGGTCTTCTTTCGGCCCTAAACACCACTGGAAACAATCTGATGCGAAACGCAAACATGAAGAGAGAGTAGAGAGAGAGAGAGAGAGAGAGAGAGATGCTGGAAATTCAGTATATTGCTGATGGTACAAAAAGGTACCTACAAACTACAGTCCATAGCTGCCTTCTTGAAAACCAAAACAGTCCCTAACTAGGACCCAACTCCTAATGAGTTGAATGATCTAAACAATGAGCACCTTGGCCTTTTATAGTCTCTTGGACTTCTTGGAGTGCTGGCTGACTGCTGATGCTGGAAATTCAATATATTGCTGATGGTACAAAAAGGTACCTACAAACTACAGTCCTTGGCTGCCTTCTTGAAAAGGTGAACATCACTAAAACAGTCCCTAACTAGGACCCAACTCCTAATGAGTTGAATGATCTAACACAATGAGCACCTTGGCCTTTTATAGTCTCTTGGACTTCTTGGAGTGCTGGCCGACCAGCAGTCGGCCAGCCTACTCGACACAATAATCATAAAATCCATAAAATACAGATGCGCCTGCAGCCGCCTCAGCCAACAACTCCTGGATTCTTATCTGGCTCAGCCGACAACTCTGTCATGCAGCCGACACTGCATCCTTGTCCTTCTCCAAGTCCACACTAGCTAATCTCCACTCTGTGCTCCATAATCCTGGTTCTATCTGGTTCTCATACTCTTTATCTGGCTGCCTCTTCTAGACCAGCATCTGAGAATGTCCATGGCATCTTTCATGCACATGACACGCATCAGTTCTCAGCATTCAGCCATCAGTAATCCTTGCGTTTTCTGTTTTCCATTAGCTAGGATCACAGAACCTCAAGATAGAGTCCACGTAGCAGCTCCCAACTCACTGGTGATGGCAGTCACTTGGTGGCAACATTGGTCTAATCTCTATATAGACCAGACCACACGTGTCACAGCTTTCAGCTGGGATACCTTTGTCCATGACCTGAAGACCAAATTATCCCGCCCCAGTACATGACCGGTCTGGCATATGAGTTCTATGGACTCAGACATAACGGATCCCCAGTGGTTCAATTTTCCGGCAAGGTTATTACTTTAGCACAACAGTTAGGGCTATCTACGCAGGCCAAGATGGAGCAATTCATTCGTGGATTGGCTCCTAACATTCAGTTCACTATTCGTAACTTTGAACCCAGTACATATGACCGGGCTTTGACTCTCGCTTAGAATGAAGAAATGAAGATGAACGGAGGCAAGCCCAAGCAGTCATCTCAATCCAGTACCAAACCCCAGCAGCAACAATCTACTACATAGCCAGGGAAAGGTAACGGATCTTCTAAAGATGCTAAGAAGGACGGTAGTAATAGCTATAGTTCAGGGGGTAAGAAAGATAAAGAATCTAAGCCCAAGAAAACCCCCGATGAAAAGGCTAAAGCAGACATTACTGGAGGTTATCTTCCTCCAGAGGAGCAAAAGAAGTATCAGTCAGAAAATAGATATTTTTTATGTCACATCATAGGGCATGGTAAGAAGAATTGCCACAAATGGTAAGCAGAACAAGCTGCCAAAGCTCCTTTTGCCACAATTGCCACAGCCTCCCCAGCTCCTCCAGCCCCCCGCCTACTACCACCAATGCGGTTCAACTTTTACCTTCTATGCATCCTATGCCATCAGTGGTATTTGATGCTAAGCAGGAGGGTGAGAGCGATGCTGCACATAAGAGCCTCATCCGAGCTTATGGCTCTGCCAAGGACCGCCAGTTTGTAGTTCTTTTCGATATGGGTAGTTCTGAAGACGCCATCTCTCCCCAGTTGGCTAATAAATTGAACTGCACATTAGTCCCATATCATCTGGATGTGGACGAGTTTACACTTGGTCTTCGCACCCACATTTCCCAAAAGGCAAAGCAATTGGCCTTTGAAGTTCAAAAGGCCTCATTTCAATGAGATTTCATCGTCTCGCCTGTGTTGGGGTGTGACATGATCTTAGGAATTCAGTGGTTCCGTCAGTATGAGCCTATTCCCGATTGGGAGCATGACACTTTTACTATTTGTAAAGGTTTTCCTGAGCCTGTCATGATTCGTGGGGATAGAAGCATTCTTGGCATCCCATTGATTTCACATCTCTAGGCTATATGAGCTATCCGCAAGGGAGCAAAAGGAGCACTACTTTATGTTCGTGCTCAAACAGCCTCTACCTCATTGGTAGCATCCATTTCATCTTCAGCCCCACAGTTAGCAGACCTCCTGTCCAGACATCAGGACATTATGCTTAGGGACGATCTCCCGCATGCACTCTGCACCGTAGTGCTTGGTGACAAACTGGCTCATCATCAGCAGTGCAACATCTGTACATTATTAGAACCCAGTAGGATGATATTTGTCGTATGTCGTGACCCCATTGTAATCCTCAGTCCAAGATAAGTCAGGCACGAGCTACGTAAGTCATTCTCAACCATAGTCAGTCAGTCAGTATAAGTCCCTTAAGCCACTTAAAGAGACGCATTCATGCATATACAGTCAGTAGAAACCTTCGGGTTTGCATCAGAAAGCATCCTGCATATTGCACATCATTCATGCATAGCATCTAGACCATTGCAGGAGCCTCATATAGCATCTAGGAATTATCCAAGATTTATCTAGGATTTTTTGGGTATTTTTTCCATCATTTTCAGCATTTATACATCATCATTAAGCATTTAATGTTTATAGAGCAGTCGGCCAGCATCTAGTGCCAACCGACTGGCTATATAGCTAGTATAAATAGAAGGGCTTGACCCATTCCCTCATTCATCTCATAATTCAGTCAAGGAGCATTCAGGCGCATACCATTCAGCCTTGCATCCACCTCACATCCATGCGTTTTGGAGAAGCCAATCATCCTTCAGCAAGAGGAGCATCAACGCTTGTGCTTTC
Source organism: Cibotium barometz (assembly GCF_041138505.1). Classification (NCBI taxonomy): domain Eukaryota; kingdom Viridiplantae; phylum Streptophyta; class Polypodiopsida; order Cyatheales; family Cibotiaceae; genus Cibotium; species Cibotium barometz. The sequence goes on along the minus strand of NC_141096.1, from coordinate 7,275,426 downwards.
AGCCCTCCATCAGCAAACGCATCAGTTCTCAGCATTCAGCCATCAGTTATCCTTGCGTTTTCTGCATCCATGCAGTTTTCAGCATTCATTCATTCATCATTTTGCTCCAACCTCTTGGTGAAGGTAAAACGCAGCATTCTCATTCATTTACAGCATTCATATACAGTCTAGAACAGTCCCAAACAGCCCCTCTCCCAGACCTAGCTTTGCATCCCTCCCTCATACCATTGGGAAGAGTACATAGGCCCGAGATTGGACATCTTTGGTGTGTCTACAGCAGTGTACGGTTCAGCCCAACACTTGGTCTTCAGAGGTCTCGTGTTTGGCTTATCGCCAGTCACACCGTCAGTCTCTTTAAAGATAATAAAGCAAATACTATCTCAGTAACAGGATAGGGGGCCCTTCAGTGGGTAATTCAAGACCCCATACGGTGTACAGTTCTCATCTCTCTCTAAAGTTTAAAGTATTAAAGTGGATTGCTAAACTCGCGAAACTCAGGATACAGAAGACGATGTGAGCATGTGTGACAAGATCCTCCAATACGAAGACTTCCGCTGCATGTTACATTGGTATCAGAGCTGACATTCCAAAAACAGCTTTCCGGACAGAGCGTGGTCACTACGAGTTCGTAGTCATGCCTTTTGGGCTTACAAATGCACCTGCAACCTTCAATAAGATGATGTCTAGGATTTTCGTAGTCCACATTGGAAAGTGTGTTTTCATATTCCTTGATGATATACTAGTCTTCTCAATCACTGCGGAGCAGCATGAGAAAGATGTGGAGAAAGTCTTTCAACTTTTGCGAGATAATCAGCTCTATATAAACGCCAAAAAGTCTGTCTTTGGTGTTAAGGAAGTTCAGTATTTGGGCTATATCATCGGTTCCGATGGGATTAGACTAGATCTGTTGGGGTAAAGGCGTTATGCCCACCCTTATAGTGTGTACAAGCCCATAAGTTATAGTACATAGTACACTTAGTACTTTTAATGTACTAAGTGCACTATGTGTACTAGTGCAATATACATGTGTGATAGGGGAGTCACACACTCATGTTTTTCATGAGTTGACTTATCCCCACAACTCTCTCACTCTCTCTCTCCCTTGCTTCTCTGTGTATGTCTCCCATGAATGAACTCTAAACCCTAATTGACAGGTTTCTCCCCATCAACTGGTATCAGAGCTTTGTCAGGGCGAGTGATGCGAACAATACCAGGTTGTTGCCTGTACTCCCAGCAGCGCACAGAACAATACCATTAAACTCATTGAGATGGGCTGTCATAGAAGCCCCTTCCTTCATCTGAAGGCCTATGAGTTTCTTCAACCAATACACTTTGCTTGAGGCACTTTGTTGGGCATACAAGTCCTGCAATCTCTGCCACATTCCCCAAGCTGTCTTCTCTTCACGAATGCTGAAAAGTAATGAGTCTGACACAGACAACATGATAGTAGAAAGCTAGTACTCCTTTGCCTCCATATGTGAAACTCAGTGCTATGGACAGCCCACAGTCAGATAGTGACAGGGCTGATATGGCCAAGATTCCGTATGCTTCAGCTTGTGGCAGTCTCATGTATGCCATGGTTGCTACTAGGCCGGACATTGCATTTGCAGTGGGAGTGGTTTCTAGATACATGGCCAACCCTGGCAAGAAGCATTGGGAAGCAGTGAAAGGTGTCATGAGATACCTGAAGGGCACACAGGATTTGTGCATTTGCTTTGGCAAACAGGATGCATTAGTGCATGGTTACACGGATTCGGATTATGCCGGTCATCCAGATAACCGGAAGTCTACTACCGGTTATGTATTTACATTCACAGGAGGTGCTGTGTCATGGATATCCAGGATGCAGAAGTGCACAGCCTTATCTACTACAGAGGCCGAGTATATTGCAGCCACAGAGGCTTGCAAGGAGGCATTATGGCTATCTCGGTTAGTGGTTGATTTGGGCTATACAGGGGATATTCCATTGTTGCATTGTGACAGTCAGAGTGCCATTCAGTTGGCAAAGAACCCTGTCTTTCATGCAAAGACGAAGCATGTGGATGTGAAGTATCACTTCATCAGAGAGGTGATAGAGAACAAGCAAATTCAGCTTGTTAAGATTCACACGGATGACAACCCGGCTGATCTGTTGACGAAGAGTTTGCCTCCGGAGCGGTTTGCTCATTGCAGACACTTGATGGGCATTGGATGAGGCCACTTTCAGCCTTGATATGGCCTTGTATATTATTATGTACATGCTGATTTTTTCTTTTCCTTTACTTAAGGGCACTTTGCCTTTAAGTGGGAGGTTGTTGGGGTAAAGGCGTTATGCCCACCCTTATAGTGTGTACAAGCCCATAAGTTATAGTACATAGTACACTTAGTACTTTTAATGTACTAAGTGCACTATGTGTACTAGTGCAATATACATGTGTGATAGGGGAGTCACACACTCATGTTTTTCATGAGTTGACTTATCCCCACAACTCTCTCACTCTCTCTCTCCCTTGCTTCTCTGTGTATGTCTCCCATGAATGAACTCTAAACCCTAATTGACAGGTTTCTCCCCATCAAGATCCATCAAAGGTTCAAGAAATCTTAGATTGGGACATTCCTAAGACCGCCCAAGAAATCCGCTCATTCGTAGGTCTTTGTCAGGCCTATAATACCCATGTCCATCAATTTTCAAACCTTGCAGCTCCTCTTACCGACTTGCTCAAGGGTGAAGACTCGCAAGCAGAAAGTCTCAGTTACAAGGCGCTTGATGCATTCCGTGCACTCCAGAAAGCCGCCTCAGAAGCGCCTGTATTAGAGTTAGCACCTTGGGATGAACCTTTCGAGGTCATTACCGATGCAAGCAATGTAGCCATAGGTGCAGTTCTCCAGCAGGACAATAGACCCGTGGCATATTACAGTAGAAAGTTGGATGTCGCCGAAAAGAATTATTCAATATATGACAAAGAGCTTTTGGGTGTGATCACATCACTCAAACATTGAAAGCCTTTTCTTTATGGACAGGTTTTCACAGTGAAAACAGACTACCAAGCACTTAAGTGGCTTCAAACTATGCCCAGTGCCCAGTGGAGTGATCGACAGGCCAGGTGGAGTCAACTCTTCCAACAGCTTGGAGGAATGATTGAATATATCCCTGGTAAGTATAACCCAGTAGCATATGCTCTTAGTCGAAAGGCTAGTATTACCCAGGCAGTCCAAGAATCTACCATTCTCGAAATCACGGGGAAGGACTTAGATAGTATGAAAGACCAATATGTCGACTCCCCTAAGTTTGTTACTCGGTACAATTTGGCCCTCAATTCTGAGCCCAGCCATTGTTTCATCCAGAACGGTTGGTTGTTCTTCAAGAACCGCCTCCGTCATTCGGGAAAAGCGTTCCGCTCTTCTCCATGATGCCCATGACTCCTTAGTTGGAGAACATAGGGGTATCAACAGTACCCTCGAGAAATTAGAACGGTCCTTTTATTGGCCAAAGATGAGACGTGATGTCTATTCACATGTTCAAGCCTGTAATATTTGTCAAAAAGTAAAGGTTCCACATACAGAGAAGGCTGGTTTACTTCAACCTTTGCCTATCCCCGACGGACCTTTCATCAACATATCTATGGACTTTGTAGGGCCTCTACCAGCATCCACCAAATCCCGTAACACTCAGTGTTTCACCATTGTGAATTGCTTTAGTAAATTCTGCATGCTCATCCCATGCAAGCATACGGCCACAACCGAGGACGTAGCCCGTCTGTTTCTCAAGCATTGGTACCCAATTTGTGGTTTGCCTACTAGCACCATTACATTAGATAGAGATTCCAAGTTTACCTCGCATTTCTAGAGGGCATTATTTGAAAACTTTGAAACTAAGTTGCAGTTGTCTAGAGGTGTTACTTCAACGTGTTGGTATTGGACCGCCCTTTCTAGCGCTAAAGAGGAGATGTTGGATTATATCATCTCCAGATGGTCTACATCACCATTTTCATGCTCGTATTGGCGATTTATGAGTCCCTACATTAGCATATCTTAGTACATATTATTCAACATATTTCTATATATATATATACCTAGATGAATCCAGGAACACGCCCAAATTCACCTTTTAGGAACATGCATGTTATATACTCATGGTAGTCAACCCACAAGACTATATAACTATCAACTCTATTATGCATAGTATGGACTAGATACTGTCAGAATATGCAGTGGAAATGATATCCAAACTTGGGTAGACAAGAGCAAGTAGACTGCAGAAAATAATCAGCACAAGAAACACAGAGAGATGTGTGTAAACTCTTCTCTATACACAAGATCCCGAAGATACTGAATGAGGAAGTAGAGGAGGATGGGGAGCAATATATACAAGCCCATGAGGGCAGTCGGCCAGCACTGGAAAGGGCCCACGACTGAGCAAAACTCCCACGACTGCTGAATATAGCAGTCGGCCAGCATCTGATGCCCCACGCCTGGACAAAACAAGTCGGCCAGCACTCAGACAGCCCACGACTGATACAGATGCAGTCGGCCAGCTTCAGAGTGCTCCTGGCATCAACTGGCAGCCCTCCAGCCACTAGAAAAAAATGGGAAAAATAGGGAAAAAATACGGGGAGTGTGGAAAAATGATATACGGGCGGGCACACCCACAACAGAGGCCCTGGTGTATACAAATAGACAGGAGATGACTTCTAACACCCCCTCTCAGCTCCTGGCTGTGTGACCAACCACTGGGAGCTGGGGTGCCGCCTGAGCAAATCCTGAGAGAGCGACTTCGTGAAGAGGTCCACCGTACTGTCCTCCGTCGAACAGAACTCCAGCAAGATGTCATCAGCAACGATCTGTTCACGAACAAAGTGCCTCTGGATGACCATGGGTTCCTCCAGTGGAAGCCCAAACCTGCAATGTAACCTCCTCCTGCTCCGTAAAACTACTCCTAGGCCATAAGTAGATCTCCTCGTGTCCGGATCTCCTCCCCAAACCGAGTCACTCCAACCGTGGAGTCGGACTCCATCCAACAATCCCCCTCCTGTGTAAAAGAGTCTCTGATCCTTCGCATGTCGCAGAAACCACAGGAAACGCAATCCTGCCTCCCAAAGAGACATCTGCAACCGTGAGCTCAACCGCCTCATCAGGAAGCTCCCGTCCAATCTGGTGTCCATCAACCAGATCAATGAACCATACAGCTTCTGAGTCACAGAGACATCACACTGCTCACAAGGATCAACACCTGTTACGGTGCACAAACAAGTCCTGGAAACCTGATGAAACTTGTCACCTACCCCCTTGGAATCCGGAACCACAAAGCCTGGAGAAACCACCTCCTTCTGCAAGTTAGCACCTGCCACCTGCCTGGCTTTCCGAAAGGTCCCCGTGGAAAGAACATCCTCATCTACTGGAGGTTCTATGTCCCGAACACTACGAGACATTAGAGCATAAGTGACTTGTTCAGCTTCCTCTGACTCACGAACACAAGAACTACCAACATCAGTACTGGAAAGTTCCTGCCAACTGCTGCCATCTACTGGTAAGCTATCCACCACCTGGTCTCGGAAAGCCCGCACCTGCAGCGTATCCACACTTGAGTAGCCATTACCAGACTGCCACTCATCACAATCCTGAGGACCTGGGAGAGAGAATGCTGAAAGCCTGTAAACTCCATTCTCCACTCCACCTTCCCAAACCACTTGGCATGTTGCTTTGTCCCGGAGAGCAACAAAATGCTCATCAAACTCCACCCGTACGCCAGTCTTGCAAACCTGATGCATTGACAACAGATGAAAACCAAGTGCCGGAACATACAACACCTGGGAGGAATGCTTCCCCCCTCTGCCATCGGGAACTATCTCCATCCTGCCCTCACTGTGAACTGGGATAGTGGACGTATCCCCAGTAAGAATATGACCAGAAAGCCTGCAGAGATCCTGTAAACCGGAACGGGAAGGAGTCATGTGCCTGGAAGCACCACTATCGAGAATCCACTCCCGAGTATCCGTTGCGGAGAGTCCTCCAATCTCCTCCCTGCCTGAAGAAAATGAAGCGTCGGTGTCCATCACCTCCAGGTGCACAAAAGCCGGAGTCTTCATGATTGCTGAGGAGTCTTCACCCTTCTCGGTCTTCCGCTTGGGACACTGCCTCCAGTAGTGGCCTTTCTCGCCACAATCATTACAGGTCCTCTCTGCCTTTAGCTTCTCGCGGTCACTAACGGACATCTTCTCAGAAGACTTCTCCGACGAAGCCTTCCCCTTGCCCGTGTTACGGCCTTTCGACCGTTGGCCAGTAAAGGCCTCCGAACCTCCACCCTGAGGAGGGTTCGTGAAACGTTCCTCCTGGTCCAGTACCATTGGCACAAGCTCCTCCCAAGTAATGGTGCTGAGCCTGCCACTAGTGATCAACGAGGAATAGAAAGCGGAATACTAACCAGGCAAGTGGGAAAGTAACGTGATGGCCATATCTTCGGACGATATCTCTTTCCCAGCTTGAAGGACTTCCTGCTGAAGGGCCTGCAGCTTGTTAATGTGTTCCCGCATTGTCGAAGACTTTGCAGGGTTCATAACCCGCATCTGCACTTCCAAGGATATCCGCTTCACGGGTGACACCCTGTTGTACAAAGAAGCCAAGTGCTCCCATATGCCTCTCGCCAGCGTCATGTGCTTCACATGGTTGATCACCTGTGGTGTGCAATTGAGGAATATAAACGACCGGACCCTGGCGTTGACACGGTCCCACATTTGTGCCTGTGCCTCTCGGTCCTTCCTCGTCGATAATAACTCCCCTTCCTCAGCTTCCGGCCTTGGCACCCCTTTGATAATAAAATCAGCAAGATCATATGACTCCAAAACTGACTCCATCATGACCTTCCAGATGCCATAATTGGACCCGTCCAACTGCCGATCCACTGGGAACATGGGAAGAGTCGGAATCTTCACGTGCTTCTCAGCCATCTCGAGTAAATCCGCCATCTCGGAGAGTAACCTTGAAGGGTGGGTGGGTGGGAAAAATCTGAAAATCAGAAAATATGCAAGTGGCTGTCCAGCCCCTTTGCCCGCCTTCCTCTTGCACCTTCACTTCCCGTTCAGCCCGAAACAGTCCACCGATCAGCAACCTGTTGCTCCCCCTCTTGCTCAGAAAAAACGCCCAAGATCTCCTAGAGCCTAGGGCTCTGATACCATAAAGATGTGTGTAAACTCTTCTCTATACACAAGATCCCGAAGATACTGAATGAGGAAGTGGAGGAGGATGGGGAGCAATATATACAAGCCCATGAGGGCAGTCGGCCAGCACTAGAAAGGGCCCACGACTGAGCAAAACTCCCACGACTGCTGAATATAGCAGTCGGCCAGCATCTGATGCCCCACGCCTGGACAGAACAAGTCGGCCAGCACTCAGGCAGCCCACGACTGATACAGATGCAGTCGGCCAGCTTCAGAGTGCTCCTGGCATCAACTGGCAGCCCTCCAGCCACTAGAAAAAAATGGGAAAAATAGGGAAAAAATACGGGGAGTGTGGAAAAATGATATACGGGCGGGCACACCCACAACAGAGGCCCTGGTGTATACAAATAGACAGGAGATGACTTCTAACAGATACTACAACATCGGAACATCCCCACTAACGTCATCAATGCCCAATAGTGGGTGTAGAACTCTGTATCAACATATGCGAGAACACACGCACTCCACACACCATAGTCACAGGGGACGGAGGGGACGGCAGCTTGGAACGCGGGGACGCCGATTCGGGACGGACCAACGGGGACGGACGGACGTCCCCCATGGCACGTTTCTCACAGGGGACGGCGACGGGGACGGCGCAAGGACGGGGACGCCGGTGAGGGACGGACCTGTGAGGGGACGGCAGAGAGACGCCTGCCGTTTTTGGCCGTTGCGCTTCTCATTTCTTGTTGGCTCTTTGAGGCTTGTTTGGCCCTCTCTCTCTCTCTTGCCCTTGAGGCTTAAGTTTGAGGCTTTTTTTTTTTTTTTCCGAGAAAAGATCCTTTCATTAGTTATGTAAAAACGCCCGTAGGGCTACAAAAGATCTCTCCTGCTCCTAAGAGAGAGAAGAGCAGTGAATACATCATGGCAGCCCGGGAGACTCTCCCTAGGTGCTGCAAAATACAAGCATCAGTATAAAGAACTGAGCGGCTAAATCATACAATAGGGGGGGGGGAGAGCCAAACAGGTGGCCTGTAGTGCCAACGGGGGGATCCCGTGTGTAGGGTGTAGAACGGGCCGCAGCGCCAAGTGGTGTGAAAGGCCTGGCGCCGTAAGATCGCCTCATCCGAGTCTCCCCGGATGCGGTCGTACTGTCCTCGTAGGGTGTGGATCAACTCCTGCCAAATCCCCCGAACAGTCTCTGCTGGTGGCTCTAATCTCCCCTCAAAGGGCGTAAAGCACCGGGCCCTCCAGGTGAACCAGATGGTGAGGCTGCTGAGGAGCTCCCATCGTAAATCCCTCTCCTGTGTCCAGCTGGCGGACGAGAAATCCGGTGCCGGAACCAGGCGAGGCTGGCCCCTAATAAATCTGATGGCCTGACTGCCCTGCTCCATCTCATAGCCCATAGCAGGCCCTGACGAAGTCGACCAAGCAGCGGCACCCCACGTAAACATACCCTCTGGAGAGAGGGGGGCCAGAATACGCAGCATCCGCAGCCAAATCTGCTGTGCCTGAGGGCAGTCCCAAAGGCAATGTCTCTGTGTCTCCATAGGGTGGCCGCATCGGACGCAGGCCGCCGGAAGACCGCTGTAAACAAGCCAAGTGCCAACTGCTGAGCCCCTGTGGGCGACCAGCCACTGAAAAGCCGAGATCCTGCGGGCCTGTCGACTAGCCCAGAGCCGAGCCCAGAAATCCTCCAGGAACTCCTGTGAAAGTCCCTGCTGTCGCCAATGCCCCGCTGCCGCTGGAGAAACCGTCCTCCTCGCCGTCAAAATATGTCATCCCAGCTGAACAGTATACTGGAAAAAAGTGATCTCTGTGGCCTCAAGGGATGCATAAGGATCATGCCACTCGTACTCCCCGGGGTCCCACTGTAGCCGGGCCAAGGGGCGCGCTGCATATGCCCATATGCGCCAATCCGGGAGCACATCAGCAGGGTCGGGGTCAATATGCCACTTCCGAGAAGCGGCAGCCACTACCCGAATCCTCTGAAAGGTGCACTCTGCAACCAAAGGCGACTCCACCTCCACTCTCTGGAGTCTGCCCTCATCCTGAATCTCATAATAGAGGCATCTGCCATCCTCAGTGCTGGCTCTGACAGCAATCAGGATCTCCAACTGTGTAAAGGCTCCCATCCACCGTGGGGCCACTGGCTCGAGGGGTGTGAACCACTCCCCTGTAAGTGCCTCCTGAATATCATCCCTCATAATCAACCCCCCTCTGAAGTGACGCAGCCTCTCCACCTGGGTCTCCTCTGGTAGACTGCAGAAAGCCTGCCAGTCTCCAAAACTACGAGCTGGGCCTGCCGCTAAAGGTCCCCAGGCTGGACGAGGCCGAGAACCCAGCATATGACCCTGCTCCGTACGAACCGCTGGGCTCCAGATGAGCGGCTGCCTGGCCCGCTCCTCAACACAAGAAGGAGGCCGCTGAGAGAGCCCCGGTCTCAGCAGCTCCCAAGCTCTCAGGATACTCAAAGCAAATCTGTCCTCCCATCCTCTACTGAGGCCTGTCCTCCTCATCTCTATGAAGATCCAGCGAATCTCTTGTGCCCAAGAACCCCCTGCAGGGGGCGCCCGAGCCTGCAGTCGCTGCAAGAGGAGCACTTTCCAAGGCTCAGCGCTTGGAAGCAACCCCCGAACAATAAGCTTCCCCAATAAGGCTCTACTCTGATCGACTGGATCTATAATGCCCAAACCGCCCTGAGCCAGCGGCAGTGTAATAACTGCCCATGCAACCTTTGCCCGAGCTGGCTGACCGTCCCGCCCAGACCACAGAAAGTTCCTGATCAGCCTCTGTACCTGGCTGATGCAAGAACTCGAGAAAATCCAACAAGACGTAATGTACCACATGGTCGCTAACAGCACCTGATTTGCCACCACCACCCTCCCAGCCAAGGATAGTCGAGCTGTACTCCAATACAGTAGCTTCTGCCCTATTTGACGCCTCTCCATCGCCACCATGCCGACCACAAGCTCCAGCCCAATGACCTCGATCGTGGACGCCCATTCCGCGGCAAGCACATCCACGGCCTTCCCAATGCCACTCGCATCATGTGACTCGATGAAGTACACTTTGCCCCTTGAGTAGGCCACCACTCCATGGATGGAGCGCTTGCGCGTGTCACTCCATCCGTCTACAATGAGAGAGACTCCGTTAGTCTCCCACGTTGCCTTTGTATCCGCCGCCGCGTGCTCAACGGCCAACTTCTCCCTATCAAGCAAAGTGGTGTGAATCTTTTCCGATGAAGGTGGCACATAAGAGGGGCCATATTCCCCGATCTTTGTGGCCATCTCACGGAAGACCTATTTCACGGAAGACCTATTTCAAGTAAGGAAAACCATGTAGCATGTTAGCTTTTATATGACAAAAAAAGCTAACATGCTACATGGTTTTCCTTACTTGAAATAGGTCTCCTTCCTTCCGTGAGATGGCCACAAAGATCGGGGAATATGGCCCCTCTTATGTGCCACCTTCATCGGAAAAGATTCGCACCACTTTGCTTGATAGGGAGAAGTTGGCCGTTGAGCACGCGGCGGCGGATACAAAGGCAACGTGGGAGACTAACGGAGTCTCTCTCATTGTAGACGGATGGAGTGACACGCGCAAGCGCTCCATCCATGGAGTGGTGGCCTACTCAAGGGGCAAAGTGTACTTCATCGAGTCACATGATGCGAGTGGCATTGGGAAGGCCGTGGATGTGCTTGCCGCGGAATGGGCGTCCACGATCGAGGTCGTTGGGCCGGAGCTTGTGGTCGGCATGGTGGGCGATGGAGAGGCGTCAAATAGGGCAGCCGGGACCATTATTGAGTCAATGTATCCATCCATCACAGTTTCTTTTTGCATGGCCCATTGTCTCAACAACCTCCTCAAAGACATAGGTGCCTTGCCATGGATTGCACCCACCATTGAGGAGGCTAACCAGCTTGTATCCTTTGTCCTCAACCACCAAAGGCTGCGACATGAGTTCTCTAAAAGGAGCACTCTTTCCCTCCTCAAGTATTCTGAGACAAGGTTTGCATACAACTTCCTCATGCTAGGCCGCTTGTCTACATGTGGCGGAGCCCTAAGAGGGCTTTTCCTTAGTGATGAATTTTCTGCCATGCCGGAGTCAAAATCGGCAAAACAGGGAGAACATGCCGAGATCGCGCCGACGATGCCGCTTGGTGGGAGAAGGTGAAGACACTCGACGCCTTGGTCAAGCCTATTGTTCACCTTCTACGAGTCATTGACGGCCGTGAACCATGTATTGGCAAGGTCTATGAGGCCATGGATCGCATGATCGAGTCACTCGAGCAGCTTGTGCCAGACAGGGCCGAGTTTGAGGAGATCCACTCATTATGTGAGTCCAGGTGGAACTCCTACTACTCCCCTCTTTCATGCGGCTGCCTTTGTGGTTGATCCAGAGTTCCAGGGCAGAAAGCAAGAGGCCGACAAGGAAGTAAGCAAGGGATGGCGGATCATTTTGGAGCGCTTAGAGCCCGACGCTACCATCAGGCGGAAGATCAAAGCAGTACAGGACGCGGCAGGGATCTTTTGGATGTTTAGATGCACAGCTTGACCGCCTCAAGATTGGGTCTCCTCTTTGGTGGGAGGATTACGGATCAGATGGGCCGGAGTTGCAGCGCCTGGCTATTCGCATCCTTAGCCAGGCTGTGAGCTCTAGTTGCTTGGAGCAACTTTGGAGCGTTTACAGTCACATTGCCTCTAAGAAGAGGAACCGCCTTGAAGTGCAAAGGGCAAGTGATTTGGTTTTTGTGAGCGCTAACTTGCGCATGCTATGTGCGACAGCAACAGGGAAGGCGGATCCCTTCACCGAATGGGAGATGGCACAGCAGGATCCTGCAGCTCAGGAGCATCTTGAGGAGGTAGAGGAGGAGCTACAGCTTGAGGGGGAGGAGGAGGCTTCAAATGGCATCGACGACTTCGACTTCCAAGCCTCCCGCGAGCCTAGCACTTCAGGAGCTTGAGGCTTGACTCTTGAGCCTTGAGCCATCTCTCACCTTTTTTGTGCCCACTGCCAATGGCCATGATCTATTGTGATCTATCATCTATGATCTATCTAGTATCTCTATTTTGTACCCACTCTTTTTTGTAACCCTCACTGCCCATGAGGCATGTACTTATCTCTTTGTATCTATCAGACTATCAATCACATAATCAGTGTGCCATCGATGTTTTATTAGCGCATTTTGCTCAAAATGACTCTTGTTTTTTTGTCTATTCGGTGTAAAATTTTGTTCAAAGTGTGTTTCTATATGTATGTCATGCATACAACTCCTAAATTGCTTTTAAAAAAGAGGTTTTTTTTTGCCGTTCCCGACCCCGTCCCCGGGACGGCACTTCCCCGTCCCCGTCCCCGTCCCCATGTGACTCTGGTGTGGGGCCATGAAGCTGGCCGCCCCCATGCAAACGTGGGGAGCCGGCCAGCTGAGGTTGTTTACTTCTCTCCATCCTCTACAAAGGAGGTACCACGACCACCCCAAGGGACATGAAACGTGCGCCTGTTCTCCAGCCAACTGCGCACGCCCTCCTCCAGCAGGTTGCGCTGTTTTCTCCACAGGCGGCTGTGTGTACCGTCACTAGCAGCCTGCACTGCCACTTGCAGGCGGCTGTGTGCTCACCTCCAGAGAGGGGGGGGGGGGGGGGGGTTGTTCTCTCTGCACTACAGGTGGTGCACGCTGCAGCCAGGCGTCACCTATCCATCGGGCGGCTGCACCACAGGCTGACGGCCCCTTCTCCACTGCAGCCAGGCGATTCTACAAGCAGCTGTCCATCTCCTGCAGGCAGCGCTCCAGCTTCAGCAGGCGGCTGTCCACTGTGTGTCCTCTCCAGTAAGCCGTGCACTACAGGCTGCCCTTCCTTCTCCACTGTAGCCTGGCAACCATACAGGCTGTGTGTCACCTCCATACAGCCCGCGCTGCCTCCACAGCCGGCGGCTGTGTGTCCATTTCCAGCGGGCTGCTCCTCCTCCCATACAGGCGATCCCTTCTCCATACAGGCGGTTGTGCCTTCTACAAGGTGGCTGCACTTGCTGCAGTCAGGTGACATCTCCCTTCTTCAGGTGGCTACACCTTCTCCAAAGGCAGCTACCCCTCATCCTCCTCGACAGGCTGCTGTGTCTTGGTGTCCACCACTGGTAGCTGCACACACACTTCCGGGTATTGGTCTTCCATCTGCGAGCTACAAGTAAGTGAATTCAGATTTAAGTAAAGAACTTTGTTGTAAATCTAATAAAGGATTCTCTCTACGGCTAACACCCGTTCGGTGCCGGGTAGTCCAAGCTTTTGGAGAACCACGGTCCAAAGGTGCCAAGATCGGGAGAGCCAGGCGTTAGTACAGGAGCGCATGTTTATGCATAGTCCTGGAACACCAGTGGGGCGCTCTCCGCGAAGTCCAGTGAAGGCACCGGACCGTAGAGACTGGACCACTCAAGTGGTCGCTCTCCTTCGAATATCTACTTCGAGCCTCTTGTTTGGTACTGTATTCATTTGTACATGGACATCATCTGGTTCTTTGAACCCATGGAGCATTGTATTTGTTAAATACTCCCAATAATATATCATATATTGGGGGGGGGGGGGGGGGGGGGGGCGGCCCGTTCCGGCCCCAGTGCTGGTGTCCATCTATTTCATTTCATTTTCATTTCAAATTTCAATTGTTATTAAGTTGTCCATTTCAAATTGTGATATTAAGTTGTGCTATTACGCGTGTGGGTGTCCAACGGAGTCTATTCCCACTTGACGGGATCGGTTTCATTGGTATCAGAGCACGGTTGTTTCCCTCTTCTTAGTGGGGAAACGAACCTGTGTATTGGACACCCCGCTTCTAGCACACTTAACACAATGGACAGCCAAGGCAACCCTTTGGAAGTGCCTAATTCGAGGGGCCCATCAAGTGCCTCGCGTGGTTCTGATGCTCTACGAGGGAGGCACAAGCCCCTTGAAAGGGTAAATGATAGTGAATCCAAGGGACAACTGTCTCGAGGAAAGACTGTCATGCTAGAAGAAGAACCTGATGCAATGAGGGCTGAAATGGAGCATATGAGAAAGCTTTTGCAGGCACAAGAGCAAGAGCTAAAATTTTTGCATGAAGATCCCCATGTGCAAAGTGCCATTGCGGCAAGGAAAGCCAATGCAATGGTAGATGAGACTTTTGAGTCCATGGCACGGGAAGTAGGCAAGAAGCCAAGGGAGTTGGCACTTTCTTACCTCCTCCGCAAAGGTGACATCAAAGAGGGGGAAGACGGAGAGCTGAAATTCAGAAATCCACCTCGCTTGAAGCATGGAGATCCCGCATCTCAAAGGTTGAGGTCATTTATGCAAAAGGAAGAGGTGACAGTCACCTCTCGTCATGCATCTTCTCCACAAGACACAAAGCCTGACAGGTATATGTATGCTAGTGTTCATGGAGGACATGAAGGTCACATGCATTCAAGACATGTATCCCATGGTAGGGGTGACAGGTCTGCAACTAGAAGAGCTTTGCCCACTGAGTTGTCTCATGGAGAGGCATTGCCTTATGCAGGAAAGTCACATGCATCTGATTCTCAAGTTCGTGGAGCCCATGCCACCGTGCTTCATGCAACTTCCATGATGGCCCATGGAGCCCAGGCAGATAGGGCTGCCCCGTTGGATAAAGGGAAAAGAAAAAGAGAGGACCATGAGCCTCATGCCAGAAAGCTCAAGGAATTTAAAGCACGTGACAAGTCTGTTAAGTTTGATGTTTTTCATGGAGAGCATGATGCTTCCAAAGTGTTCGCATTTGTAGCACAGTTTGACATTGCTTTCAGCGATGAGGACTTCACTGAAAAGTCTAAAGTACGCCATGCTAGTATGTTTTTGAAAGGGACCGCTGCTCATTGGTGGATCACTGAAAAGATCACCAAGGACCCCATTTGCACCTGGAAGGAGTTTTAAGGACAGATTCTATGCTCAGTTTTTGCCACCAAATGCGGAGCAAACTCTCACCCAAAAGTGGGATAGACTTGAGCAAAGAGATAACGAAAGCGTGCAACAGTATGTCAACAAGTTCTGGAAAGTGTTGCTTGAGGTAACTCCTTTTATGCAAATCACTGAGGATGAAAGAAAGAGGAAGTTTCGCTCTGGATTGCAACCAGCTTATCGTTCGGGCATTGAATTGAACCCGAAACATACTTTGCAACAGCTCACAGCCTCTGCTCTTGCTACGGAGCAATTGGTGCTGAAAATTAAGCAGGATCAAGGCGGTTCAAAGGGGAAAGACAAGGCTATCCCAAATCTGCAAAAAGGTGGACAGCCACCTAAAAAGAACTTCCGAGAGACCCACAAGGGAGGTAGAGCTGAAAATACCTCATCTAAAGATCAAGGCCCAAAGAAGAACAAATTCGGCTTGACCCCGGAGCAATGAGAGTAATATGCCAAGGAGGGAAAATGTTTTTCTTGTGGTAGCAAAGAGCACATGTTTCGACAATACCCTAACTGCAAACCAAAGCACGAGGACAAGCAGACCAAGGCTAATGTACATGCAGTTCCTGATGTGCAGGGAAACACAAATCATGATGCAAAAGAGCGGATGGTATGCAAGGCTTGGGGTCAAATCAAGGATCAGCCCGGCTTATTCATGTTTGATGACTGTGCAACCGATAACTTCATCTCTATACAAACGGAAGCTGCCTTGGGTATTGAGGTTGAGAACATGGGATCTCAGATTGAAGCCGAAGCTGCTTTTGTCAGTAAAGAGGTGCAGGTTACCCCATTGATAGGGAAGTTGCGCATACATATCCACGGCTACCTTGATAATGAACATTTCTTAGTTGCACCACTACATGGATGTGATGTATTGCTGGGCAAGCCATGGCATCATAGGCTTGAGCCCTGCAAAGAGTACAAGACCAATATGATTTCTTTTATGCATAAAGGCCGCATGCATTTCATTGATGTTGGCAAAGAAGGAGATTCCATCCCACTTGTATCTCACATCCAAATTAATAAAGCAATGAAAAAGAGTCTTTCTGCATACTTGGTTGGGTATTGGTCTTCCATCTGCGAGCTACAAGTAAGTGAATTCAAATTTAAGTAAAGAACTTTGTTGTAAATCTGGTAAAGGATTCTCTCTACGGCTAACACCCGTTCGATGCCGGGTAGTCCAAGCTTTTGGAGAACCACGGTCCAAAGGTGCCGAGATCGGGAGAGCCAGGCGTTAGTACGGGAGCGCCTGTTTATGCGTGGTTTTGGAACACCAGTGGGGCGCTCTCCGCAGAGTCCAGTGAAGGCACAGGACCGTAGAGACTGGACCACTCAAGTGGTCGCTTTCGAGCCTCTTGTTTGGTACTGTATTCATTTGTACATGGACATCATCTGGTTCTTTGAACCCATGGAGCATTGTATTTGTTAAATACTCCCAATAATATATCATATATTGAGGGGGGGGAGGGGGGGGGGGGGGGGTCGGCCCGTTCTGGACCCATTGCTGGTGTCCATCTATTTCATTTCATTTTCATTTCAAATTTCAGTTGTTATTAAGTTGTCCATTTCAAATTGTGATATTAAGTTGTGCTATTACGCGTGTGGGTGTCCAACGGAGTCTATTCCCACTTGACAGGATCAGTTTCAGCAGGTTGGAGATAGTTCCCGATGGTGGCAGATGGGGGAAGCATTCCTCCCAAGTGTTGTATGTTCCATCACTTGGTTTTCATCTGTTGTCAGTGCATATTAGATTTGCAAGACTGGCATACGGGTGGAGTTTGATGAGCATTTTGTTACTCTTCAGGACAAAGCAACAGGCCAGGTAGTTTGGGCAATGGGAAGGCAGAGTGGAGAATGGAGTTTACAAACTTTCAGCACTCTCTCCCCCAGGTCCTCAGTTTTGTGATGAGTGGCAGTCTGGTAATGGCCACTTAAGTGTGGATACACTGCATGTGCTGGCTTTCACAGACTAGATGGTGGATGGCTTGCCAAATGAAGGCAGCAGTTGGCAGGAACTTTCCAGTACAGATGTTGGTAGTTCTTGATGTCTTGTAGCATTCAGGACAAAGAAATTCATGTAGTTAAGGAAGCTCTTTCCACGGGGACCTATTGGAAGGCCAGGCAGGTGGCAGTTGATTACTTGCAGGAGGAGATGGATGTTGCACATTCTCCAGGCTGTGGTTCCGGATTCAGAGGGAGTGGTTTACAGGTTTTCGAAGGCCTTGAGTGGTCTTCAGCAGGTTTCCAGGGCTTGGCATCCCACCGTAACAGTTGTTGATCCTTGTGAGTAATATGATGCCTCCTTGACTCGAAAGCAGAATGGTTCATTGTCTTGGTTGATGAATACTAGATTGGACGGGAGCTTCCTAATGAGGCTGTTGAGCTCATGTTTGCTTAAGTCTCATTGGGATGTAGGATTGCAGATCTTGTGGTATCTACAGGGTATGAAGGATCTTGGACTCTTTTACACAAGAGGGAGATGGATGGAGTCTGACTCCACGGTTGGAGTGACTCGGATTGGGGAGGAGATCCACATCAGGCTACAGTTTTCCCTCGGCTCAGGGGCGGTTTCATGGAGCAGTAAGAGGCAACCAACTATTGCCTTGTCATCGACGGAGGTAGAGTACCGGGCTACTTGCGAGGTGGTGTGGTTGCGGAGGTTGCTTGGCGAGATTGGGTTTCCACAGAAGGAGCCCCCAGTCATCCAGTGCGATAACCAAAGCTGTATAGCTATTGCTCGGAACCCGGTCTTCCATGCCCGAACCAAGCACATAGAGATACAATATCACTTTGTTTGTGAGAAGATTTTGGCTGGTGACATCTTGCTTCTTTATTGTTCGACGGAGGACAATGCGACGGACCTCTTCACGAAGTCTCTACCTCAGGCTATGCTCCGGCGGCACTCCAGCTCACTGGGGTTGGTTCCACATCCAGGAGCTGAGAGGGGGTGTTAGCAGTCATCTCTTATCTGTATATTTACACCAGGGCCTCTGTTGTGGGTGTGCCCGCCCGATTTAGGTGTTTTCTCATTTTTTCCCTCTCCATATTTTTCCCTATTTTTCCAGGTGTGGGAGGTTGTCCTGTGCATGTCGGCTACCTCTGTGTGCTGGCCGATTGCTTGATTTTCTTACAACTGACTGCTCTGACCTGGCCGACTGCTTCTATGTTGGCCAACTGCTCTAGAGCAGTAGAGCAAGTCGTGGACAGTTTTTGCTCCTGTCGACTGTCTTTTCTACAGAGTTATACGCTTCTCTCTCTCTCTCTCTCTCTCTCTCTCTCTCTCTCTCTCTCTCTCTTTTTTCTCTGCGTTTTTATGTTGTGCACTTGCTCTAGTATTTTCAGATCTTGTCTTCCTGATACCACTGTAACAGGCTGAAGCTTACAGATAGGGTTATACTTTAGATAACGAATATTCAGCACCTTGGTTCCTAACGATTGTGCAATGTAGTGAAAGTAAGAGTGCAAGAGAGAAGGGGGGGGAGAGGGGGGCCGAGAGAGAATCGCAATAAAGACACGGTAATCGCAATAAAGACACAGTACACCCGATTGGGTCCCAAATACCCTCTGCAAGGGCCCCACCAAGGATAGTGTATTTGCTTTATTGAATGATGAGAAAAACACTAACTTCTCGAGATCTTCCATTGGCTGTAAACCTTCAGCCTCAGGTTCACCTTTGCGTTATGCTCCCTTTGGCTTCAGCACTTTGTGAATAATGAGATGAATTGACCCATTGACAAGCCCATGCTTATATAGTTCCATACTGCTGGTTGGTGGTTCTAAAACAGGAGTCGCCCTGCTGTTTAAATCATCTCCACGACCTGTTTTTGTGTAGCCCCTTTAATAGGCACCTTTTTACACGTTGGCTGCCCGTGTGTTAGCCGCCTTGCTCTTGCTGCTGGCCTGCCTTGCTGTCCAGGCTGCCTGGGTGCTGGCCGCCTACTGTGTTGGCCCTTTATGGGCTAGCCAACTGGCTGCCCAGGCCTGGTAGAGCTGGCCGACAGCCTGTCCTTGCCCCTAAGGGCTGGTCACACATGCTTATGGGCTTTATGGGCCAAAGTTATGGCCAATGGGCTGCCCTCGGTAGCCCAAGTTAAGGGGACACAAGTAAATGAGCTTTTAAAGAAGAGGTGTCGCAAGCCCTGTGAGAAGCATGCACATGGACATGGATCTCCCTTGCACCCGGCTTCTTTAGACAAGATCCGTGACCCGATTGGAGCAGCTTTGACAGCCCAATACACGCCCGGAGGTGCCCAGGATGCACACAAATGGATAGGTACTGATCTCTTGGAGTTCGATTCCAGAGCAGAGTACCATGTCTGATGTTCTAATTGAGAGAGCAGAGCGAGAGCCGCCAATGGAAGAAGTGATAGTCCTGGACGACAAGGAGAGAAATGTACTTACAGATTCCTCAAATCTGTCAGTTGTGTGACAAGTGTCATCACTTCAATTTTCCGATATAAAGGTGCAAGGAAGCCAGATCCCAATGGGAGAGCAAACGTGTGCATCACGTGCCCCAGTGCTCCAAGTTAAGAGTCCTAGGTACTCTCTTATGAGCTCAATTGGAGCTTTTGAGACCCATGGGCTACAGGAAATCTAAAAAGAAGCAGTGAATTTTTTCAGCATTGATGTTTGAAAGACTGTCTCAGATCAGCTAATAAGGGGGCATCAGTCAAATTTCTTCCTTTTTTTGTTTAAAGGGCGATATTTAGTCAAACAAAGGGCAGATCGGAAGGTAGGAAAAACTGGGTTACGATGTGAATAATAATTTGACGCAGACTATCAAGCTATCGAGACCCTTGTAGAACGAAATCACGAAAACGCAGAGTTGAAGCATACCTGGAGGAGGGGGCAGAGCGGCCATTGCAAATGAAAGAGGGGCTCGTCCCAAGGACCAACGCAACCGCCCGAAACGCCCTTAAGTACAAGCGAGTCACCTTTACACTCCCCCCCCCCCCGCCCCCAAAAAAAAAAAAAAAAAAAAAAAAAAAACTTTTTAAGGCTTAATATGTGAAAAAATTATTGGGTGGGAAAATTTTATTCAAAGCTGGGAATATTCTTGGCACTATGGTGCTTCTATTAGCATGGAAAGGGTTAATTAACGGTGTTAATGAACACGGGGTTAGAAGCAATAAAAAGAAAAGAGATTAGTATAGCATGATGGGAATTCAAAAGGTGTCAGAAGTTTCTTCTAAAAGGAGGAAGATTGGGCCCAACTCCTCCATAGGAATATCCCCCTTTTCTCGATTAATGATTACCCTAGATGGAACAGACTGCCGACCCATGACCCTATTCTTCACTAGATTACAAATGAAACCTAAGGGGAGCCCTCTCATTAAAGTCATATGGAAAGCTTGGAAAAATATGAAAGCCTTCTTAGAATTCACCCTAACATAATGTTCAACTTAGCATGATGGGAATTCAAAAGGTGTCAGAAGTTTCTTCTAAAAGGAGGAAGATTGGGCCCAACTCCTCCATAGGAATATCCCCCTTTTCTCGATTAATGATTACCCTAGATGGAACAGACTGCCGACCCATGACCCTATTCTTCACTAGATTACAAATGAAACCTAAGGGGAGCCCTCTCATTAAAGTCATATGGAAAGCTTGGAAAAATATGAAAGCCTTCTTAGAATTCACCCTAACATAATGTTCAAGATGAAACTATTCCACTTGGACTCAATATGGATATCTATAATTATCCTAGATGGAACAAACTGCCGACCGTAATCCTATGCTTCAGTAGATTACAAATGAAACCTAAGGGGAGCCCTCTCATTGAAGTCATCTAGAAAACGTGCAAAAATATGAAAGCCTTCTTAGAATCCACCCTAACATAAGGTTCAAGATGGAACTATTCCACTTCGACTCAATATGGGTATCTATGATCTTGCAAAATAGTATTCCTCTAGAAATGTTTCCCTCTACCCACAAACTTTCAAAAGAGGGAATTGAAAACTAGGGGGGACCTTTGGAGCTTCCAGGATAAAAGCTGGCTAGCCCAAGAGTCCTTGAAGGAAATGTACAGACTGGATGATACAGATCTAAACCTAGTACAAACCAGAATAGCTCTATGAGATAGAAATTTTGTAGCCTTCATTCAATACAAAGTTACCTTCAAGATAAGGGCAATAGTGTGGGGGGGAAGGATTCATTATTGCCTATCCCCCACTTCAAAAAGCTTGATCCCCCACTCCACATAAAATTGAGCACCAAGTGGCAATTAAGTTGGGACAGAAGATAGTGGGAATTCACATTCCGCAAAATATGGAGCAACGTTATCCCTCCTAAGATGTCATGTTTATTGTGGTTGATCCTTCACCAAACACTATGGACTAATGAGAAAGCTCATAGGATTGGAACTCGAGATGGGATATGCCCCCAGATGCTAGAGAGCACCTAAAACCATCCCACACCAGTTTATTTCCTACCCTTGCAACTTAGAGGCTCTCAAACTCTTGGCTACTCTAGTTGCCCCTTCCCACCCTTCGGGAACCTAACTAGAAAGAGCTGTTTAGGAGTAACCATTTCCATGTCTTCTAAATTATGGAATATTGTTAGGGTTGTATACCTATGGACAGTTTGCGTCAACACGAACTTGTGGGTCTTATAAAGTGTACAACGTGATGCAATTTTTTGCCTAAAACAATGTGTGATTGTGCAAATAAGGAGTGCTTTGAAGGAGTCCAAGATCAAACTAATGAAGGAGATTGCCAAACTAGAAGTCATTCAAGTGGAAAATATGATTTGGACCTTACCAAACAATGACCAACAATGCACTTGAAGCAGTAAAGGAGATAGAGCTTTAAAAAAAAAGAGGCCATGGCCTTGAGCATTAGGGACAATAATCTGATTCATTACATCCTAGAACTTGTTAAATTGCAAGGATCATTGTAAATGCTAGCTTGGACACTCTTATGCATAAGTTAAGCTTCTTTGTAAAAAGCTTGTTTTGTAAACCTCCCCTCTTCCCTTAATATACTTCTAGCTTATTTCAAAAAAAAGTATCTACACAATGATAAGTTCAACATAATATGTATATATAATTCTTTGAAGTATTTTTTAATAATTAAAAATTTTATATTTATTAAAATATTATTTTAAAAATATAATAGAACCACTATTTGGTAAGAGATATACTTTTAGTTAATGTTATATTTTTGTGTTTAATTGAGAAGGGTATAATTGTGCAGGTATATATTTATGGACAATAAGTATACACAATCTTACTATACAAATTTATGTTTGATTGGATATAGTAATAAATACACAATAATTTATACATAACAAAATTATTTATGTAGATTTAATATTATGTGTGTATATCAACTCATACTCATAGTGTAATATTTATGAATAAAAATTTACATATATAATTAAGAAAGTTTTACACAATTCATGTATACATCAAAATTTATACACAAGTAATACATGCATATTATATTTCGTATAATATCTACACACAATAAGGTATATGTTAACTTTAGTAATTTACATATTGATTAAGTCAACACCAAAATGCTTTATGTAAATTATAATATCATACATTATATTATATAATATATCAAACTATTTATATTATATTATTTATTAACATTTATATACAATATCTACATAATAATAATTTAAACATAATATGTATACATGATATTTAAATGATATTTTTATAATTAATTATATTTAACTTATTTTTACCAAAATATTATTCATAGAAAATAATAACTGTACACTACATGTAAAGTGAAACTCTTTTATTATATTATTTAATACACTGTATAAAATTATGTATATATTTTTAAATATAGTATCTAATCAATGAATAAGTTACATTGAGCTTCTTTACGACTTATGTAATGTTGATAATGTGTATACTTACACTAGGGAATTAGGCTAGACTAGCTTATGGGCCCCCAGATATTACTTGGGAGATCAGACATTGTACATATGAGTCTTGTATATTAGACAATTTGACTAATGAGAGAAAAGATATAATCCCATTCCCACAATTTAGTTTGAGTTTCTTGCTCTTGTGATTGAAGTTGCTTGTACGTTTTTTCTTCTTCTTTGTTGTGGCATGCATACTTAGGGATTGTGTGGGCAACTGGTGATGCATGTTCTCTTCTTCCTCATTCTCGCTCACTGTGGCATCGAAGTAGAGGTTGAGCTTTCCATATATATATATATATATATATATCTCCATCCACCCAATTGTAAAGCTCCTTTTGGTGATCAACAAAGTAGGTAAGGTTGAGGACCCTAGCTCTCCACAAGAGAGGGTTACTCTACCAAGAGTGGCTAGAGGTGCAAAACATGTAAGACCCTTGCATTCTTCCTCTCCTTTTCCCTATCTTGCAAGGCTCAAGTGTTCTCAAATCGGTGAACATGAATCCATGGAGATACGTATCTCTACCTCCTACTCCCCAATAACCTCTCTGTTAACTATCCTCTCAAGGCCCATACCCATTGTTACCCATCTTGGTAGTCTCATCAAGCAATGAAGCCTCTTCCTCCCAAACTTATCAATGCTAAACCTTACCAATGAGAAACAAACTTTCTACATCTTGTGAGGACCTCAATTCAAAGCCTTGCCATCCAACATGCGAGCCTCTATGTTGACTAACCCTTCAATGTCAAAACCAACATCCTTGTTGAGAATCTCCAAGGCCTCAACCTCTAATTTCGCCCCATAAAAATTGGACCCCAATGCCACCATAAATGCACACCACCATCATATCGTAACATCATATTATCATCAAGGCAATCATTGGTGGGGGTCCTAAATGAAACAACCATTCACGACCCAAAATAACATCAGCTCTCATAATATGCATTACCTGAAAATCTAAGTGCATTTTATGTCCCTGAATACTAAGTGGTACTTGCTTAACCACCGTGTCCCATACATGCTTATCATGCCCATTAGCAAGAGATACCATGTATTTATAATCACTGGGGCTTTGTGGCAATTTTTAATTTGTAACCAAGTGATAATTCAAAAAGTTATATGTAGCCCCATCGTTAATCATGACACGAACTCTTTATCTGTTTTGATGTGTCCATGCATTTGAACCAAAATCATAAGGCCTGAAAGAGGGTAGCCACATTGTTAACCACTCTAGTTAACATTACCTTTAGTGTGGCTACACTCTTTGTAATCTATCTTTTGTAACCAGGCAATGCGCTTATTGTATAAGAGACATGGGATGATTGAGCTTACGGCTTATGTGATGCCGGTCATGATGAGGAATAGTTGTACATGGAGCTAGAAAGACTAAGAAGACTAGTTTTGGGCCCCCAATTTTAAATGGGCGGTCAGCCATTGTAACTATGAACTCTTGTATATAAGTCATTTTATGAAATATGAAAAGGGACAATCCCATTAGTCTCATTTTAGCTTTCCTCTTCTCTCTCTCTCTCTCTCTCTCTCTCTCTCTCTCTCTTTGAGCTTATGGTGTATGTTAGCTTGTGTTTGGCTTGCTTGCATGCTTGATCATTGATGTATGTAAGTAGGGATGGTAATGCTATCATTTCTCCTCTTCTCTACTCTCTCTTTGCTATCTACCAATTCCCTTTGCATGCTTTTGCATGAGGTGAAAGTTGAGCTCTCCATAGCTCCCTCCTT
The DNA here is from genome assembly GCF_041138505.1 of Cibotium barometz. Taxonomy (NCBI): domain Eukaryota; kingdom Viridiplantae; phylum Streptophyta; class Polypodiopsida; order Cyatheales; family Cibotiaceae; genus Cibotium; species Cibotium barometz. The sequence goes on along the minus strand of NC_141096.1, from coordinate 7,250,731 downwards.
CTTGCTCAATACCTAGCCATTGAATCTCTTCTTGGGTGACACATCTTGGGTGACACAAGAAGAGGTGGAGTGAGCCCCTAGCGGCTTCACATCGAGGAGTTAACCCTCTTAGGGTTGGCTAAGTGCAACTCTCCAGACTCGACCCTTGCATGTATCCTTCTTCTCTTCTTTTTATGTCTTGTGTGCAAGGTAGCATGTTATCCTGAACATCTTTGGAGCCACTGGCGGGGAATGCATTTGGCTTAGGGTCCTCCACTCTATTCATTTGCTAGTGTCTTTTGATTAGCCAAATTGGAGTGCAAATCCACTAGTTGGTTGCATGATTTTGTGTTTGTTTCTGTTTTGATGGTGATTACTCGAAGCATTGAAGGTTGGAGCGTTGAAATCTTCATCGAGCATAGGAGAAGCAAGTAAGTGCTCTCACATTGCCCTTGATATTCATGCAAAATCTTGATTTTTTGTTCTTTTTTCTTCAAGTTTGCATGTTAGTTTAATCTACAACTTAATCTTAATTAGTAAGTTTTAATTATGCATTGTAGGCACCAATAGATAGCTAGAGACTAGCTCTAGCTTGCTATTGAAAAAAAACACAAAAAATCAGTGGAAAAACACATGAATCAGCAGGAATTGGAGGAAAAACCAGGTAAAAATTATCCTCTTCTAGTTGCTCTGAGAAGCGAACAACCGTTTGCTTTATAGCCACGGTTGTGGCACATCTGCCCGACCTGTTCCCTTCGTTAGCTGACTAAATCTAGTAAGACTTTCTACCTAAATGTGGTAGTTGCATTAAAATTGGAATATTTGCAATTAAATTGAGCATAAAGTGCATTTAATTGCATTTAATCAAGTGGGTATAACTGAATTGTTAGAGAATATACTGGGTGGCTTTTAGAGCTATAGCCTTAAATTTCAAGAAATTCCCAGACAAATCTTACAAATTTATAAATCTTGCTGTGCCATGGCCGTTTTGAACTTGCCATGCCTGTGCCATTCCCTTTGCCACCGTATTTAAGAAGCGAATGCCCGTTCCTTTCTCCTTGCGAGAGCGAATATGCTCGTTCCATCCTGCCTTTGGAAGCGAACGTCCATGGCATCTCTGTCACGCCCGTTCCGTTCTTGAGTGATCTCTTTCATTCTTGAGCGAACGCTCATTTTGTTCCATTCTTAAGTGAACGCCCGTTCCTTCCTTCAAAAGCAAACGATTGTGCCATCTTTCCCTAAGAAGCGTATGCCCATTCCTTACTCCTTTTAAGAGCAAACACCCGTTTCTTTCCAACCAACCCAAAGGTAACCATTAGTTTTGCTAGCACCAGCGCTCCCCATAACGCACCTCAACCAGCCCAAGAAGTGGCCCAAAGAGGAATCCTCAGGGTGCCCAAAATGCCTTTACCACCCCCGGTTCTTCCACCTCCCCCATGCCAAGAGTTGGACCAGTTCGTCACAGCAGCTAACCCTGACTGAAATCTTTCGATGAAGATGGGAATGAGGGGGAAATTCTAGAAGTTCCTACTTATGAAACCCTAGAGCCAACAAGCACGCCCTCTCAAATCTTAAGTCACTATGTTATGGAGGGAGACCAAATGTACCTAGTGTACTTAGCAGCCCCAATGTCGCGGGCCAGAGACATGAATAGGATGGTTCCTACTCCTGAAACCCTAGAGCCAACAAGCCCGCCCTCTCAAATCTTAAGTCATTATGTTATGGAGGGAGACCAAATGTACCCAATGTACTTAGTAGCCCCAATGCCGTAGGCCAACAACCACCCATACAGTGCTATCATTTCATGGGACCTCACCGAGTGGCTATGTCCCAACAAGAAAGGGATGGCGAGTACCTCTGCAGCACGTGCTCCCGCCTTGACTCCATTATGTGTAGGATGTGGTATTGACCATATGTATAAGGATTGTCCGCTAAGATTGGGAATAATAGGAAGGGCTCACGAAGCTAACCCCCCAGCAGCCTGAACCTGCTGAGTGTTAGAGACGGCTTCATTAGAGTAGTCCCACTTAACACTGTAACTAGACTGCAAAATAGGTAGAGGGCCGTAGCTCACGCTGCAGTAGAGGCAATAACCTCATGAGACCAGGGCTAAGAAAGTGCCCTTGAATAAGCACGAGCAACTAGACGCTCAAAATAGGTAGAGGGCCGTAGCTCACGCTGCAACAACAGAGGCAATAACCTCATGAGACCAGGGCTAAGAAAGTGCCCTTGAATAAGCACGAGCGACTAGACGCTCAAGAAAGAAAACCACAAATATTGGCAAGTTTAAGCGGTTTAGAAGACAGCACAACAACTCATGCATCAACTTATTCATTCAAAGAGGAAGGTTTACTACGCTCTGCCACCTGAGCCAGAGAACCCATCGACATGTACCAACTACCAAAAAAGCTCACTGAATATCCTAACCCCATAGAGGAAAAGGAGAGACTCTTGGCAGCCCAAGAGTTGGTTCGGGACTCCCAAGCACAAATGGAAGATGAGCCTCCTACAACCTATCTTGAGCCATGCCCATCGGTCTCAAATCTAAGGCATGCTGAAGAAGCTCAAGTATATCCTGGAGAGCTCCAAGACTACTCCCCCACAAAGGCTAACGAAAGCAGCTGCTTCCACTCTAGCACCTACCCCCGGAGACAGGGTGACTGAATATCTTAGAAATCTAGGGATGACTATTTTAGGAGAACGAGTACTGAAAACCCTATTCACATCCCATACACTCAAAAGACCTTAAGACAAAGCCAAACAACCTTCCTCAAGAGGCAAGTCTCTCCTCCTTCCTCTCTTCTCAGATCCAAATCCCTATCGGCACCTTGCTCCAAGGCAACCCAAGCTTATGGAATGATATGAAAGATTTGATGGAGGGACACGCCTCAGGGCAGGCATGCACAAATCTATAGAGCTTGACAGCTCTAATGAATCTTAGGAAGAGGAACTCGTTATACCCCATGAGATAACCCCCACGGTTTGAGTGAATAAGCTTGGACAACACTTTGAAGGCGACGAACTCAATGCACCTTTACCAATAACCTTCGATGGCCTCCAAGTCGTAGCAATCTTGGATGGGGGAGCAAGAGTAAGCATTATTACAAAACAATGCTAGGAAAAATGTGAAGCGCCTACCATGGATGATACCACGTTGTCGGTCAAACTTGCTGATGGAGCCAGAGACCCATCGGTCTAGTGAGGGATCTCAAAATTAAGATCCTTGGAACCACTTACTTCCACACCTTTGTGGTGATGAACTTTGGACGTCAGCCGATTTCTTACCACTGCATCCTTGGTAGACCATTCATGAGAGAATAAAAAATGATTCATGACGGGGATACCAACCACATATCCATTCGGAGAAAGGATCAAACATTCAAGATCAATCTACACAAGTGAAAGGTAAAACACATGAGTGGCAGACCATTTGGTGAGGACTCTGTCATAACTGTGATCCACCGCAGTCCATTTGTGTCAGATGTGTCACAAGACACTTGAAGATGAGAAGGATAGTGAGGAGTGTGCATCTCTTCTAGAGCCGGAAGACTCTGAGAACTGGATGCATATCCTTGCTACCTTGGACATTTTACCTAGATGCACTGGCACAAGGTTTTGTATGGCAGACGGGCAGGAGATTACATCTCTCTATATATGCTCAATTCAGGATACCTGCCCAATGTTGCCACCCAAGAACTTGAACAAGTGATTAGTGCAGAGCCATCAAGGGGCACACACTTCCATAGAACTCACACAGGCCTGAGGGATTCCTTAGGCCAGAACGATACGTCTTCCTAGACGATTTAGATACCCATTGGTTGAAGTATGTTGGGGTAGTGGAAGCACGTGACCACTTCAATGAAATGTGGCAAAAGGAGTTTGCTAATAGCTCCCTTTTGCTAATAGCTCTCTTTTGGTCCACACAACCATCGCACAGCCAGTAGGGCCCGTCAAGTTTAAATTAGAATCAGAGAAGCTTTGCCGCTCAGCGTGTAGAGCACGCAAAAAAAAGTTAGAACTAGTTGAAAAAGAAGGATGAAGAAAGTTCTAAACCTGAAGAGCCCAGACAAGTGTCTAAACATTTCAAGACCTTCTTGATGGTGGCCAACTGATTTGTCTAATATGATTTGGCTCAAAGGTCTGACAATGGGCAACAAGGGACTTCTTATGATGGTCCACAGCCAAGGACAAGGAGATAAATTTGGCAGGCCTAGGTGAGGACCCAAGGCCAGTGTATCTTTGGAAATCTCAACTGTCCCACCAAGATACATGCGTTGAACCTATGTTTAGAGGGAAAAGCTAGTTGATGGTTCATCACATTAATGCCTGCGAGACGATCAAGACCAACTTCAAAACCTTGAAATCAGCCTTTATACATGGCTTTTCTAGACAAGGTGATCGGTGGAGTGTAGCAATAGAACTTTGTTCAATTGAGCGTCAACCAAATGAATCCATTAGGGATTTAATCCTTCAGATAAAACTCTTGGACTCACATTGTGAGTCATGGAAAAAATCAAATGATGTTCAATTGAAGAGATATTTCATGAGATGGGCTTAAAGAATAACAGCTTACATAACTTGATCATTGTATCCAATCTGAAAACATTCGATCAATGTTGTAAAGAAGCAATACGTTCAGATGATAACATGGAAGATGATCATGCTATGAGATGTTCCTCATCTAAACCAAATAAAGCAATGGCAAAAGAATCTCGGAATTGGCATTCGCCGAACTCTATGTAGTCTTGCTTATAAAAACCTTCCAATCAACATCTCTAAGAGAGGATGAAAATCTTCAAAACTAGACATCCTTAATGCCTCTACAAGTGAGGAATGAAATGCCTTGTATTGAGTGCAATCACTATGACTATCACAATCCCCATTGTGCATACAAGGTACCTGTTCTTCTATACTGCATATATTGTAAGACCTTTGACCACGATACTAAAAAGTGTCCTGCTTCATTCACAATCGACACAAAACCTCCATCTCTGGTGCACCAAACAAAAACTGTCCACAAAGGGTAGAAATTGCTTATTATAGGATGAACAGTTAATCAAACACTTCAGTGTTTTTATTGTCGTGGACCTCACAAGGTGGAAGACTACACAGTTTGAAATACTTCCATGCCCATAGTCATTGACCCCCTTATGACCCATGTGTAAACGATGTGGCATTGAACACATGTTCCAAGATTGCCCACGAGTTGCATCAATGCAACTCATCTCAAAAAATACAACTCTTAACATCTTAAGTGTACAAAACGGGCAATTGTCCATGGTGCTCTTGAATGTGCTTACACTTTTATAAGACAAGGCACGAGAAACAGTAAAAAACAATGCAAAAGACAATACCTCAACATGGCTAGAAGAACATGCTCTAAAGTAGTACCCAAAAGAAAAAGTAAAACCTTCTAAACCTAAGAAAAACAAGGGACAACAAACTATTGAAACCAAGGTTAAATTAAAAGAAAGGGAAAAGAAGCATATAAAGGACATAAACCCAAAAGAGCCAAAAGCTATACACCTCAAAGACCACCACACAAACCCCAAAACCCATATGTGCGACAAAGGGTACAAAAGCCCAAAAGAAAATTAGATCTCATCACATGGGCAAACATGATGAAAAACTTACAATCCAAAGAAAGTCGGGAAATGAATCCACCTCAAAGACCACCACACAAACCCCAAAACCCATATGTGCGACAAAGGGTACAAAAGTCCAAAAGAAAATTAGATCTCATCGCATGGGCAAACATGATGAAAAACTGACAATCCAAAGAAAGTCAGGAAATGAAACAAGTTCTAGTCCGTCACTAAGTGAGGATGAAACAAGTTCTTACTCTTCACTCAGTGCACCACATAGACCAATCAAGAAACTAGAACCCACCCAACCACCCCAAATGGATAATAATGATCACATGACATATGCATGCGGAACATAAAAAGCAAGCTCAGTAGAGCATGCTTAGCTTGGTGGAATGTCTTACAGGGTCACCAGTTATGATTGAGCCTCATAATGCCAATCCTAAAAAAGCAACAAAAAAAACAAATCCCAGAGGAGTACCGCTTCCCCTTTCAAGAGGAAGACGTACTCTCTACTACTACAGAAGAGTCATTTGAGATAGATTGCACGAACTATACAATTGAGAAAGCACGTGAGGACTTCGATAATTCCCTTACAAGATTAAAATAGTCTCTCAGAACCTCATTTGGAAGAAAGCTCTTCTCTTATGATGAAGCCAGCATCACATCAGTACTTGCACCTTTAAGGGCTCAACATGAGTTATACCAAGACATAAAGAACTCCATAAAACAAGATTGTAAGGATTCGCGAGTTTCCAAACAGACATCATTAAGAATTGTCAGAGAGCCAAGTGTGCCAGTGTACCCATTGGGTACTCTTAAAAAAGCTGAGAGCCAATTAGGGGATGAAAAGTGAATGGGAATATGAAACAGAAACAGGATCTAAAGTTGAAACAAAAACTGAAACATCCATGGTTCCTTTGGAAGATTCTATCATTGTATGGTTGTATTTCCCTATACAGACAATGATGTTAAGCACAAACGCGCATTGATTAGCCCTCACGCTAGTCATAACATCATGACAATAGACACTTGGGTGTCATTGGGACAACCTAAACTCATCCCAATAGACAATAGTCTTGCAAGAGGAGACAATGGACAAAACATTGAAGTTCTAGGTTACTTTAACTACACTACTTAAACAATGGATAAAACATTGAAGTTCTAGGTTACTTTAACTACACTACTTAAACAATTGACAGCGATATGGAATTCACATTCCATGTTACCCTAGATTCCCTTGAGTATGATGTCGTCCTTGGTGGAACTTGGATAGGTGAATCATTGTATTATAGACGAATCCATGCAAACAGTCACCTTGAACACTCCTGCAGCAGCAAAACAGGCAATGTATAATTGCTATTATACGGGAGGAAGAGACCTTGGAGGAGCTGGAACTTCCAACATATCTTACTGAAAAGATTCCTTGGATTCTAGTTGGATTGAAAATTTTCCATAAAATCACCAAAGCTCAAGCACAGCTTTATCTAACACGAGAACACAATCTCATGACCATTGAGCTATGGGATTTGTTAGGTCAACCAACACTCACAACCCATCCAGAAAGAATAAACTTTACACAAGACTTGAACATGCCATGTTTGGGGTACTTTGAACATACAATGTATATTGAATCTAACCTCCTTACTTGTAAGTTTTTTGTGTTTATGTGTTGGAAGTAGATTTGATCTTGGGGCATCGATGGAATATTGCTGCCCAAGCACCACTGTGCTTTGCTAGCAATAGAGTCATGATGGTCAACGATAAAAAGTTGACAATACCATACTGCAAGGAAGAGGACCCCACCTAATGGATTTCTATGATGCTGAATGCAAAAAGTTATAAGCCTCATCCCACAAAAGCCCCTCTACACAATAACCTACCATCTGCGTCTACAACCGACTCTGTTAGAGCATCTACTCCTTCAACCCCATCCTCATCTACGAAGTTCGATGCCAAAACCGCGCAATCAATAGCTATTCCTAAAGAAGTTCCCAATAGTTGAACCTTCTATCTCTAACAAGGAACTCAAAGGAGAAGCCCCAGAGCCTATGCATCTTCATCGACAAGCCTCCCCAAAAGAGACAACCACATACTTGAAAGTCTCGTCATCGACACCCACTGCACAAGAGACTGTAGCCTCATCATCATGACCTAGTTGTCCCATAAAATCAATTAAATAAAAAAAAAACCATCGTGGATAAAACCTGCAACTTCACAGGGTCAAAACCTGCAACTTCGTGGAATTTCATCTCACGGAACTACATCTCACGAAATTCCATCTCATGGCGTGCACTTTCACGGAATCCCATCTCACACATCTCATGGAATTCCAATTCATGGCCTGCACTTTCACGTAAACATCATTTCACGAGATTAACTCTCATGAAATTAGGCCATCTCATGGAATAACCCTTCACGGCCAATCCACTTGCAATCTCATGAGTTCAGGTTTCTCACGAATTATAGTCTCACGACTTAAGAACCTACATCTTCACGATTTAAGCCTCATCACATGGATTAAGCCATCTCATGTATTAACACTTTCCCAACGATCTTCAATAGCCATTATATATTTGTTAAGCTTATTGCTTACTATTCTTTTGGCTAAATTAATGTAGCAGTTGCTCCAGAGTATATATCCATACTTGTGCACTGGAGAACATTTGCACCAAAGCCTCACCATGGATAACTTCCAGGTACCTCTCTAGATGGGGGGGCCATGGTGGCAAAAGCCTGGTCAATGGTATAACCCATCGTCTCGAATTTTTCTTCAAATTACAAACCTCTCCAAATGACAACACCATCTTCACAAATGAATGATCTTCAATCCTTAGTGAAGATATCTATATTAGCCTCGCAAGTCGACGTAAGTCTTTCAATCCTCACTAACAAGTGGCTACTTCAACATAGAGCAGTTCAATAAGAGTCTATATGACTCACTTCTTGTACTCCATGTATATATGCTTCATAAGAACACTTAAATATACATAAAAATAAAATAAAAAGCACATGGGCAGAAAAAAGTAGGAACAGGTCCTACTTGACAATATTTGACAAAATCTTGTGACACAAAGGGACATCATCGAGGGCAATTTCTTCAAATAATGAATGTCGCTTCAATGAATCAAATGAGGAACTGATAATTACCATCTCGTTCTGATGATTAAGTCTACATTCCTCCGGATCCTTCCCTCTCTTATCTCCCATTATTAACATCTCTTAGCATCCCCACTAACACAAATCACATGTAACATTGCTTATTATGATTGCCAAAAACAAAGTGAGCAAAAAGAAAAAAAAACATGCTCACACAAATATGTAATCATTCGCAAAAAACCCCACCCCTCACCCCGTTAGGAATTCCCAAAACCACTAACCTTTTCATTCACTAACTAGCTTTTCTTATTCCTTTCGGAGGGCTAAAGACCATTGAGCGTCAATCAACTTCAAAGCCATTGACAAACCTTGTCCATTATCCCCACACAAAGGTCTTCAACGTAATCATGCAGACACGATTGCCATTAAGAAGGGGGGATTTTAACCCAATTCTAGGGTTAACAAGATCTACCACCATTCTCTTACATCAAAGAGTCATGATAGGTACACCATAGAGCCATACATTCAAGAAGATATGAAGCAATAGTGTCCAAAGCTACAACTTGGACGGGCGCCCGTAATGGTGTGACGGTTTATGGCGATTCCCACTTCAAGAGCGTGTGGTAGCAAGCTAGGATGAAGTCATAAGTGATATACTTCATGGATATATTATGAGAGTAGTCATTGTAATAGCATTAGGCCTCTTATGAGCCTAAAGTGCCCGGTCGGCCATAGTTTAAGTGAGTGTGAACACTTATGGCCATGTATATAAGTGAATTTCTTTCATAATACAACATACTCTCCCATTGTGCAATTGAGTCTTGCTCTTGCTAATCCTCTTGCTAATCTCTCTTCCTAATGTATGCTAGTGAGTGTGTGTGAGTGAAGTGAGGTGAAAGGAGAGGGACGAGAACCCGTAGTGCAACGCGGCAGTGTGACAACGCCCGCGGGAGGCACGGTGGAATTGCTTCTCAAGGAGTTATAGATTTGGACCTAAAGAATGCCAACGGGCCTATACAATGCTCAAAAAAGCCTTGGCAAGCACTCTAATTATCAGGTCTCCTAATTGGGACATTATTTTACATGTCCACATTGATGACTCAGCTTTTGTTGTTAGCTGTGTGCTGGCCCCCAATCGGGAGAACACAAGATGGATTTCCCCATCAGCTTTGCCAGTTGCCAACTTAATGAAGCAGAGAGAAACTACACCACGACTGGGAGAGATGGACTAGCCATGGTCTACATCGTTAAGAAGTTTCACCCTTATCTTTTGGCAACTAAGTTTGTTTTCTTTGTAGACCATTAAGCTCTTCTGTACGTGGTAAATAAGCCATGTATGATAGGTAGAATCACCAGATGGTTGCTTATATTGCTTGAGTTTGACTTCACCATCACGGTGAGAAAAGGCTCTCAGCATGTTCTAGTAGACCACATGTCAAGGATCCCCAAAGGTGAACATATTCTGACTATGCTTGATTCCTGAATGGGGCGAGGAGGTGGCACACTTCTTAGCCAACGGCTTACCAGTGCATCCCCTCCTCAATAGAGACTGAGCCCGTCTTCTAATCAAATGGATAGCCCCCTACGGATAGCCCCCTACCAACTCATTGTAGGCTAACTTTATAAGCAAGGAAAAGATAAAATTCTACGCTGTTGTGTCCGAGAAGATTGAGTATGTGCTCCTTCTTGAGCAAGCTCACTCTGCATGTGCTAGGAGGCACTTTGCACAGTAGCACATATCATTGCACAAAAGGTCTCATGAGACTGGGTTATGGCAGCCCACTCTAATGGCAGATGCAATAGAATATCTCAAATGGTGCGATGAGTGCCAGCATACAACAATTCCCCATACAACTATTGCACTAATAAGTGGATAGAAGCTCGGGCAACCCGCAAAGCTGATGCGTGATCGACTGCTAAATTCCTATATGAATCAGCCATCACATGCTTTGGTTGCCCCCTCGAGCTCATTAGTGACAATTGGACACATTTAATGCCAACCCTTTAAGTTTTATCTATGGTATTGAAGTGGTCATGCCCATGGAGTTCTTACTCCCTAGTTTGCATGTCACAGTACAAGAAAAGCTCACTAGAAATTTCTTAGGTTGTCACCTACGCGATCTTGAAAAGCTCGATGAAACATGTCTTTTAGTAGTATACAACATGATTGTTGAAACACTAAGGTGCAAACAATGCTTAAGGATAAATAAATGAACACGGGTAATATGGTCCTCTAATGCAGTACAAGATAAACAAAAAGAAACTCAAGCTCAGAGGCTTAGGACCTTTCTTAGTCACTGAGATAACCCCACAAGGTGCAGTGTGCATCGAAACACTTGATGGTGTAGAAATGGCTGGTTATTTCAATGGTAGCAAACTCAAACACTGCTATAACCCTGAGGCTACCTTCAAAGCCATCTATGATAAAAAATAGCGCAAGAAAGACAATGAGGATATGAAGCAAGCTACACAAACAAGAGGCCAAAGCAAGGTAAGCCAAGCATCGGCAGAGACACATCATGGTCAATATGGCCCAAGTGGTCAACCTTGAAGAAGAAGAATGGGAGGTGAAGCCAAGAATGACCACCCGGATGAGCTTTGTCCAAAAATTAGCTCTTATCGATATAGGGGCTAAATACAATTTGATTTCCCATGAAACATGGCGTTCCCTTGGGGAACCCTCACTAAAAGAAACCCCCACCATCGTTACCACTGTAACGTCATAGCATGTTCATTGTTTAGGCACAGTCACATTTTTATTCCACATTGGAAATAATCACTTGGAAGGGAAGTTCTATGTGATGCTTGTAGGAACCATGCATGAAGTACTCCTTGGAAGGGGTTGGATGGGACATAATAGGTGCAACATCGACTGGGATGCACAAACGATGACCTTATAGCTGGCCTCTAGCCAAAGTTATCGTCCTTATGATAGACGAAGAGCCAGTACCCACTGCTTCCCCATCCCAAGAACTTTCCCCTTCACTGCCCACCACTATCATTCTGTCACCACACTCCCACAAATCCATCCCCCTAAAAAACAGGCCGCTCATCACTCCAACCACATCAATGCCTCTCACACCCTCCCTACAACCACGCTCGAGAACACCCCACTCTCATATTGTTGTTTCACCAGCTGACCTACTAACCCAAACTAACCAAACTAACATTTCTAACAAAACTAACAAAACTCCACAAGGTATGGCATCTCCCCATTGGATACCTAAAAATCTTCTCACAGCACAAGGCTATTATCAAGGCGAATCTACATTATGGATCCCTCGATGATCTAATCCTTCCCCTCCTCCACAGGCACCTAAAGTCGTTATCCCCCATGACGGCAACAAATTCACCAACCACAAGCCTATAGGGTACATGACAAACACAAGCTTAAACACTCCTCGTGGCACTCCAATACTCAGTTAAACCCTCAACCGGGCCCAATACCAACCCCCCAGTGGATCCCTAAACCTCTCCTGAAAGCCCAATACTTCTATGAGGGCAATCATCATATTTGTATACAAGGCTATGAGGATGGCTATCCTCATGAAATTTTTGGACTTTGAGCAAATTTTTGGGCACCCAACATTGTTGACTCCATTGATCTTAAGGTTTCTATGGTTGTGGCCTCTGTAGCCTTTCATGGCTCACCTTCGGAGTTTGTTGAGAAAGAGGGCATGTAGCTTGCTTTGTTTGGTAGCTACATGACCTCTTAATATCCTTGGGTAGCTACATGACAGTGTTACCCTCATAATATCGTTGGGCTTGGAGACGGTAGTCAATCTAAAACCAACCATTGTTGGAGGATTGGTTTGGCATGAGGATTGGTTGGCATGAGCATTACTCCTTTCAAACTACCTTCTAGTCTTCTTTGATGGCCTTTTGAGTATCCAAAGTTCTATGTAACCACTATAGTAGCCTTTGGCATCATTCCTTGGCACCCACCAATGATTGCCTTGATGATACTATGATGTTATGATATGATGGTGGTGTGCATTTATGGTGGCATTGGGGTCCATTTTTATGGGGAGAAATTAGAGGTTGAGGCCTTGGACTCCAAAGGTCCCCCCTAGTTTTCAATCCCCTCTTTTGAAAGTTTGTGGGTAGAGGGAAACATTTCTAGAGGAATACTATTTTGCAAGATCATAGATATCCATATTGAGTCGAAGTGGAATAGTTCCATCTTGAACCTTATGTTAGGGTGGATTCTAAGAAGGCTTTCATATTTTCCAAGTTTTCTAGATGACTTTAATGAGAGGGCTCCCCTTAGGTTTCATTTGTAATCTATTGAAGCATAGGATTACGGTGGCAGTCTATTCCATCTAGGATAATTATAGATATCCATCTTGAGTCCAAGTGGAATAGTTTCATCTTGAACCTTATGTTAGGGTGAATTCTAAGAAGGCTTTCATATTTTCCAAGCTTTCCATATGACTTTAATGAGAGGGCTCCCCTTAGGTTTCATTTGTTATCTACTGAAGAATAGAGTCATGGTCGGCAGTCCGTTCCATCTAGGGTAATCATCAATCGAGAAAAGGGGGATATTCCTATGCAGGAGCTGGGCCCAATCTTCCTCCTTTTGGAAGAAACTTCTGACAATCCATTTGGCCACCATTCTATCGGCTAGATGTTGAGAGGCCACCATGAGACCTCCATGAACCTGCTAGAAGAGAATAGGGCAACTCTCCACCCAACCGCTAGATATAGACCCTAGCCAGCTAAAATAGCTTTGGCCCTTCACACATGTCTGGAATCCCCTCATCCGCTCGACTCCCCCATAGTCCTACCCATGTCATGACACTACCCCCCCTTTTGGAATAGTTTTCGTCCTCGAAAAAAAAGGTAGGATATCGGTTCTTGAGAGTACTAACGTCCTCCCAAGTTGAACCTTCTTCTAGTCCTATCCTTCCACTTAACTAGACAATGTTATCTAATTCTATGACGAGTTTGCTTCTCTTGAAAATCCAAGATGCGCTCTGGCAAAAAAAAGGGTAGGATATCGGTTCTTGAGAGTACTAACGTCCTCCCAAGTTGAACCTTCTTCTAGTCCTATCCTTCCACTTAACTAGACAATGTTGTCTAATTCTGTGACGAGTTCGCTTCTCTTGAAAATCCAAGATGCGCTCTGGCTCGTGTGGTAACACCGAAGGCTCAATTAAATCTACAAGAACACCTATATCTTTGCCTTGTCATTTTCGCAGAGACGACTAACATGAAAAATTGGGTGAACCTTGGAATGTTGTGGCAGAGCTAACTTGTAGGCATCTCGTTTTAATAACTTTGGCACTTTTCCCGTCAAAGTTTCTAAACTCGGGGGAGCCTTGAGAAATACTTGGTCACCTTGCTCAAATGTGACCACTCTATGGTCTTCATCTACATAATGCTTGTGATGATCTTGGGCCCATTTAACATTTTTATTTTAGTGATCTTCAACATATCATGATGATCTTGCAGAAAATCTTTTACTTTTTGAATTCTTTTAGTAGCTAATCCCAGAACTACTAGAGATCGGGGTTGAAACCCATACATAAGCATGAAAGGGCAAAGCTTGAAGCGACATGCTTCACACTATTATAGGCAAATTCTAAAATTGGTAAGTAATCTTCCTATTCGTCCATTTACTCACATATGCTCTTAGCATATCCTCTAGTACTTGGTTGACCCTTTTTGTCTAACCATCACTTTGGGGGTGGTCAACCGTGCTCATACTATGAGCATTATGTCCAACCTTTTGAACATTGCTCGCCAGAAGTGACTATTGAACTTTTGGTCTCTATCACTGACTATATTGGCTAGCAGCCCATAAAGTTGATAGATATTCTTAATGAAAAGCCAAGCTAACTCTAGCATTTTCACTGTTTTTTTAGTCAGAATAAATCGAGACATCTTGGTCAACCTGTCCACTACAACCTAGATGGCATCATGGCCTCTGCTAGTTGTAGGTAGACCTACAATAAAATCCATAGAGATGCTTTCCCACTTACCATCAAGGATCTCTAACGGTTGTAATAGCTTGCCTATCTTAAGACGCTCAGCTTTATTGACTTGGCATTTTTTGATAATGTAAAACATATTCTTGGATGTCCTTGTGAAGTCCATGCCAGTAGAATTGCCTTTTCACTAAGGCGGCAGAGGTCTTTGTATTTCTAGTATGACTTACACTTGGACTATCATGACACTCATAAAGTATTTGGCGCCTAGTGTTGGAGTCTGAGGGTATACACATTGTTCCTTTGTATAACAAGTACCCATTATTATCGATGGAAAAATGTTTCCAACAATGATTAAGCCCGTACCTAGAAAGAGAAGAGCTAGGTGTGAAACTATCATCTGCACTCACTATTTTATGAAGTGGGAGGGATTCGTGCTTGTAACTACTTTCCACACCTGTGCATATGAATGATCATGTTCACACTTGCCTTTTAGTGAATCTAAAAATTCACTTTTCAACTCCGTGAAACTTAATGAGTTGACTAGAGGCATGCGACTTAAGACATCAGCCCACGACATTATATTGATCCTTTGCGATACCTTAATTGAAAGTTGAATTCTTGGAGGATTTCTACCCACCGAGCTTTATGACCTTTCAAATCAGTTTGAGTTGTCAACCATTTTATACTCTCATGATCAAAGATATTCTCAAACTTAGAACCATAGAGATAATGCCTCCACTTGCCTAGAGCATAAATGATGGCATAAAGCTCACGTTCAATCATAGAATAATTTTGCTGATTCTTGCTCTCAAAAGCTACGGGTTTTTCTCCTTGAAGAAGCACAACACCAACTGTATGGTTACTAGCATCCGTTTCAACCACAAACGGTTAATTATAGGATCTACTATTGCCAACATAAGTGCAATAGCTATGGCAACCTTAAGGCGATGGAAACTTTGTTGTTGGTCAACACCCCAAACAAAGTTGTGACCCTTTGCCTTTAATTGGTCTGTCATGGGAACCGCTAACTTAGCATAGTCTCATATGAATTTACGATAGGACCCTGCCAACCTAAGGAATATCTCTAATTCCTCCAAATTGTTTGGATGAGGCCACTTAAGCCTCTACTTTTGTAGGATCGATCTGAATTCCCTCTGCCAAAATTATGTGACCCAAATCATGGATCTCTGAGGTAAAGAACTCACACTTGCTCTCTTTAGCATAAAGTGTGTTTTGCCATAGCAAATTCGAACACTAATCTTAAGTGTTGCAAATGCTCTTCCTTGGTGAGACTAAAGATCAAGATATCATCAAGAAATATGACAATAAATCGACCAAGATACGGACGTAAGATGCTATCCATAAGTGTCATAAACGTAGTTGGAGCATTAGTTAGACCAAATGACATAACTAAAAAACTCATAATGCCTAAATCTGGTATGAAAAGTTATCTTAGGCACATCCTCCATATGCAGATGCAAACTTGATGATAGCCTGACCTTAAGTCTATCTTCTTGCTAAAGTATTGCACACCATGTACTTGATCAAAAATCTCATCAACTGGTGGTAACGGATACTTATTCTTTATCGTGATCACATTCAAACCACAATAGTCCATGCATAAACGCATAGACACATCTTTCTCCTTCACCAATAGAATTGGTGACGCCCATGGCAAATTCTCGGCCTAATGAAGCCCCTAGCGAGGTAGTCAGCAAGCTAACGCTCTACCTCATTGGCTTCATTTAGCGCTAAGCCTATATGGAGGCTTGCAGATTGGTTTAGCATCCTTGAGCACTTCAATGGCATGCTAGACATTGCGCTCAGGGGGCAAACTAGATGGTAAGTTGCTTCTTGGAAACACATCATGAAATTTATGCAAAAGATTTTGCAAAGAATTAGAAACTTGTTGAGTGAGCCTAGGAGAAATTTTAGTTTGTTCATTATTATGCATAGCACTAACATGTTGCTCACATATGACAGAATTGAGAGATTTAATATTCAAACTGGAATAAAAATCACCCCACCACTAGCATCATTATGAGACAAAAATAAAGGAGACATGTAACACAGAAAGAGATTTTCTATTTCATGAGCATGTACAAGGCAATCCACTTTAGCAGAACAAATGAGTAGAGATGGGGGCACGTCATGTTCACCTTGAAAACGAACTTGTTTACTATTGACCTCAAAATCAAAATTATTATTTAAAAACTATGAGAAAGAGATAGTCCTAAATGAAACAACCATGCACGACCCAAAATAACATCAGCTCTCGTAATATGCATAACTTGAAAATCGAAGTGCATTTTATGTCCCTGAATACTAAGTGGTACTTGCTTAACCACCATGTCCCATACATGCTTATCATGCCCATTAGCAAGAGATACCATGTATTTATGATCACTGGGGCTTTGTGGCAATTTTTAGTTTTTAACCAAGTAATAATTCAAAAAGTTATGTGTAGCCCCATCATCAATCATGACACGAACTCTTTGTCTGTTGATGTGTCCATGCATCCGAACCAAATCATAAGGCCTAAAAGAGGGTAGCCACATTGTTAACCACTCTAGTTAACATTACCTTTAGTGCGGCTACACTCTTTGTAATCTATCTTTTATAACTGCATAATCTATCTTTTTGTAACTGCATAATGCGCTTATTGTATAAGAGACATGGGATGATTGAGCTTACGGCTTGTGTAATTCCGGTCATGTGAGGAATAGTTGTACATAGAGCTAGCAAGACTAAGAAGACTAGTTTTAGGCCCCCAATTTTAAATGGGCAGTCGACCATTGTAACTATTAACTCTTGTATATAAGTCATTTTATGAAATATGAAAAGGGACAATCCCATTAGTCTCATTTTAGCTTTCCTCTTCTCTCTCTCTCTCTCTCTCTCTCTCTCTCTCTCTCTTTGAGCTTATGGTGTATGTTAGCTTGTGTTTGGCTTGCTTGCATGCTTGATTGTCGATGTATGTAAGTACGGATGGTAATGCTATCATTTCTCCTCTTCTCTACTCTCTCTTTCCTATCTACCAATTCCCTTTGCATGCTTCTTGCATGAGGTGAAGGTTGAGATCTCCATAGCTCCCTCCTTCTTGCTCAATACCTAGCCATTGAATCTCTTCTTGGGTGACATAAGAAGAGGTGGAGTGAGCCCCTAGCGGCTTCACATCAAGGAGTTAACCCTCTTAGGGTTGGCTAAGTGCAACTCTCCAGACTCGACCCTTGCATGTATCCTTCTTCTCTTCTTTTTCTTTTCTCTGTTGCAAGGTAGCATGTTATCCTGAACATCTTTGGTGCCACTGTCGGGGAATGAATTTGGCTTAGGGTCCTCCACTCTATTCATTTGCTAGTGTCTTTGATTAGCCCAATTGGAGTACAAATCTACTAGTTGGTTGTATGACTTTGTGTTTGTTTCTATTTTGATGGTGATTACCCGAAGCATTGAAGGTTAATTGAGCATTGGAGCATTGAAATCTTCACTGAGCGTGGGAGAAGCAAGTAAGTGCTCTCACATTGCCCTTGATATTCATGCAAAATCTTGATTTTCTGTTCTTTTTTCTTCAAGTTTGCATGTTAGTTTAATATACAAATTAATCTTAATCAGTAAGTTTTAATTATGCATTGTAGGCACCAATAGATAGCTAGAGACTAGCTCTAGCTCGCTATTAAATAAAAAACACAAAAAATCAGTGGTGGAAAAACACATGAATCAGCAGGAATTGGAGGAAAAATCACGTTAAAACTGTACTCTTGTAGCTATAAAGTGCATTTAATTGCATTTAATCAAGTGGGTGTAATTGAATTGTCAAAGAATATACTGGGTGGCTTTTAGAGCTATAGCCTTAAATTTCAAGAAATCCCCAGACAAATCTTAAAAATTTCTAAATCTTGCTGTGCCACGGCTGTTCCAAAAGTGCCATGGCCGTTCCGAACTTGCCACGCCCGTGCCATTCCCTTTGCCACTGTATTTAAGAAGCGAACGTCCGTTCCTTTCTCCTTACTGTGCCATGGCCATTCCGAACTTGCCACGCCCATGCCATTTCCTTTGCCACCGTATTTAAGAAGCGAACGCCCATTCCTTTCTCCTTGTGAGAGCGAATGCCCGTTCCATCCTACCTTTGGAAGCGAACGTCCATGGCATGTCTGTCACGCCCGTTCTGTTCTTGAATGATCTGTTTCATTCTTGAGCGAACGCTCATTCTGTTCCATTCTTAAGTGAATGCCCGTTCCTTCCTTCAAAAGCGAACGACTGTGACATCTTTTCCTGAGAAGCGAATGCCTGTTCCTTTCTCCTTTTGAGAGCGAACACCCGTTTCTTTCTCCTTCTAAGAGCGTACGCCCATCCCACTTCAAAGCATATGGCGGTACCATTTACAAAAAAAAAAGTCTTTTCATAGAGGGGTTCTGCAGAGCAGTTCCACATTTCCATGCACCTACGATTGGGTAGATTGGTTTGAAATAACCCTCTTTTCCATGAAGTAAACTCTCCTAAAGCCCCCTCGCATATACGGTCAGACCCATCGGTCAATACCGCATGGAGTCAAACGATGCTTGTCTTTGATAGCACGAGCAAAAGTGAAGACCACCCCAGCACGGGACGAGAAACTCCTGACCTCGAGACAGGAGAGCCTAAACTTCAATGCATGGATAGACCATCTATCCAAGAGTAAGCTCCTACCTCTCCCACATATTTGCAGAGAAGCCTTGCTTCGAGGCTCTGCAATTTTATCCTAAGAAATACATAGTTAGAAGAACCGCAACCCAAGGTGAAAGGTATGGACCAACCACAAGAAAGCGAGCCCACTTTATCTTTAGATCCTAGAGCAGAATTAGGGCAAAGTGAAAGCTAATAGACCCAAACTGAACCACCAGTTTAGAGAGAGGTGCTTGTCTCAGATGTGGCTGATCCTTATAGGGCCCAATGACTTGTACAAAACCTAGGGCCAGGTCCATCATCTCAAGGACCAGAAATGTCACACCAAAGAGAAAGGGTCTACCCAGGCCCTTCACATTAGCTCGGTCCGCCTGTATACCACAAGGAGTTTACTTGGGGTTCTACATGGGACCACAAGGTGTACATGCTAACCCACCTATTAGACAAGGGCCTCAAATGGTATATTACTCTCCTCCACCAACCTTCCTCAAACTACACCTGCTCCAACCATGGTAGGGCTAATGCCAGAAATGTTGAGATTAGCCATGGAAATAGGGAGAGGGGTGGCTATGGCATCACACCCCCAGTACTAGTACAACAACCTACACTTGCACCAAGATTAGAAAGGAATAAACCCGCTAACATCTCAAAACTTATCACTAAGTTTGATGGGATTGGAGACCTGATCCCACATCTAGAGATGCTTAATCAAATCTGCGAAGCCTTTGGCCATGTAGAAGATCAAGTCAAGGTGAGTGCCTTTGGCCTCACCCCCTTGATGGTAAAGTTGGCCAATGGTTTAGGTCCTTGAAAGCTGAGGACAAGGCCACCTTTGAAGCCTTAAAAGAGGCCTTCAAGGTAGGATATTCTTGCCAAGGCACCAGATGTAGTTCAATGGAGGAGCTGCATAATGTAAGACAGAGGGAAGGAGAAACCATCAGAGACTACATCAATAGAGTTAGATATCTCCACTCACGATGCAGTGCCATAGACATGTTCTCTAACGAAAGATTAATAGGGATATTTCTAGAGGGACTTGATGACGTGCCCTTACACAACTCATTGTATACCTTGGGCCATACCTCCCTTGAGCAATGTTGCAGAAGTGCTATGGATTTTGAGGACACATCAAGGGAACATGTTCCTGAGAACTTCATATAAGGGCACATGAGAAGCTTCTTTTAAGACCACTAGCACTAAGTTTGAGGGGAAAGGCAAGAAGTTCATGTTTGGAAATCAAGTCGAGCAGTTGGCCATTGCCTTAATTGCAATAAATGACCCAATAATGCAGAACAGCCTGGCCAAGGTCAGCAAGATCGAGGAGGTCAACCCCATCTCTATCCAAAGAGGGGGCTTGTATGGTGCCTGGTTTGTCGAGCTAACCATATCGGTGATGAAAAACAGGTAGAGGGAGAGGAGACACACACACACGGGAGCAAACCCTAATGTATATTACAAACCCTAACCATAGAGGGAGGCTATCTCCCTTCTCACACAATGCATAAAGCCATAATCCATAATACACAACACACACTATGTGTTGTGTCCATACACAGCTAACCCTAGCTAATGTCCACCCACTATGACCAGCTGGACGTGGTCATTTATGTCTCACACTTGTTCCTACCTAACATGCTAGCACATAGCGTAGCTGGCACAAGCTGACATCGAGCTTGAATCTCAACAGCCCCTCTGTTGGGCACATGTACATTAAGTGCTCATCTTCAATGTTTATGTGTATTACCAATATCCTAACCCCATGGAGGAAAAGGAGAGACTCTTGGTGGCAGCCCAAGAGTTGGTTCGGGACTCCCAAGCACAAATGGAAGATGAGCCTCCTACAACCTATCTTGAGCCATGCCTATCGGTCTCAAATCTAAGACATGCTGAAGAAGCTCAAGTATATCCTGGAGAGCTCCGAGACTAGACTCCCCCACAGAAAGGCTAACAGAAGCAGCTGCTTCCACTGTAGCACCTACCCCCCACAGCAGGGAGAGAGGGTGACTAAATATCTTAGAAATCTGGGGGATGACTATCTCAGGAGAACGAGTACTGAAAACCCTATTCACATCCCATACACTCAAAGAGCTTAAAACAAATCCAAACAACCTTCCTCTCAAGAGATAACCTTTGTTCTAAGAGACATTGTAGGTCCCTCCTCCTTCCTCTCTTCTCAGATCCAAATCCCTATCAGCACCTTGCCCCATGGCAACCCAAGCTTATGGAATGATATGAAGGATTTGATGGAGGGACACGCCTCAGGGTAGGTATGCACAAATCTACAGAGCATGACAGCTCTAATGAATCTTAGGAAGAGGAACTCATGAGATAACCCCCACGGTTTGAGTGAATAATCTTGGACAATACTTTGAAGGTGACGAACTCAATGCAGCTTTACCAATAACCTTCGATGGCCTCCAAGTCATAGCAATCTTGTATGGGGGAGCAAGAGTAAGTATAATAACAAAACAATGCTAGGAAAAATGTGGAGCGCCTACCATGGATGATACCACGTTGTTGGTCAAACTTGCTGATGGAGCCACAGCTAGACCCATCGGTCTAGTGAGGGATCTCAAAATTAAGATCCTTGGAACCACTTACTGCCACACCTTTGTGGTGATGTACTTTGGATGTTAGCCGGTTTCTTACGACTGCATCCTTGGCAGACCATTCATGAGAGAATAAAAAATGATTCACGATTGGGATACCAACCACATATCCATTCGGAGAAAGGATCAAACATTCAAGACCAATCTACACACTTGAAAGGTAAAACACATGAGTGGCAGACCATTTGGAGAGGACTCTGTCACAACAACATGATCCACCGCAGTCCATTTGTGTCAGATGTGTCACAAGACATTTGAAGATGAGAAGGATAGTGAGGAGTGTGCACCTCTTCTAGAGCCGGAAGACTTTGAGAGAACTGGATGCATATCCTTGCTACCTTGGACATTTTTCCTAGACGCACTGGCACAAGGCTTGGTATGGCAGACGGGCAGGAGATTACATCTCTCTATATATGCTCAGTTCAGCATACCTGCCCAATGTTGCCACCCAAGAACTTGAACAAGTGAGAGCCATCAAGGGGCACACACTCCCATAGAACTCACAGGCTTGAGGGATTTTCTAGGCCAGCAGGGCCTGTCGAGTTCAAATTAGAATCAGAGAAGCTTTGCTACTCGACGTGTAGAGCACGCAATAAAAAGTTAGAACTAGTTGAAAAAGAAGCCAAAAGACTAGTCGATGAAGAAAGTTCTAAAGCCAAAGAGCCTAGACAAGTGTTGAAACATTTCAAGACCTTCTTGATGGTGGCCAACTGATTTATCTAATATGATTCGGCTCAAAGGTCTGACAATGGGCAACAAGGGACTTCTTATGATGGTCCACAGCCAAGGTCAAGGAGATAAATTTGGCAGGCCTGGGTGAGGACCCAAGGCCAGTGTATATTGGAGAAGACATCTTTACAGAAGAAGAGACCAAGCTTATCGCTCTGTTTTGATAGAGTTTCAAGATTGCTTCACCTAGAAGTACACGAACATGAAAGGTGTACGTCATGAAGTAGTCCAGCACACCATTCCAATGGTTGATGGAGCCATGCTGAGCTTATCTGATGGACCCAAAATACTCAAAGATGGTCTGTGAGAAGAGATCGACAGACTCATTGTGATAGTGTCTAAAAAGAATGGAAAAGTAAGAGTGTACGTAGTATACGAAATCCAGTATACGGAATGGGTATCACCCATTTTGTAGTGTCTAAAAAGAACGAAAATGTCAGAGTGTGTGTAAACCTCAAAAAGGTCAATGCCGCTGTCAGGCTAAAATCTGAAAGGTGTTTTGGGTCTGTGTACATATGGAATGTGTGGTGTGCGAATAAACTTTGCCCTGAATGCCCTGGCAAATGTACAGAGCGAATGGTTTTGCAGTGAGCTGGTATGCACGTGTTTTTTTTTGGGGAGCAGGTGCTTGAGATTGGAAGTTTTTTTATTGCAGTATGGTGTGCGGGTGGTTGCCAAATGCAGGGCACCGACTCATTCGGAAGAGAGGCCGCTTTTGGAGCATGGGGGAAATGGTCGTACCAGAGGAAATTATGATGCTCCTGACTATGAGCTGTGGGCAGCTCTGGCACTGGTTTTGAAAAGTTGTGGGCGCGGCGTGATGACCTGAAGCATAACGAAGGAAGAGCCATTGTTTTGTGTGGCCATCATTTTGGAGCTTTAAAAAAAATAAATAAAAATATAACAAGCGGCCAACTTGGGAATAGCCATGTGGAAGCCTTTTTAGCTGCCAGCGCATCCTCTAGAAGGTGGTGGGGCGAAGACGTAAAGCGAACACTGTTGGCCGCTTCGAGAGAGGAGCCGGGGTCCAGAAGTTGTGAATCGCCTTTGCAGAGGCGCTACAGCGAGTGGTGAAGAGGAGGGTTGCCTCAACAGTGGAAGCGCAGGTGCTCTGGGGAGCGTGGAGTGGAGCCGCTTGGTGCTTGAAGGTGACTCTGAAGAGCTGCAGCGAGAAGGCGTGGTGGCTGTTAAGGGCGCAAGGCGGCTCTGGTGATCTGCAGGCATAAAGCAGGTAACTGCCTTGTACGTGAAGAGTAGCCAGGCTGGTGATTGTACAGGAGAGGCACAGTCGGGGAGGTGAAAGTGGAGAGCGAGGGGAAGCGTGGAGCACAGCCGTATGTGCAGGCACCCTGGTGAGCGCAGCTGGGGTGGCTATCTGGTGTTGCTACAGAGAGGCGAGGAGAAGAGAGAAGGAAGTGGGCCGCGTGGGTGAAGCCTTGGTGCGAAGGACTGGTGGTCAAGAGAGGAAGGCTGGCTGTAGAGAAGTTGCAGTTGCCGCCACCTGGTAAGAGAGAAAGCAGCGCTGGTGGTATGCAGGCACCGACCAGGGGGGCTCTGGAATAATCGAGGAGAGTAGGAGTGAAGCTGGCGGCTGGGAGACGCCAATTCAGCGAGTACACAGGCTGGTGGCTGCTGCTTTGCAGGCAAAGAGATAGGCTAGTGTGGGCCTTGGGTGATGTGGCTTGGGCTGGATGCAAGAGAAGGTGATGTTGCATTGAGCAGTTGGTGTTGGTGTTGAAGAGATTGTGCAAAGGCTGTGTGGTTGGCGAAGCTGCTGGTCACGACACACAGAGAGTGAGAGCTGCTGAGTTGAAGGTTAGCTGGTGGGGCGCCTTCTGAAGTGAGAAGTGGCTGGTTTTGTGTGGTCGACGATTGCAGGCAGAGAGTGGATGTTGACGAGAGAGAGCCTAGAGCACAGTGCAGAGTTAGAGGCCGTCTCAAGTGTCACTGGCAAGTAAAGCAGCTGCAGAGGTGGGCTGGTAGTACGAAGACAGGTGAGAAGGGCCGGTACCATAAGGGTCAAGGGCTGATGGCAGAGGAAGTGAAGTGAGGGTTGCTGGTGGGGGCGCCCTCTGAAGAGAAGCAGAGATCGGGAGACAGAGGCTTGGTTGTCATACGTAAGGGTGTAATTCCCTTGGCAGTAAATCCTGGCCATAGTCCTGGTTTTTGGTGTAATTACTATGTTGGTACAGTGTGGATGGTGTTGTGTATGTTTTTTGCTGAATGATCGATTGTCTACCGTGGTTTTGAGCTGTCTTTATGGTGTGGGTGGGTGGTGAAGTGTGAGAAGTGTTCCAGCCGGTGGGCTGGTGGTGCCTCCGTTGTGTTTGTATTTTCCAAGTTTGGGAGGTGAAGGGCTATAGAGGCAGGTTCTTTTTTCTGTTTTTCACCTCACACCGCTACCACTAGGGAGATCATTATCCCTTACCTTTCACAGAACATGTGCTAGAATGAGTAGTAGGGAAGGAAGCCTGTAGCTTCCTTGACGGATTCTCTGGATACAATCAAGTGCTGATCAATCCTAAGGATCAGCACAAAACAGCCTTTGCCACCACTGAATGGGGCACATATGTATACCATTTCATGCCCTTCGGGTTGACCAATGCCCCTGGTACCTTCCAACGTATCATGTGTATGGCTTACAAGGAATATCTTCAAAAATTCCTTGAGGTCTTTATGGATGACCTTTGTGTCAATTCCTCTTGGAAGGAGCACCTTGCATGTTTGCGAAAAGTGCTAGAAAGGTGCAGGTTGTACCACATCTCGTTGAACCCACTTAAATGTGAATTTTGGGTCTGATGCATGGAGTAATCCTGGGGCATATTGTCTCTAGGTGTTAACCTAATTCTAGGGTTTACAAGATCTACTGCCATTATCTTACATCAAGGAGTCACGACGATAGGTACACCAAAGGGTCATACATTCAAGATATGAAGCAATAGTGTCGAAAGCTACAACTTGGACGGGCGTCCATAATGATGTGACGGAGTATTTATGGTGATTCTCGCTTTGAGAGTAGTCATTGTAAAAGCATTAGGCCTGTTATGAGCCTAAAGTGCCCGGCTGGCCTTAGTAAGTGAACACTTATGGCCATGTATATAAGTGAATTTCTCTCATAATACAACATACTCTCCCATTGTGCAATTGAGTCTTGCTCTTACTAATCTCTCTCCCTAATGCATGCTAGTGAGTGTGTGTGAGTGAAGTGAGGTTAGAGGAGGGACGAGTAACCGTAGTGCAACGCGGCGGTGTGACAACACTCGCAGGGGAAACGTGGTGGAGTTACTTCTCAAGGTGTTGTAGAGCTTGGAGACCTCAAGGGTTATGAGCTTGGCCATTGGAAAGATCCTCACACGACTGTTGCAAGTAGTCTCTTTTTGGATATGTTTCAAGGAGGGGGTTCGGGTGAGCCTTAACATTTTTGGCGTTGCTCCTCGGGAGCCATCCCTTGGCTTTTTCCATCATTTTTTCTATAATCTACACATAACCCATTGCCCATTATCTTGATTAACGATTTCCCATGAAAAAGATATGGATTTGATGGTGATTTGTGTGAGATTTGGTGTGTAGAATAGCTCTCTTTTTTGTTTTTGAAAAGAATGCCTTTTACTTAATTTTTAGCTTAATTTGTTGTTGTTATTGTGGTTTTTCATTTTCTTAGGGCTTTCACATAGTTTGTATTATGCTTAGTTTGCATCTATTGCATCAAACAATGCAATTTTTAGTGAATGTTAGCTCTATTTAGTGTTAAAAACATAGAACTAAGATCATTAATTTTAGTTTAATTGTGTGTTTGTTGTTGAAATTGTTTGGATTAGAGTGTTAATAAGCATTAGGAGTAGCTTAATCTTTCAAAAAATTTCTTAAAACCATAAAAAAATCCTTGAATTTGACTAATTTCTCTTAATGGACTGATTTTTGTCATTAAGGGTGATTAATCTTACTCAAGAGGCAAAAAAAGTAGAAAATGTGTTAATTGGGCTCTAAATTGATCATATTAGTAGTCAAAATTGATGTTTTTAAGTGTTTTGAGAGCATCTAGATACATCAACACCTAATTACATCACTTTTTTTATTAATTAGAGAAATTTAACTCTCTTTGCTTTATTTTACCTTAAAAGAGAAGACCATAATTAAGAGTCTAATTAATCTCCTATTTTTGATTAATTTATACATTTTTTGATGCACAAAGATTAGCATTCCCTTGCTCTATCCAATAATGTGCTTAATTGTGTGAATTAATTAGGGATTAGTAGTTAATTAGAGTACTTGATTAGTGTAAAAGAGGAAAAGATTAGTGAAAGGATTAATCCTAAATTAATTCTTAATCACTTTTTTACATAACTCATTAAGGATGAGCATTCAATGAGTAGATGCTCATGAGTTGTCAAATTATCCAATTTGGGAGTCATTTATGAAGGGTATAAGGGGTGTCATTAAAAGGTTAACTTTTTTGATTCCCACTTACCTTTTTGGAAAAATGCCCATATCCCTTCCATTTTAAATTAAAAAAATATTCTCTCCAAAAAGGAAAATTTATATTTCCCACTAGACTAAAAAAAATAAATTTAATATTCTGTGAAATCCGGTTCACGGTGTGAACCATTTTCTGTAACTTTACGGAACTAGAGTTCACACCCTTGGGAACCGTGCAAAAAAAATTAAATTTAATATTCCATGAAGTCCGGATCACGACGTGAACCATTTTTTGCAACTTCACGGAATTAGAGTTCACGCCCAAAAGGTTCACATCCTCGGGAACTGCATAAAAAAAACATCAAATTTAATATTTCATGAAGTCCGATTCACAACGTGAACCATTTTTTGTAACTTCACGGAACTAGAGTTGATGCCCAAAAGGTTCACGTCCTCGGGAGCCGCACAAAAAAAAAACAAAATTGAATTTAATATTCCGTGAAGTCCAGTTCTTCACGGGCGTGAACCATTTTTTGCAACTTGACGAAACTAGAGTTCACGCCCAAAAGGTTCACATCCTCGAGAACTGCGTTAAAATAAAAATAAAAATAAAAAAATTATAAAACCCGTGAAGTCTGTTGGCGTGAAAAGGGGTCCGTCGGTAAAAAAAAAACTCTAGAAAACACCCATGTTTGGAGGCCCATATCTTCTAAATCATATATTCGATGAAGGCGCTTTACGGCTCATCGAAAAGCTGACATCGACGAGCTCTTCGACTATGGACTCAGCTGTTTGAAGTCAAAATCGACCATTTTGGCCTCCGACCAGCAACCTCAAAATTTGACCCGAAAATCAAGGCAAAAAATAGCCCAAAATAACAAAAAATCATAAAAAAACAGCGCTAAAACGATGACGATCCATATTCGGGCTACTTTTTGAGGGTCCAAACGACAAAACCACAGACGACTCAAGGAAACAAAAAGGTAGTACTCCAAAAATACTACAACTCCCTCATATACAGAGTTTTTCAAAATTCCTTTTGGAACATCCTCCAAAACATGTAACAAAACAGGGAAAAAATTCTCGAAAACATTTTTCGTTTTGAGACAGTGATGGAAAATAGGTTTTAGGACCTCCTCTTCCATCTGGGAAGTTACTAGCATACGCTTTCTCTGAAAAATTCTCTAAGAGGTCGTTCACGCGTGCGTATAGCAGTGCCTAAGCTATTTAGGGACACCTGTTTGAGCTGACGAAGAGAACGCCAGGTCTCTTGAGGTTGTAACGGCTTGTGAGAAAATATAAAAAGAAAAAAAAACATGTGTTTGTCCATCATTAAAAGGAGCATTTAGGCACTCCGACTTGGCTAGGATAGAGGGATTGCCAGGGATCACACAAGGATTGAACCCAATGGCTGACATCTTCGAGCCATTGAGATCTATGCCGCAAATGCACCTCCGATACCATTGGCTATGCCTATATAACAAGCATGTAATTGGGTTTTACACCCCCTGTCACTATGCCATGGGCTTTGGACCCTTACCTAACATCTCCAAAAATCCTATAGGTATCAATCCTTTCCTGGATGCCCACACCCTGGACGTACTAACTAGTCTAGGAAGGGGGGTAGTCCAAGGACTCAGTGAGTCTCTCCCAAAAAGAGCACTCACATATGGCCTTAGTAACTCATACAGAAACACGGCCGTACAAATTTCTAAAATTATGGGCAAATATGACAAAACAACCGACCTTGTTCAATTCATTCAAATGTTTGAACAGAGATGTGAAGCCTTTGGAAATCCCAACTCCCACCAAGGTACATGCGTTGAACCTATGCTTAGAGGGAAAAGCTTGTCGATGGTTCATCACATTAATGCCTGCGCGATCAAGACCAACTTCAAAACCTTGAAATCAGCCTTTATACATGGCTTTTCTAGACACAAGGTGATCAGTGGAGTGCAGCAATAGAACTCTATTCAATTGAGCGTCAACCAAATGAATCCATTAGGGATTTTATCCTTCAGATAAAACTCTTGGACTCACGTTGTGATTCATGGAAAAAATTAAATGATATTCAATTGAAGAGATATTTCATTATGGGCTTGAAGAATAACAGCTTACACAACTTGATCATTGTATTGAATCCGAAAACATGATCAATGTTGTAAAGAAGCAATATGTTTAGATGACAACATGTTGGGAGATGGTCATGCTATTAGATGTTCCTCATCTAAATCAAATGAAGCAATGGCAAAAGAAAGATCGATCTCGGAATTGACATTTGTCGAAGTCTATATAGTCTTGCTTAAAACTTTCCAATCGACATCTCTAAGAGAGGATAAAATTCTTCAAAACCAGACATCCTTAATGTCTCTACAAGTGAGGAACAAAATGCCTTGTGTTGAGTGCAATCACTATGACCATCCCAATCCCCATTGTGCATACAAGGTACATGTTCTTCTATACTGCATATATTGTAAGACCTTTGTGTGACCACGATGCTAAAAAGTGTCCCGCTTCATCCACAATTGACTCAAAACCTCCATCTATTGTGCACCAAACGAAAACCGCCCAAAGGGTAGAAACTACTTAGGAAGTAGGTAATCCAACTCTTCAATGTTTCTATTGTCATGGACCTCATAAGGTGGTAGACTACACAGTTTGAAATACTTCCATGTCCATAGTCACTCACCCCTTATGACCCATGTGTGAACGATGTGGCATTGAACACATGTTCCTCTTAACATCTTAAGTGTACAAAATGAGCAATTGTCCATGGTGCTCTTAAATGTTCTTATACGTTTACAAGATAAGGCACGAGAAACAGTAAAAAAGAATGCAAAAGACAACACCTCAACATGGGTAGAAGAACATGCTTTAAAGCAGAACCCAAAAGAAAAAGTAAAACCTTCTAAACCCAAGAAAAACAAGGGACAACAAACTATCGAAACCAAGGTTGAATTAAAAGAAAGGGAAAAGGAGCGTATAAAGGACATAAACCCAAAAGAGCCAAAAGCTATACATGATGTAGAAGCATCCACCTCAAAGACCACCACACAAACCCCAAAACCCACGACAAAGGTACAAAAGCCCAAAAGAAAATTCGATCTCGTCGCATGGGCAAACATGATGAAAAACTGACAATCCAAAGAAAGTCAGGAAATGAAACAAGTTCTAGTACGTCACTAAGTGAGGATGAAACAAGTTCTTACTCTTCACTCAGTGCACCACATAGACCAATCAAGAAACTAGACCAACCACCCCAAATGGATAATAATGATCACATGACATATGCGGAACACAAAAAGCAAGCTTAGTAGAGCATGCTTAGCTTGGTGGAATGTCTTACAGGGTCACCGGTTGTGATTGAGCCTTACAATGCCAATCCTAAAAAAGTAACAAAAAAAACAAATCCCGAAGGAGTACCGTTTCTCCTTTCAAGAGGAAGACATACTCTCTACACAGAAGAGTCATTTGATATATATTGCACGAACTATACAATTGAGAAAGCACGTGAGGAATTCGATAATTCCCTTACAAGATTAAAACAGTCTCTCAGAACCTCGTTTGGAGGAATGCTCTTCTCTTGTGATGAAGCCAGCATCACATTAGCACTTGCATCTTTAAGGGCTCAACATGAGTTATACCAAGACATAAAGAATTCCATAAAACAAGAGTGTGAGGATTCGCAAGTTTCCAAACAGAACTCATTAAGAATTGTTAGAGGGTCAAGTGTGCCAAGGTACGCATTGGGTACTCTTGAAAAAGCTGAGAGCCAAACAGGGGATGAAAGTGAATGGGAATATGAAACAGAAACACAATCTGAAGCTGAAACAAAAATTGAAACAAAAAGTGAAACATCCATGGTTCCTAAACTCATCCCCACAGACAATAGTCTTGCAAGAGGAGACAATGGACAAAACATTGAAGTTCCAGGTTACTTTAACTACACTACTCAGGCAATCGACAGCAATATGGAATTCACATTCCATGTTACCCTAGATTTCCTTGAGTATGATGTCGTCCTTGGTGGAACTTTGATAGGTGAATCATTGTATTCAGTAGATGAATCCATGCAAATAGTCACCTTGAACCTTTATGAAACAGGCAATGTACAATTGCTATTATACGAGAGGAAGAGACCTTGGAGGAGCTGGAACTTCCAACATATCTTACTGAAAAGATCCCTAGGATTTTGGTTGGATTGGAAATTTTCTATAAAATCACCAAAGCTTAAGCACAGCTTTATCCAACACGAGAACACAATCTCATGACCCTCGAGCTATGGGATTTGTTAGGTCAACCAACACTCATAGCTCATCGCTCATCCAGAAAGAATAAACTTTACACAAGACTTGAACATGCCATGTTTGAACATACTGTATATTGAAACTAAACCCCTTACTTGCAAGTTTTTTGTGGTTGAGTTTGTGTTGGAAGTAGATTTGATCTTGGGGCATAAATGGAATATTGCTGCTGCCCAAGCACCACTATGCTTTGCTAGCAATAGAGTCATCATGATGGTCAATGACAAAAAGTTAACAATACCATACTGCAAGGAAGAGGACCCCACCTTAATGGATTTCTATGATGCTGAACGCAAAAAGTTACAAGCCTCATCCACCGCCCGTAAGCCCCTCTACACAATAACCTACCATCTGCGTTTACATAACTGACTCTATTAGAGCATCTTCTCCTTTAACCCCATCCTCATCTACGAAGTTCGATGCCAAAACCTTGCAAAATCAATAGCTATTCCTAAAGAAGTTCCCAATAGTTGAACCTTCTATCTCTAACAAGGAACTCAAAGGAAAAGCCCTAGAGCCTATGAATCTTCATCAACAAACCTCACCAAAAGAGACAACCACATGCTTGAAAGTCTCGTCACATTGACATCCACTGCACAAGAGATTGTAGCCTCATTATCATAAAAAATGCACATGACTCTCAAACCCATAGCCTCAATGCCAACCAAAGTCATGGAGAACCCTAAACCTTCCAAATTAACCCAAAAGAAAACTCCACCATGACAACCACAATCAAGGTATCTTAATAGTATCAAGATGTGGGTGGAGAAGCCACTACTTGTAGCTCAAGGCTACTATGAAGGTGTCATCCAAATTTGGGTGCCTCGATAGTCAAATCCTCTTCCTCAAAGCAGCACTCGAAGGCCAAGGAAGAAGAAAAGTACTTCACAACACTGTCCACAAAAGCCCATGCGAGTTCCTCAAAGAACTCCACCAAGTCAATAAGTGTGGGTACCAAAAACACTACTACAGACACAAGGGTACTACCAAAGAAATACCAAAGCTTGGGTACCCAAGCGCATCACAAAGTCCCCTAAGATTACGCAAAGAAGGAAGCCTCAGAACCAAGCACATCGGCCCCCACCAGTTTATAATGTTTATTAAAGATGGGTGCATGTGCATGTGCTTCAACAACAAGGATACTATGATGGTAATTCCATCATATGGTTGCAAAAATCGAACAATCTGAAGAAAACCTCACCACCAACTTCAACCCCAGCAGCTTCCGCCTAAAGTTCGACAAGAATGGAGGCCCAAGCAACAACAAGCAAATCACTCTACCACTCTTGTGCATTAAGCACCAACACATGAGCTTGTGTGTTCAATGAAATAATCAGTAGTCTTCCCTACTACCTCGACAACATTTGAGTAACAAATTCAAGAATCAATACCCACGTCTACACAGAGACTTATGAGTGCATTAAAAAGAATAAAATAACAATGCTCTTGTCACCCCTTTGGATGTGAGAAATGAGTGCACAAGAACCTGTTACTCGTAAAGTCAGGACCTAGTTGTCCCATAAAATCAATTAAACAAAAAAAAACCATCGAGGATAAAACTTGCAACTTCACGGGGTCAAAACCTGCAACTTCGTGGAATTCCATCTCACGGAATATCATTTCACGGGATTACATCTCACGGGATTACATCTCACGGGATTACATCTCACGGGATCTCATCTCACGGGCTGCACTTTCACAAAATTCCATGTCACGGAACTACATCTCACGGAATTCCAATTCACGGCCTGCATTTTCACGGAAACATTATTTCACGAGATTAACTCTTATGAAATTAGGCCATCTCACGGAATAGCCCTTCACGGCCAATACACGTGCAATCTCACGAGTTTAGATTTCTCACGAATTATAGTCTCACGACTTAAGAACCTGCACCTTCATGATTTAAGCCTCATCACGGATTAAGCCATCTTACGCATTAACACTTTCCCAACGATCTTCAATAGCCATTATATATTTGTTAAGCTTATTGCTTACTATTCTTTTGGCTAAATTAATGTAGCAATTGCTCCATAAGTATATATCCATACTCGTGCACTGGAGAACATTTGCACCAAAGCCTCACCATCGACAACTTCCAGGTATCTCTTTGGATGGGAAAGCCTGGTCAATGGTACAACCCATCGCTTGGAATTTGCCTTCAAATTACAAAACTCTCCAAACGACAACACCATCTTCACAAATGAGTGATCTTCAATCCTTAGTGAAGATATAGGTACACCAAAGGGTCATATATTCAAGAAGATATGAAGCAATAGTGTCCAAAGCTACAACTTGGACGAGCACCCGTAATGGTGTGACGAATTATTTATGGCTATTTCCACTTCAAGAGCATGTGGTAGCAAGCTAGGATGAAGTCCTAAGTGATATACTTCATGGATATATTATGAGAGTAGTCATTGTAATAGCATTAGGTATCTTATGAGCCTAAACTGCCCGGTCGGCCATAGTTTAAGTGAGTGTGAACACTTATGGCCATGTATATAAGTGAATGTCTCTAATAATACAATATACTCTCCCATTGTGCAATTGAGTCTTGCTCTTGCTAATCCTCTTAGTAATCTCTCTCCCTAATGTATGCTAGTGAGTGTGTGTGAGTGAAGTGAGGTGAGAGGAGGGATGAGAACCCATAGTGCAACGCGACGGTGTGAACACTCACGGGAGGCGTGGTGGAATTGCTTCTCAAGGAGTTGTAGAGCTTGGAGACCTCAAGGGTTACGAGCTCGGCCATTGGAAAGATCCTCACGACAGTTGCGGTTCACCAAGTAGTCTCTTTTTGGATGTGTTTCAAGGAGGGTTAGGGGGTGAACCTTAACACCAGGTAGGGAATCTCTACTGATGATAGCAAAGTGTGGCTCATCTTCTAGCTGCCCCACCCACTAACTTCAAAGGAGAGCGCTTCATGGGGGGCATGTCGGCTACTATCATCGATTCATTTTTATATATGCTGATATTGCCTAGCCTCTTTACGGACTCTTAATCATCTTTGAGTGGACTAAAGAATGCCAACGGGCCTATACAATGCTCAAAAAAGCCTTGGCAAGCACTCTATTATCAGATCTCCCAATTGGGACATTTTTTTCCACGTCCACATTGATGACTCAGCTTTTGTTGTTAGCTATGTGCTGGCCCACCAATCGGGAGAACACAAGATGGATTTCCCCTCAGGTACTTCCTTACCACCCTCTTATTCACCTAGGCATCCATGACTGGCAAATAATCTTTATCCCCATTCACTTGCACTACATTAACCTGATTTCCTCCCTTCTTCTCTTTCCCGAATCCTCTTGTGCTGACCAACTTACTCCACAGTCTCCTAATTCTAGGGCATAACTACAAGATCTGGGGCCAAGTCAGACTAGGTACTTTTTGATAAAGATCTCTCGTTAGATCATACTCCTCCTCATGAGCACCTAAGGGAGAATCTTGCAAACCAATATGTCTTGGTTAGAGAATTCATGCTCAACCACTTATTATGGTAATAACTTTATTCAAACACTGCACCTAGGTCAAGCTCCTACTGGCTAATGTGTACCATCATAGTATTAAAATAATCCTCCACCTAGATCAAACATGATATGAGGGTGCAATCTTTGTTAATCCAATTCTAGGATCAACAAGATCTACCACCATTATCTTACATCAAGGAGTCATGGTAGATACACTGAAAAATTTTGACTCTCTTTACTTAATTTTGAGAGGAGACCATAATTAAGAGTCTAATTAATCTCTTATTTTAGATTAATTTACAAATATGTTGATGCACAAAGATTAGCATTCCCTTGCTATATCTAATGATGTGCTCAATTGTGTGAATTAATTAGGGATTAATGGTTAATTAGAGACCTTCATTAGTGTAAAAGAGGGAAAGATTAGTGAAAAGATTATTCCTTAATCACTTTTTTACATAACTCATTAAGGCTAT
This sequence comes from Cibotium barometz, assembly GCF_041138505.1. NCBI lineage: Eukaryota > Viridiplantae > Streptophyta > Polypodiopsida > Cyatheales > Cibotiaceae > Cibotium > Cibotium barometz. The sequence goes on along the minus strand of NC_141096.1, from coordinate 7,215,469 downwards.
AATGAGAATTTCGAAGAGCCACGTAATGTGTGGATTGCCACAGACTTAACCCAAGCCGAGGAAGAATTGCTAATCGCTACTCTGCGAGAGTATCGAGATATATTTGCTTGGAGTTACAAAGACCTTAAGGGGGTAGATCCAAAGATCTGCCAACATACAATTCCCATGAGAGAGGATGCCAAGCCATCCAAGCAGCGTCCTTAATAACGATAATTTTGCCAAAAAGATCAAAGAAGAGATTGACAAGTGGCTGAATTTATTTATGAGATTGAACATACAGAATGGGTTTCACCGATTGTGGTAGTACCTAAGAAGAATGGAAAACTACGAGTATGTGTCAATCTAAAGAAAGTAAATGCTGCTACTGTCCGGGACCACTATCCGCTTCCACTCACTGATCATGTATTGGAGAGGGTAGCTGATAAGAAGGCATACAGTTTTCTTGATGGATTTTCGGGCTACAACCAAGTATCTATTGATCCCAAGGGTCAACACAAAACTGCATTTGCTACAGAATGGGGAGTGTTTGCATATAGAGTCATGCCTTTTGGTTTGACTAACGCTCCAGCCACCTTTCAGAGGCTGATGAGCCATGCGTTCAAAGAATACCTGTGATTATTTCTTGAAATATTCATGGATGACTTGTGTGTGCATTCCATAAACAGAGAAGAAAAAAATAGAGCATCTCAAAAAAATCTTTGAGTGTTGTATTTGAATGGACAGAGGATTGTGAAGAAGCCTTTGAAAAGCTGAAGAAAGCATTAGTGACGGCACCTATTCTCAGGTCGCCGGATTGGGATAATTTATTCCACGTACAAATAGATGCTTCGGCTTTTGCAATTGGCTGTATTTTAGCTCAACGAGGTGAGAACAAAATGGACTTTCTAGTCTCATATGCTAGCCGCCAGTTGAATAGTGCTTAAAAGAATTACACCACCACGGAAAGAGAAGGCTTAGCTATGATCTATGCTGTGAAGAAGTTTCGGCATTACCTTTTGGCCAACAAATTTACATTCTTGGTAGATCATCAAGCTTTGCTTTACCTTGTTAACAAGCCATGTGCAACCGGAAGGATTATACGCTGGTTTGTTATTCTACTTGAATTTGAATTTGAAGTAGCGGTAAAGAAGGGAAAAATGCATCAGCGGGCTGATTATCTTTCTAGGATAACTTCAGGAGAAGCACCCATTGGTATAGATGATGATACTCCTGACGCTACTCTATTCTTGGTTGAGACAGCACCAAGATGGGCAGAACCCATCATTCAAGTTTTAACGATAGGATTTGTTAACTCCATTAGTCCCACCAATGAAAAGATAATCACCTTAGAGCATTGTGCTCCTTATAAGCTTCTTTCTGGACGATTGTATACATTAGGAAAAGATGGAATACTTCGTCTATGCCCTGACTCTGATCAATATGATGAGATTACCTCATATGTCCACGTGAGCTTAGGAGGCAAACATGTCTCTGGAAAGGATACGGTTAAAAGAGTTTTGTGGGAAGGATATTGGTGGCCAACACTTCATGCTGATACAGAAGAGTACGTATGGAATTGTAAAATTTGTCAACAAAGGAAACCCTTTCCTCATGTGACTCTATTTTATATTTCAACAACACCCAATTGGAGTTCGTACATTGTGAAGTATTTGACGCAGGGTCATACGGACGATAAGATGCCTAGGCATAGAAAGAGAGCCATAGAGGTAGAAGCAGCGAGTTTTCAGATTATTGAAGGCCAGCTGTACAAAAGGGGCAAAGATGGAAACCTATGGACTTGTGTTTGTGAGAGTGACTACCTTAGCGTATTGACTCATGCACATTCAAGAGTTGGGGGTGGACATTTCTATGGAGAAACAACTGCCAAACTTATACTATGGTCAGGACTATGGTGGCCTACACTTTTTCATGATGCAACAGAGTATGTCAAACGATGTGATCAATGTCAAAGAGCCAAACCTCCTACCAAGTATGAGGACATGCCATTGAGACCAATTATGGGGATTAGAGCTTTTGCCAAATGGGAAATTGATTTTGTGGGACCGATCAAACCACCAGCATGCCATACACATGATGAGTATATCATTGTAGCCACAGATTATCTTACGAAGTGGGTAGAAGCAAAAGCCACAGTAAAAAACGATGCTAGGACCACTACAAAGTTTTTATACGAACATGTGTTTACACGCTACGGTTTACCTATTGAGATTGTGAGTGACCAAGGTGTGCATTTTATCAATGAAGTCATTACCTTTCTTTTGGAAGACTTTATGGTCATCCATAAAGTAAGAGGTCAGCACCTTATCACCCGCAAGCAAATGGTCAAGCTGAGAGCACAAACAAGACTCTTTTCACTGCGTTTACAAAGATTGTTGAGGGACATAGAATAGATTGGGAACAAAAACGTCACTCAGTTCTATGGGCTTACCGAATTGCTTACAAAACGTCCATAGGCACGACACCTTTCAATCTAGTTTTTGGATTGGACGCTATCCTTCTGATAGAATTTATTGTACCTACACTTCGAGTTGCGAAACAACTTTGAGTGGATGGATCATGAATTCTCTTCACGGGTCGATGAATTGGAGAGGCTAGATGAAGATAGGCTATTGGCAGTCATTGGCATGTATGCTGAAAAACGACGCCAAAAGCGTTGGCATGATACGCATGTGAAGAAAGGTCGCTTTAGGAGAGGTGATCTAGTGTTGCTTTACACATTGAAGAAACAAAAACGCAAGCTGATAATGCAAGGACTTGGTCCATTTGTGATCAACGACGAGCTTAGTGCGAGTGGTGCAGTAAGGTAGGAAACCTTAGACGGAGAGCCAATGACTAACTTCATCAATGGTAGCCGCTTGAAGCGCTATGAAGAACCTCTAATAGATGATATGCTGATACGCATACATGCTAGTCAAACACGTAAAAAATCTCAAGCTTTGTTACAAAGTCAAGCAAAAGAAGAAGCTAAGGCTAGAGTAGCACTAGCACGAGAGTGCCGCAAGGCAGCTATCATGGCCATCCACTTGAATGATGATGAAGACTTTGTAGATCCCTTTCATATTGATGTAAGGATCCCTCCTCAAAGAGCAATCTTTGCAGCGTCTGCACTTATAGATTCGGGAGCCGACTGCAATGTTTTGTCTTATGAAGCGTGGACATCATTAGGCCAACCTTTGCTCACCAATGCATCATTGAACTTCCAAAGTTTCTCTGGTGATGAAACCCCAGCCCTAGGCAAGTGTTGTATTAATATGTCCATTCAAGATCAATCAATGCACGTGACTTTTTATGTTGCTAACAAGAGCCAAGCAGTGGTGGATGTTGTTCTAGGCAGATCATGGATTAGAACCACCAGATGCGGTATAGACTGGAACTCACGATAATATACCTTGTTGGTAAATTCTACTCACCTTACAAGATCAAGTGCTTCGGCACTCCCATCTTTTCAAAAGGTGGAAACCATCCCTACTGTGATAGAGACAACCTAAAAAGATTCAATGATTTGGGTGAATAATGACAATGACAATACTCAAGGATGGCATGTGCCAACATCTCTCTTATATGCACAAGGCTACGGAAGGGGGGAAGCACTTAGAATTCAAATCTGGTTACCTAAAGCAGCTCGCAAGGCAAGACCCAATGCTGCTAAGGAACATCCAAGGAATTCAAAGCTAAAGAGGAGGTTCACCAAAACCAATAGTTCCACCTCCAACAAGACCACTTAACAACGGTGGATCCCAAAGAAGGTTCTGCAAGCCCAAGGCTACTATGAGGGTGCTACTACCTTGTGGCTACCAAAGAAGAATGCAAGGACTACTGCAGCAAAACATAATTATGTTCCTAAATCTACTCAAGAACAAAAGCAGTCAATACCACCTCACTTACAGAAACCAAATCAATACTGGAAACCATGCCTTACCAAGCCTGAAAGAGTCCAGGTGGAAACACAAGCTGACGCGTCAATCGGAAATCATCAGAAGTTCTCGAACAAGAAGGGATACTCGAAACTGACATGGGAAGAAAAAGGCAAGTGGGTACCTTTACTCACTTCTATCTCAGAGGAAACACATCAAAAGGAGGATATTGTAACCGAATCAAGTTCAGAGCTATTCCTCAAAACACAAGCAATGTCGAAGTTTGTCTTACAAAGCCGACAACTTTCAATCAGGCTCCTACACAAGTAGACTCCCTCCATATGTGACCACTAGGTTTTATGGTTTAGATACAAACAATAACACCAATTTTGGGTCAATTGATGTGATATAACAAAGTGAAATGGTCTCATATGAATAATGGGCCCAAGGGCAATGGACCATGCCCATGGAAAACATTTATGATAATGTTGAAGGGGTGGTCATGTATATAAGTCAAATAGGCTATATTTGGGGTACCTCTTTTATAATCATTATAATACAAGTCAATTACTCTCTCTTCTCTATAAACCTAGGCCAATCATCCTAATCTAGGCTAATTCAAGGCTAATCTAGATGAGACTTTCTTTATCAGAGCTTAGTCTTTGGTCCACTTTCATCTTGGTTTCAAGAACTTTGAGAAATTCTTGGACTTCTTGATTTTCTCGATCAAGAAGAGGGACATGGTAATCTTGATTGGGTGAATTTGATCTTCTTGAGTCATTTTTCTAAGTTTTGGGGGGTTCGCCAACCTTCTAGCATCTGCGCTGCAAGGTAGCTGGCAACCTCCACGTGGTCCTTTTTCTTGTTGGCCACGTTGATTGGTATTTATTATTATTCTTCTTTAAAGCTTCAATGATGGCCACAATACTAAGAGGGCTGGCGGTTCCTTATGCTTTACCTGAACATGCGGCACCCCCACGGCTTTCCAAAACAAGTGCTGCTCATAGCCTTCCATCAGCTGCATCATGACTTACCAAAATACAACCATTACAGTCGGTGCCATGCATTTGGCAACCACCCGCACACCATACTGCTGCAATAAAAAAACTTCCAATCTCAAGCACCTGCTCCAAAAAAAAAACATGCGTGTACTAGCTCACTGCAAAGCCATTCGCTCTGTACATTTGCCAGGGCATTCAAGGCAAAGTTTATTCGCAAACCATGCATCCCATATGTACACTAGCCCAAAACACTTCTCAGATTTATACCTGACATCATACATAGCACAGGCACTTATTACAAGAGGAATTAATGAGCCAAAAAAATTGCCTCCTTATGGGAAAAGATATCTAATGAGGAAAAGAAAGATCCGATGTGCTCCTCCAGATTTGTTGCCTGCAGACGTGCAACTACCAAGAATAGATCTCTTGGAAAATGAATTTAAAGAAGAAGATGAAAAAGAAGGAAGACCACTAAAGAAGATCAAGCCCACCTCCTCATCAAGCCCACTTCCTCCCAAACCCAATCAATTGTAAAGTACGATGTATGATTATACAGTATATGCTGCAATCAATGACATAACAAAACCAGATGTATAAATTAGACGAAGTATTGAGATTCTTTTAAGTCTTCTTCTTCTTCTTCTTCTTCTTTGTGTGTTATTTAAACTATTGTTATTGAGTACTTGAGTGTTTCCATGTGTTGATGTTGTATTAATTGGAATCCCTAATTTAGGATTAATATTCTCATTTGCAAAGCAAGTGTTCTCTGTCGCCATTATTAAGAATAGCGAGTTGAAAAGGGAATTAGCTTGATCAGTAAATAAGGACATTTTTTTAACAAACCCCCACCACGGGCGCAAAATTCTTTTTTAGCAAATGAATCATTAAAGCTTCCATACATAACTATCTCAAATCTAAAAAATCTTCATTCTGAAAAGGTTTACGTGCATCCAATCAAATATTCAAGAGAATTGAATCATCGAAGCTACATAATACATAGTCCTCGAGCACTAAATTTCATGAGCAACATAATAAACATAGACATGGATAAAAGAAGGAAACAACGCACAAATAAAAATATAGAGGAGTAGAGAGGACAACAAAAGAGGACTATAGAGGGATACTAGGCAAAATTAAACTTGAAATATATTAAGCATGGGAGATCATCGGAGTAAAAAAGAGGAGTGTTCTATTTACAGATGGCCCTTTAGGTTTTGAGGTTCGACCAACTAAATTGTTGGCTTATTTTAGCCCAGTAGTAACTTATTTCTCATTCTCACATGATTCTTGCTCATCTCTAACTCTGAATTCTCAGTTGTCACCCTCTACAAACCTAGATGCTGCAGTTAATGCTGTTTTCTTGGGTAGCATAACATCTTCTTTTGACTGCACATCCCTTGAGGGCAGCAGAACATTAGTCTTTCTCTTCTTCTTCTTCCTTTTCTCACTAGTTGGTTCAAGGTCACATCTGGTGAAGTTTCTTCAACCACAAGAACAAGAAAATATAAGTGGCCAGAACAAGGGATAGTGGTTAGGTCTTTTCAGATGACTCATAAATAATGCCCACCTTGATCATCAAAACGCTTCCTTTTTGGTGTCCTAGAATGAATCGCGTGATTAATTCATGCTTGCTCCGGTTCTGCGCTTGTAGTGTGATTGTGCCCACTTGGAGAGCTTATTCCATCATGCCTCACACGGGTGACATCTCTCCGGCACTCAACTTAGTTCTCGGAGTGGGGCGATCTTTGGTTTCTTGTTGATGTTGCCCTTCTCTCTTCTTCCAAGCCCACAATGATAATACTTATTGAATCAATAATATGGTCTCATCATGTGAAAGCATAATGATGAGATCAGAAAACATTGAGCAGACGTTCTTCCCACACGAGACATTTTCTCTAGGGTTTCCTCTACATCCAAAAAATGAAGCCTATGCTCCACAACCTCACTTAGATCAACATGTTCATATATTACTTCTATCCCTCCTTGCCTACTAAAAGATGGTGCTGACGTGTAGCCTACACATTTTGAAATTCATTGGTAGCATGACATCTTTCAAATGATTAGAAGAAGGCGTACCCAAATTTCTTCAACACATGGTCATTCATCTATCAATTTCAAGGTTGGGAGCAAAGCATGTGATTTTCAACATAGAGACTAGTTGATGTCTCCGATTGGTGGATTCCCAATTTATATGTTGTGGAACCTCTAAGGGTTTTTTACCTCCCCCACAGGTTTCCAACCGGATAACCATATAATAGGTTATAAGGGTTTATAACCCATTGGTTAAAACTAGTTTATAAGTTAACCAGTGATATAAAAACCGGTTGTTAACTTATAAACTAGTTTTAAACTAGTTTATAGGTTGGGGCACTTTAATGTTTTTTAACCCTTGTTTTCTAACCCCTTTGAAACCAGTTTATGGGTTGGAAGGGTTTATAACCACCACTAGTTGACTAGTTTATAAATTGAGAGCATGACAAATGGCAACAGGGTTCTAACTTATTGACAACAACCAGTTTATAGATTGAGAGTATGATAAATGGTACCTGGTTGACAACAAGCTTATTAAGTTTATAAGATTGAGAGTATGATAAATGGTACCTGGTTGACAACAAGCTTATTAAGTTTATAGATTGAGAGTATGATAAATGGTACCTGGTTGATAACAAGCTTATTAAGTTTATAAGAGAAGGGGCACTTGAAAGGGTTTTGGACTTTTGGTTTTAGTCTGCTCCAGTTTATATGTTTGGAGCATGACAAATGGTTTTCAATCACTAGATTGACACCCACTGTAAGAGCTTGGAAGCACTGCAATTGGGTTTCAATCGGTTTCTAATGGGATGGCATATAGCAAGTTCTTAAAGGTGATATTAAAAAATGTAAAGTAGTGCTAATCAAATAAAACTAGTTAAAGAATATAGGTTGCTACCTTTCTTTTTAAGCATGGCATGACCAAGTGGTTTCCTTACCACCATTTTTTTTTTGCTTCCTTGGGTATGTCTTGGCTATAACCAATTGCAATGCACTTGTCTTTAAAACATACATAAGATTAGCCAACTGCAATGCACTTATCTTTAAAACATACATAAGATTAGCAAAACACATGGTACGCATGCTTGCAAGGTAATATAAATAGAACAATAACAGATTGGTCTGCTTCAAATCCAAGACCACACCCTGGGAAACTTTCCATCACAATCAGCATACTATCCTCATGTAGAAGAACCTTTAGTGGTTGTGGAATGATCAATCGTGCTAGAGTTCTCTAACTTCACACCCATCATGAAAGCTCTACTAGCAAATTGCTTTGTCCACAGCCACATTCATGTGGTCTAAATCGGCCTACAAACAGAGACAAAGAGGCAATGAACATGGCATGGAGTTTCTTCATATGTAGAAAACACATATAAATACCTTTGCTTTTTCTAGAGCTTCTCTAGTGACACAAATTTTATTTTGAAGCTGCTGCTCTACTTGTTCTTGTGCATCAAGGGGCATGTTATTTGATGGATGCATCATGGTGTGGTATTCAATTGCACCTTCAATGCGATGCAAGATGCACTTTGCCTTCTCTACTTTCGATGTCTGTACGAAAAGCCAGCAATACGGATTCTTTGCTATGCTCAGTATTTAGTAAAATGTCATCTAACAATGTCTGCACTTGACCTGAGACCTCCATCTCTGCCTCATATAGGCTACCTCTTGTGCCAACGGAGTGCATGCATCTTGAGATAGTGTTACACCACAGTTCATAGATGACATTGACTATACACCTACCTCGCACATCCATTGAGTTCTTTTTTTTGTTTAATTACCATCGACACTTATCTTCTTAACAACCTGGTCAGCAAATATGGCCCACTTTACAGGACTGGTGCAGACCTGGTAGATGTAGCCTCGGGCAAATTAAAGGCCATAGAATAGTTTGAGGGCATAGTTTGGTAAACCTGTTTACATAATGTGTAAAAGGGTAGGTAGTGCTCATGCTTTGCCATTCGTAACATCACCTTATCTTTCTTGAGCAGCTCTTAAAACACTCTTACCCAATGCTTTGGTGGCACGTCATTGGGAGTCAGACGCCTTGCATCCTCCCCCTCAAGATTGAGACTATACACTCTGGAAAAATCCTATGAAGTCCTATAAAATTCTTTCAATGGCTCTGTCTCTAAATTCAAGTGGCAAAACTTGGTGGGTGATCGCTTCTTGCATGCAAAAAACATTGGTTAGACAAGCAAGCAGACTCTCTTTGTCAGGCTCATATATTGAGCTCAAGACCACCAACATCTGTGGAGCTCAATTAGCAGGTTGATGAGCAATTTGAGAGAGAGAGAAAGAGAGAGAGAGAGAGAGAGAGAGAGAGAGAGAGAGAGAGAGAGAGAGAGAGAGAGAGAGAGAGGCCACCTTTGTATCTTTGCCCACTTCCCTTCGAGTTAGCCATCGCCAAAGATGCTGACATTTTCTCAAGTAGCTATCAGTGGGGGAGAGGAAGGGGGGAGAGGAAGATAGAGGAGATCTGTTAACTTTGAGTTTTTCGAAGCTCATTTCAAGTTGCAAACCACAACCCAAAAACCACTATTTATACTGGTCCAAAGTGTACCACCTTACCATGCATCCACCCTAATAGCTCTGATGTAAACCCAAGCAATGACTCTTCTGTAAATTAGGGCAAGTTACACACCCACATGCACTGATCAACTCCGTGACATATGCCGTGTTTCTTCACATTAGTGCACCATGTTGACTTGCAGATCTTGGCAATTGTTTCTTGAAGTCCAAGGTGTGCACTTGAGTGACATGCCATGATAATGCCCTTCCAGTCTTCTACGCATGCAATACTCAAACTATCCCTCAATGAATGATACCTCAGATCACCTTCACTAACCACAATGCATAGATAATCTTTCATTCTACAACTTCAGGGCATATACTACTGAAAATAGTTCTAGGTCATGGATAGCATAATTCCTCTCATGCGTTTTGAGTTTTTCAGGATTCATAGGCCACTGCATGACCTTCCTGCATAAGTGCACCTCCCAGGGCAAAACCACTGGCATCAGTTACTACCTCAAAGGGTAGAGAGAAATTTGGTAGCTTCAAAATGAGATTAGTTACCAAGGTGGTCTTCAGCTTATCAAAAGCACTCTCGCACCTGGCAGACCATTGAAACGAAATATTCTTCTTGAGAAGATTTGTCAAGGGGGGAAGCTATGAGAGCATACTTTGGTATAAAAATTCTATACCAACAAGTCAATCCCAAGAATCCTCTAACTTCTTTCACTGTCTTAGGTTCAGGACAATCTATAACTGCTTGGACTTTTGTGAAATCTAGAGAGATTCCGTCTTTTGACACCAGAAAGCCCAAGTATTCAACATGGTCGGCAGAGAAAGTATATTTGCTCTTTTTTACAAAGTGTTGGTGCTTCCTTAGAATCTCAAGAACTTTTCTGACATGAGCTTCATGGTCAGCTACATTCTTTGAGTAAATCAGAATATCATCAAAGAAAACAAGAACAAAATCATCCAAGTATTCTCTGAGAATGTCTTGCATTAATCAATTGAATGTAGCTTGGGCATTTGTCAATCCAAACGGCATGACAGTGAATTCATAATTTCCATACCGAGTATTGATGGCTATCTTTGGGATATCTTGCTTTAGTCCTGATCTGATAATACCCTGATTTGAGATCTATCTTTGTGAAGATCTGGGCTCCACTTAGCCCTGTCTAGAAGCTCATCAATTTTGGGGATAGGATATTTATTCTTAACTGTCAGCTGATTGAGACATCTGTAGTCCACACAGAGTCTTAGCGTTCCATCTTTCTTTTTCTGAAAGAGAACTGGCGCACCCCAAGGTGAAACATTGGGTCTTACAAACCCTTGTTCCAACAGCTGTCTAAGCTGTTCCTTGAGTTCGATGGCTTCAGGAATTGGCATTTTGTATGTGCACAAGGCTACTGGTGGCTGAGCTCTGAGGGTCAGTTCTATCACATGATCTACTTCCCGAATTGGAGGCATCTCTGTTCTATCACATGATCTACTTCCCGAATTGGAGGTATCTTTGTTAGCTCTGAGGGTCAGTTCTATCGCATGATCTACTTCTCGAATTGGAGGCCTCTCTGTTAGCTCTGCAAGGAATAAATAATCATAATCACTTAACCATTCAGGTTCTTTAGCTTTTAACTTTGAGTCTACTGGATTTATTTTGACAAGATAAATGCGCTGCTTCCTTCTAAGTCCTTTTAGTAACTTAGAAGCCTTTACTAACTGCAGACTTGGGGATCCTAAAATTCTGGTTCCTTGAACCTTGTTTCGTGAAGGTCACGGAAGGAAATGGTTCCATTCTGACAATGAATGTCAATTTGATTTTTGTGGAGACAATCCATTCCAAGGATCCCATTGAAAACTCCCAAAGGTATAACTCTGAACTGACAGAGTCAGTTAAATTCCCATCTAGCTTGAGCTGAATATACGACTGTCTCAAGGTGAGTGAAAAGAGTCTTCCCACTTGCCAATTCAACTTGCATAGGTTTCCCTGATTTCTGATGTAAGACTAGCTTATGCAAGCATCCAGGGGAAATGAAAGGATGAGTCATGTGTGGGATGACGACCCATCTCATAAAAGTGATGGCCACTCGTGTGGATGATTCCAATTTCCATTCACCCTTGATTCTTTCAAAATTATATCTTTGCTTTTGTCCCCATTTCTCCCTTGCATTGATGAAATCCCATTCATAGGACCATGCATAGGTATACAGGGCTTATTGGTTCCACCTTAATGCATCAAGACGAAGGCATCTTGTCCTTCTCGAGAATAGAACCACATCAACATGGTGCATAAAAGCTTGAGGAGTATGTAATGCATTTTCATGTTGTGAAGGTCCCACAAAGGTTCCATAAGCTTGTGGACCCATTGGTGGAAAAGCGTTTGGTGCATATGGATGCAACATAGGTCCACCATAAGCTTCTTTGCCTTTATCCGCATCTTGTCTCAAGCTTTTGATCCCACCATGCAACTCTTTGCTCATAGAGTCAAACCTATCCACCATGAATTGAGATATTTGGTCCATCCTTTCAATCATAGTTTGCATGGGATACATCATGCTGTTCATGTTCATGTCCCCACCTTCTTTAGGCATTTGTGAAACATTTGCCTCTTGATGCACCCCTTCATTGATATTGCCACTAATTTCTTTTTGCATAGCTCCTTGAGCATCCTAATTTCTTCTTGTCTTTCTTTTGATGTGCCCGCTTCATACTCAAGAGCTTCTATTGTGGTTCCCTTTCTTGGGTTTGCCCTTCGGTATCATCTCAATTGCTCAAAAGACTTTTGAAAGGGCTCCCAAAATCCAAATCAAATGGTCTTTGGCTCTTTGGATAGCTAATGATGTGTATTAACACAATATGTAAAAACAAAAAGTTTTTGGATGACTCAAATACTCTCTATTTTAGGGTTTATGATTGTTCTAGGGTTTATGAAGAATACTCTCTGTTTTAGGGTCTATGAAGTAAGTTGACTATAGGATGACCAAAACTCAACTAGTTTTGATGATCTATAGTTTGTTGGAACTATCTTAGCATGTAATTTTATTCCCCCAAAGAGTTTGACCAAAGTTAAAGTGAAAGTCAACTCTATTTTGACTTTTTCTAAAGGGGGTATTTACAAATTGAATAGACAAAAGGATGTGTTTTATTCATGAAAAATTTATAGTCTTTGTTAGTGTCTGGTAAGATTAACTATTAGATTTTCATTATTTTTTTGAATTGATGTTTTATCAATAATTCTCTCTTTTCTGTGTAGTTCCATGACCAAAAAAGACATCCACACTTGATGATCAGTGTAGTTGAGATACATCGATTGGATACCATGTTGGGGAACCATGTCATCCATTTCCCGTGCGGTTGATGGCTCCAGGAAGCTGAAGCTTCACTTTTGTACTGATCACTAGATCAATTAACTAATTCTCACTACTTTGAATATATATATATAGATCTTTTTCATCATATACAAAGAGGATGGGCTTTGCATGTTTAGTTAGATATTGTCACTTATTAAATGGTATTAGTAATGCATACATGTATTTATGCTTATTTCTTAGAGAGAGAGAGAGAGAGAGAGAGAGAGAGAGAGAGAGAGAGAGAGAGAGAGAGAGAGAGAGAGAGAGAGAGAGAGAGAGAGAGAGATGTGTATGTACATGTATGGAGCATAGAGAGAAACATACACATACACACACGTGTATGTGTATGTACACACACGTGTATATAAGACAGAGAGAGATACACATATATATATACGAACATCCATTATATGTGTTTTATATATATACACACACACACACATACATATATGGAGTCTTACCTAACACCGAGCAACCTTTTCCGAGTGACTTGAAAATTAGAGCAAAACTTGGCAACAAATCCCAAAAAATTGGAATTAACTTGACAAACTTTTGAAATAGATCACGTCAATCACTAGATTTGCACATCATCAAAACACAATATTCACTTGTTAAACCATAGAAATTTGAAATACTACGCCAACTACATTTTTGCATTTGCAGAGAACATGACCCACTCTTAATGGGCTCCAAAAATTGTAGAGCTCAGCAATATCTATAGCCAAACCAACTCCATACCACACATGGTCCTCAGATAGTGTATTGCCCACGGGGGCCTCAAGTTGTCTGCACCATGTAGTACTCCACCAAAAGGGAAGTCCAAAAATAGCAAATCAACTGCCTAAGAAACTGATCTCCCTTTCCTTACATAGTATTTACCCTTGGGTGTGAATTTTTGCATATGCTCATGAATTATGGTATAAGATGCATTCTTTGCACCAATCATAAAATCCTTGCCAATAGCAATATAATTCCCACCAATAGCCAAACACTTTGGACCATCCCCAATAGCACATGTAAGGGGTTCTTTAAATACCCCCCCCTTGAATGAATATGATACATAGGGTTTCTTAGTAGTGCACCCCCTCGAGGACGGTGAGTAGATGGGAACTCTTCATGTACAACTTTTGATGTAACAAAACCAATAATCACTCTCCATGTTAACAAATTCATGTCAAAAATGCAACCTCTACTGCCTCTATAAGGGTTTAAGTATGGGATAAAGCAAGGTATGTCTTCTCTTACTTTTGGACTTGCATCCTTTACCTTGAAGAGGAATAATAGTCTTTCTTAATCTTGGTATCTCCAAAACAGTCATTAAAGTGAATTCTATGGCATACTTAGCATAAGGCCGAATTGGTAACAACTTGAAAAGTATAGTTTCTCTCTCTCTCTTCTTGCCTCCCTCCATGCCAAAATGTGCAACCTAGTGTTACAAGCTTCTCTAATTTAATATTGGGTGTATTCATAAGAGATGCTGTAGGGTGGTAATGATTTAGTCTGTGCAAGAGAGAGAAGATCTTCTAGATCTAAAGAGAGTTGTGGCACAAAACGTAAGAAGGAGAAATACACAGTTTAAGACATGGAAAGAGTGTTGTGAGTTGCAGGGTGTCACCTACAGTAAGGCATCTAGCAGGGTCACGACTCTCCAACTTCCTATGTGTCCAGACAAAGAAGACTATACTTATGTATGCAGCCAATTACCTTCTTACCTTGCTAGTATATAAACCCAAAAAATGGTCAAATCTAAGACAATGTTGCAAGTTTGCATTCAACATAGACAACTAATCAACAATGCAACACCATATCTGTGTGAAAGCCCCTAATCTCATAGTAACCATAGGGAGAGTGATGTATGATAACAACCCATTGCCATATCTCTAGATCTTATATATGGTAGTATTGATCCACCCAACCAATAGTTTTTCCTACCACATAAGGCTAAATAATTGTTAATATATTACATAACAATAAGATATAAAACAAAATAGTGAAAGCAAGTAGACGAAGAATTTGGGATTACCTCGCCATAATCCGAAACCAACTTGAATTTGATACTGGATGAGAAGCAAAGCAACCTGCATGGCTTTTGCTTGAAGGAAATTGAAGTGCAAGAGGGCAATTAGAGAAGAAAAGCCAAAGGGAAGGCTTGTAGGAGCGGGTGAATTTGATACTGGAAGAGAAGCAAAGCAACCCGCATGGCTTTTGCTTGAAGGAAATTGAAGTGCAAGAGGGCAATTAGAGAAGAAAAGCTAAAGGGAAGGCTTGTAGGATCGGCTGAATATGGTCATTGGTGCACATGGCAAGCAAGCGAACAAGGTAAGAAATAGTCGTCACATCAATGCACACGTCGAGCAAGAAAACAAGATAAAAAATAGTCTGGTTATCATCGCACATGTAAGGTAAGAAAAGAGCGGGTGAGTCTAGTTGTTGGCGCACACGACATCAGCGCAAGGCGAAGGAGGTAGCGTAGAGGAGCCGGGCTAGAGGGGGTGGGCGCGCATATGGAAGACTGGCTAGCGGCAAGTGTAGGCGGACTGTGAAGGGGAAGCGGGCACCAAGCACGGTGCTTGGAAGAAGTGCTTCAAGTTTGGCTTCATCAAGCTATGGACTCTCCTCCTCTTGTTGAAAAAAAAATATGGCCTGAGGAGGCTGCGCCGATTTACATTAAAAAAAATGGCTTGAGGAGGCTGCGCCGGCGCTGTAGTTGTCGTACCAGAAGGCCTAGGAGTGCTCCTGCCGATGCTTCGGGACTCTCAGAACCTCCCCTTTCTCAAGCTCCACCTCGTCTAGGTTTTCCATAGCCTTAGATAGAAAGATCTCAAAGAGAGCAACATAGTGTGCGCAAGCGTGTGTTCAGTTTAGTGTGTGTGAGAGAGGGAGAGAGAGGAGGGACAGTGTGTTTGATTTAGTGCCACACACAACTCTCTACGCTGCTTGCTTTGAGCTCAGGCAGCATCGGGTGGTAGCATTCAAGCATGAGCCCCGTTTGACCCAGTTTTTCACTCAAAAGGTCCCACACTAGCCAGCAGGCTAGTGCAACTGGGCACGTAGAACTCATCTTTAACTTGGATTACAAAGTAGTTGAGCCTATCCCGCAGTGCTAGCAAGGGTAGGCTGACATCTCTCATGGAAACTTTCGACACAACTAGCACATCATCACTTGTAGTAGCCCTTATAGTAAAAGGACGGCGCTGTCAAAGCATGCATGCAGCACACCTTATTGATACAAGCCCATTAACACTACCAGCTTTTGGCTGATGAAAAACCTTTCCCCAAGAAGAGAGATGTTGGCTATTGGATTTCTATAAGGGAAAATCTTTCTCTTCCAACAACATTCACCTACTACACAATATAAATAATAAAAGAGAAGAGCATGCTGCAAGATCTACAAAAAGTTGCAAGCTGGGCACTAATAAGGAAAAAAGCTACACACATCATGTTGCAAAGCCATTACTAATCCAATTCAAGCATTTATACTAGTTTGAGCTATGTGTAGGAGGCTCTCTACAATAGCTATGTATTTGGCAATCTTGCTCACCTCCAATCAATTCATTACCCTTGTTTCCACATTCCCTTTGACTTTATGGAAGAAATACATTTGATATTTTTCACGTGTGTTAAGTTCAATTTTCTTCCCCATGGGTTTTAGAGTGAAATGCAGTTTTTGCAAATATAATAAAATCTTGCTATATTTTTTTGCCTTATGTGGTAGGGGAAACTATTGGTTGGGTCGATCAATACTTTTGTATATAAGATCTAGAGATATGGCAGAGGATTTTTGTCATACATCACTCTCCCTATGGTTACTATGAGAGTGGCAGCTTTCGGACAGATATGGTGTTGCCATTGTTATTGGTTCTATATGTTGAATGCAAACTTGCAACATTGTCTTAGATTTGACCATTTTTTGGGTTTATATACTAGCAAGGTAAGAAGGTAAGGGGTTGCATACATCAGTATAGTCTCCTTTGTTTGGACACATAGGAAGCTGGAGAACCACGGCCCTGTAGGATGCCTTATTGTAGGTAACACCCTACAACTCACCACACTCTTCCCATGTCTTGAACTGTGTATTTCTCCTTCTTAGAGAAGAAAAGCTAAAGGGAAGGCTTGTAGGAGTGGGTGAATTTGATATTGGATGAGAAGCAGGGGTGAATTTGATACTGGATGAGAAGCAAAGCAACCCGCATGGCTTTTGCTTGAAGGAAATTGAAGTGCAAGAGGGCAATTAGAGAAGAAAAGCTAAAGGGAAGGCTTGTAGGAGCGGGTGAATATGGTCATTGGTGCACATGGCAAGCAAGCGAACA
Organism: Cibotium barometz; assembly: GCF_041138505.1. NCBI lineage: Eukaryota > Viridiplantae > Streptophyta > Polypodiopsida > Cyatheales > Cibotiaceae > Cibotium > Cibotium barometz. Next base: position 7,198,409 of record NC_141096.1, on the reverse strand, counting down.
AGGTAAGAAATAGTAATGCACACGTCGAGCAAGAAAACAAGATAACAAAAAGTCTGGTTATCATCGCACATGTAAGGTAAGAAAAGAGCGGGTGAGTCTAGTTGTTGGCGCACACGACATCAGCGCAAGGCGAAGGAGGTAGCGTAGAGGAGCCGGGCTAGAGGGGGTGGGCGCACATATGGAAGACTGGCTAGCGGCAAGTGTAGGCGGACTGTGAAGGGGAAGCGGGCACCAAGGTGGTTGGGTTGGAAGAAGTGCTTCAAGTTTGGCTTCATCAAGCTATGGACTCTCCTCTTCTTGTTGAAAAAAAAATATGGCCTGAGGAGGCTGCGCCGATTTACATTTAAAAAAAATGGCTTGAGGAGGCTGCGCCGGCGCTGTAGTTGTCGTACCAGAAGGCCTAGGAGTGCTCCTGCCGATGCTTCGGGGCTCTCAGAACCTCCCCTTTCTCAAGCTCCACCTCGTCTATGTTTTCTATAGCCTTAGATAGAAAGATCTCAAAGAGAGTAACATAGTGTGCACAAGCGTGTGTTCAGTTTAGTGTGTGTGAGAGAGAGAGAGAGAGGAGGGAGAGTGTGTTTGATTTAGTGACACACACAACTCTCTACGCTGCTTGCTTTGAGCTCAGGCATCGGGTGGTAGCATTCAAGCATGAGCCCCGTTTGACCTAGTTTTGCACTCAAAAGGTCCCACACTAGCCAGGCTAGTGCAACTGGGCACATAGAACTCATCTTTAACTTGGATTACAAAGTAGTTGAGCCTATCCCACAGTGCCAGCAAGGGTAGGCTGACATCTCTCATGGAAACATCCAACACAATTAGCACATCATCACTTGCAGTAGCCCTTATAGTAAAAGGGTGGCACTATCAAAGCATGCATGCAGCACGCCTTATTGATACAAGCAGGGATTTTACTGACGTAAACGAGAATATGTGAACATGTTAATGACATATGTTAATAACACAAAAAATCTTGTGATCACATGTTATATTCACAAAGCTTTCACAAGGGCCTAAAAAAATTATCTTTGTCGGGCATAAAAAATCTTCTTAGGTGGCCACTGACCTGCTATTATGTGAAGATGGTAACATGAGAACATGTGAATAGCTTATTCCCATGTGTAGCCAAGCTTTTAAGGGGTTCCCAAATGGCAAGTGACCTATTATTTTGTGAGTAACATGAGAACATGTGAATAACTTGTTCACATGTGTTATTATCACAAAAAATCTTGTGATCACGTGAATATTAAATCCCTGGATACAAGCCCATTAACACTACCAGCTTCTGGCTGATGAAAAACCTTTCCCCAAGAAGAGAGATGTTGGCTAGTGGATTTCTATAAGGGAAAATCTTTCTCTTCCAATAACATTCACTTGCTACACAATATAAATAATAAAAGAGAAGAGCATGCTGCAAGATCTACAAAAAGTTGTAAGCTGGGCACTAATCAGGGAAAGAGCTACACACACCATATTGCAAAGCCATTACTAATCCAATTCGAGCATTTATACTAGTTTGAGCTATGTGTAGGAGGCTCTCTACAATAGCTATGTATTTGGCAATCTTGTTCACCTCCAATCAATTCATTACTCTTGTTTCCACATTCCCTTTGACTTTATGGAAGAAATACATTTGATATTTTTCACGTGTGTTAAGTTCAATTTTCCTCCCTGTAGGTATTAGAGTGAAATGCAGTTTGCAGATACAATAAAATCTTGCTATATTTTTCCACCTTATGTGGTAGGGAAAACTATTAGTTGGGTGGATCAATACTTTTGTATATAAGATCTAGAGATATGGCAGAGGATTTTTGTCATACATCACTCTCCCTACGGTTACTATGAGAGTGGGGGCTTTCGGACAGATGTGGTGTTGCCATTGTTGATTAGTTCTATATGTTGAATGCAAACTTGCAACATTTTCTTAGATTTGACCATTTTTTGGGTTTATATACTAGCAAGGTAAGAAGGTAAGGGGTTGCATACATCAGTATTGGACACATAGGAAGCTGGAGAACCATGGCCCTGTCGGATGCCTTATTGTAGGAGACACCCTACAACTCACCACACTCTTGTCTTGAACTGTGTATTTCTCCTTCTTACGTGTTGTGCCACAACTCTCCTTAGATCTAGAAGAGCTTCTCTCTCTTGCAGACTAAATTTATACCACCCTGCAACATATCTTATCAATAAACCCAATATTAATTAGAGGCTCAAAATACTTGTAAGGCAAGGTCAAAATACTTGCACATTTTGGGATGGATGGAGGGAGGGAGGGAGGGAGAGAGAGAATCAAATCTAGAGGAAAATATACTTTTCAAGTTGTTACCAACTCGTCCTTATGCTAAGTATGCCATAGCATTCAATTTAATGATTGTTTTGGAGATACTCTTTAGGGTAAAGGATGCGGGTCGAAAAGTAAGAGAAGGAAGACCTTGCTTTGTCACACACCTAAACCCTTAAAAGACGCACTAGAGGTCGCATTTTTGACATGAATTTGTTAACATGGAGAGCGAGTATTGGTTTTGTTACATCAAAAGTTGTATAGGAGGAAGAGCCCTTCTACTCACCTTTACTCAACACATTTCTACATGAGTTTTTGAACAAGTACATGCCATCATGTGGTCTTCACCTTTGGAGCCTAGCAGTTCACATTATTGGGATGATGATATTGATGAACGTGTGGGAAAAAATCCATATTGATGACCTTCGAACAATTGTGACTCAACTAAATTTGTTATAGTGTATGTAGTGGACAATGCAACACATGGTTTTCGCGTTTTCTTGTGATCCATGATTGGAGATTTTGTTTTGGTCTTATTTAATGAAAATATTGTTGAGCTCTACATTTTTTGTAGCCCATTGAGAGTAGGTCATGTTCCATGCAGTTGCAAAAATGTAGTTGGTGTAGTATTGCAAATTTATATGGTTAACATGTGAATATTATGTTTTGATGATGTACAAATCTAGTGTTGGATGTGATCTATTATGGTTAACATGTGAATATTATGTTTTGATGTATAAATCTAGTGTTGGACGTGATCTGTGTAAAAAGTTTGTCAAGTTAACTCCAATTTTTTGGGGTTTGTTGCCAAGTTTTGCTCTAATTTTCACCTTGCACAAAAAGGTCGCTCACTGTTTGGTAAGACTCCTTATATGTATACATACATATATACATACATACACACACACACACACACACACACACACACACATAATTAAGATCCTAAGTTATAAATTTCTTTAAGTAATACCTAATGAGAGAGACTAATCAATTATTTGTATGCTTTACTTTTTGCATAGGATCGGACTGAGGTAGAGAGCTCTAGAGCTGAGGTGGAGCAGCACATGATTATGGAGAAGATTGCAGAGCATAGGGCAGAGTCGTTGATGCTACATGTTCGGGAGTTCCGTAGATCCTCAGATGTGATAGTGCCTTACTTGCCTCTATATCCACGGCCTGTTACAAAGGTTTTTCGATGCCTCTCCCTCAGGATGCACCACCATTCCTCCATGATGCCTGATGTGCTCTCTATCTCGAGGACATAATAGTACTAGTGGATATGCTCTCAGATGTGGACATTTTTTCCATGTGTCTTGCATCACCCAGGAGCTAGTATGGTTCTCATCATGTCCCTCTTCTCGCGCACACATTGACCTAGAGACATATAGATTTTTACCTCATCTACTACTGACTCGGGACTTGATTCCACCGATGACAGAGATGAGGAGCCTGAGGTGCCTCCAGAGATTGAGTGAAGTGCACACGAGTTTGATGCATACTAGAGAGTCCTTCACGAGTGCCAACTCACAGCATACGAGTGTGTGGGTGGTGCTGGTCCTAGTGGCACCTCGGGTGATGGTGCTGGCAGTAGTGTTGCTTCTCAATGAGTAGCATGTCCTTATAGCAAAGGAGCTTACACGTGAAGAGTGGCAAGCACGTATCATTGCTGATTACAGATTTTGGGTCTTCCCCATACCATCATACCCAAACATGCTCCGATGGGGACCAAACTTTGCAAGCATGTGGGGGGGACCCACCCACACATGCTTGCAATGTTTGGTCCCCATTGGAGCATGCTTAGGTTAGTTCTTAGTGCCCACACTGGCGGATTTTTCAAGTCTCTTAGTACTTAAGAGGCCATGTAAAATCCGGGTCTTTCCCATACTCTCATACCCAAACATACTCCAATGGGGACCAAACTTTGCAAGCATGTGGGGGGATCCATCCCCACATGCTTGCAAAGTTTGATCCCCATCGGAGCATGTTTGCGTTAGTAATTAGCGCCAGCCCAGTGTAGATTTTTCAAGTCTCTTGGTGCCTTAGAGGCAAAATCTGGCTCTTCCCCATACCATCATACCCAAACATGCTCCAATGGGGATGAAACTTTGCAAGCATGTGGGCCACCCCCACATGCTTACAAAGCTTGGTCCCCATCGGAGCATGTTTGGGTTAAATCTTAGTGCCCAAAGTGCAGATTTTTAAAGTATTGGTGTGGTTAAGAGGCCATGGAAAATCCGAGTCTTCTCCAACTATCGTACCCAAACATGCTTCGATGGGGGCCAAACTTTGCAAGCATGTGGGGGGGACCCACATGCTTGCAAAGCTTGGGGTTTCATTTTCAGCTCAAAAAACTTTATTAGGAGAGAGTCCCCTGGTTTCATTGAGTTTAAATATAAGGAGAGAGAGTCCCCTGGTTTCATTTTTAGCAAGCTAAACTTGGAGCAGACACGATTTCAAGATGTACCCAAGCTTCATATGATGTATCGCACCCATCAATATGATGGATAAATGAGTCACTTAATCCTAAAGCTATGATAGCAAGGGCCTTCTCGTCTTTGACTAGCCAAGCAACTTCTGCTTCCGGAGTTATTGACTTTTTCTTTTTTCCGTTTGCTACATTCCATGTCATTTTTCTCATAAGGGTGAATTTGACCTTCGTTTGCCCGTGTGGAAGCCTTCTCCTTAAAATTTATCGATTTTTGCTTGAGTGCCCATGATTACTGAATGAGGATAGGTCTTACTCTTTATAGGTCAAGAGCAGTGTCTAAATCCTTTACAAAATTTGAGATCACTTCACACAATTTTTCCCCTTGATCGAAAATTCGGTGAAAATGCTAATGATTGATGGGGGTCTTAGCCTTGATAAGCCAGTGTCTATCTCGTTTACATTAAAAACATAAAAGCACAAGACAAGTGCCAAGTGAACAAGCAAAAAATATTACAATACTAAGCTTCCCTAAAACTTTCTCAAAAATTTAATTATCGAAAGCTGAAACATTTTGAAAGCTTTTAATGCCCCTTTTTTTAAAAGTCCTCTTAAAAAAAAACTCTTTTTTTTTCTTCTTCTTTTTTGTTTAAAAAATAATAATGAAAAAAATATAACCTTATCTATTCTAGGTGACCTTTGCTTTGAAGGTGATGATGGCTGGAAGCGAGCGTAGTTACACAACATAATCCATTTTTTATGACATCAGATTGTAGCAACACAATCTGTTTTGATGTCACCTTCAACACGTGATGTGGCAGAGCTAGTGGGGAGTAAGCTTATATGCAGGCAAAAAATGGATGTGAAGGCCAAAGAGGGGGAGATGGGCACTTTCCATGAGACTAGTGCTGCCTCCATTGGCTTAACTAATCGCCACACAACACTCCATAGGCGCACAATACTAGCGACAATACGAACTGAGAATGACTGTCGCTCAGCACTCAGTAGAGGCATCCAGTTAGGGTGTGTCTTGTGTCGTCAGTGGAAATGGAGATGGCAGCAATGATGGTGACAAAAGTGTAATCAGCATTGGCGTGCCAGTGCATATGAAAGATGGGCTATTAGCTAGTGCGAAGTGTTGAGAAATGTGGTGCTAAAGAGCATAAGGAAGAAGTAGGGAGTGAGTTGAGTAAGCCAAGAAAGTGCAAAGCCTAGCATGAAGCCACACGAGCAAAGGGAGATATCCCACATTCATGTACAAGCCCAAGGGTGTACCTCCTCACATAAAAGGGGGCCATTTCAAGCAATGAAATCATATCACTTGCACACGTCTCAAGTCTCTTTATGAGTACAAGTCTTAATCTTGTAACCTAATTGTGCTTGAGTCTATTACCTCATCATCATGAGTAAGCTTAGATTACACCCACCTTAGATTAATTGACTCTAATCACATTAGATTAGTGTAGGATTAGTATTAATCATCTTGCTCATGCACATGATATCCATGGATTTCAACATGGTATCAAAGCCTTCCCTATCCCCACATCACTATTCTCATCTCATATTAGCTAAATTTCTTCACTAATCACCTAATTATCCACTAATCTCAACCTTATCCATATTTCCCACTTGTGGCCAAAATTTCCCTAGCTTGATTCTCCACACCCTCTTCACCACCATTATTGAATCCCTCTTAGACATATCTTGTTGACCTCATTGCTAACCCACGCTTGAAGGGTTCAGCCCAATTCCTCACAAATCGCTTCATTTCTGCACATTTTCTCTAGTTGTAATCTTGTTCCATTCGTTGTGTGTGGTATATGTTGGCTGAAGCCCTTATAGGGATAGTTAGATACTATCACAAGGACTACACAACCCGGATCCCAATTGATTGCATGCACTGTATGGGCCGAGAGACGCAAAAAAACCAATCGCATCACTAGCAAAAAACCAATCGCATCACTAGCAAAAATCCGTCATTTTTCATGGTTTTTAAGCTGATTTGTTTACTCTAGCCTTTGATCCTCATCAAGGGCAAGAAGCTCCATCAAATTTAGCTCTCTCAAGCTCAATTGAAGCCTCCACTAATCATTTGTGTTAATCATGAGATTAGAAATTAATCAGTGTCATTAGTGCACCATTAGCATAAATTGGGCCAAATTAATGTTAAAATTGGACAATTGGAGTGTCAATATATTATGGTAAGTTCTCTCTTACATCAAAACTCAACGCCTTCATTTGCATTGCTTAATTTAAGTGGTTTTCACTACATTGAGTTCATTTTTAGTGCATAGTTTGTAACTTAATCATCTTTATCAACTCGAAATCATCATTGCATAAAAAACCAAAGCACATCACCAATCTTGTACGAGATTAAACACTTCCAGTGAAGCAAAAAACAAGCTCATTTGGTAAGATCTTCTCAAATGGAAATCATTTTTCACTTCAAAGCATCATTTGGAAAGGGTTAAATCCTTGGGAAACTCATCATGGAAAAATACATGTGTATAAGCATCAAAAGCAAAGAAAATATACATTAAACACTATCATGAGCATGCTCAAAGCACAAGTGCATGAGATGACTATAGCACACATCATGGCATCCACACTAAATGTATCAAAAGGTATATAAGAAAATCATGAACCAAGCATCAAGTGACAACAAGAAGAATGACATTCACACCAAAGAAGCTATTAAAGAGCCAAGAGTCAAGCCAAAGAGCAAAGACCAAGAGCCCAAAAGTAGTCAACAAAGTGAAAAAGGAAACGACATTGACATGAAGAACAAAGGAAGGAACAAGGGATCTTCATCAAGCAAAAGCAAGGAGATATCAAGCTAGCAGTAGCACTAAGGAAAATCGAGCTACCACCACTATCCTAGTAATCTGTTGTAAAAGAGGGATCACCATATGAGTAGACACCCATCTTATCATTCCATCTTGTTTGTTATGTGTATCTACCCGACCACCTAAGAGTAGCTAGTTGAGCACCCAAGGGGGGTAATGATTATTGTAACTTACACCTTACCATCTCTTAAAGTAACCTCTGGGTTAGAGAGTAACCAAGCCAAAGAGTCTTTGAGTTACACAACCAAGTTAGAAATGAGGGGGAGTGATGACATGTTGTAAACCTTGCATCCGCCGACCACCTTGAGTAGCCCAAAGATTTGGAACCAAGAGGGGGGTGTTGAGAAATTTGGTGTGCCAAAGAGCACAAGGAAGAGGTAGGGAGTGAGTTGAGTAAGCCAAGAAAGTGCAAAGCCTAGAATGAAGCCACATGAGCAAAGGGAGATATCCCACATTGATGTACAAGCCCAAGGGTGTACCTCATATGAAAGGGGGCCATTTCACGTAATGAAATTATATCACTTGCATATATTTCAAGCCTCTTTGAGTACAAGTCTTAATCTTGTAACCTAATTGTGCTTGAGTCTATTGCACAGAATCATCATCATAAGTAAGCTTAGATTACACCCACCTTAGATCAATTCACATTAGATTAGTGTAGGATTAGTATTAATCATCTTTTTCATGCATACGATATCCATGGATTGCAACACGAAGAGGTTATGGTAGCGCTCTGATACCAATATGTTATCCTTAGCTAGGGTTAGGCATTTACACCTAGATGGGTTATGGTGTTTGAAAGATCATGGTGTTTGTGTGTTGGAGATAAAGAAAAAGAGATACAACAAAGCGTTACAGAGATAGATTTCTCGACTCAAGTGATGACTAGATTCATGAGATGTAACCTCCACTAAGTACATGCTTTTTATAGGCAAGTAGCCTTATCTTTTTAGTCAATCAAATCAAGTACTAAGTCTCCCTAACGAAACTTCCTACACACTTGCACAATATCAAATCTAATCCTAAAAGGTTGTTTACACCCATACACAAATATGCTACTACACTCATAAGGAGTGTTCACACGATATGGCTACAAATTTGTCCTGACATTGGAGACCATATAATGATAAATAGCAGGAGAACATGTGTTGTCTCTAACACCACTTACAATTGCCTTCTTTTCCTTAGAAAAAGGCATTAACTCCCATGTTGCATTTGCATCCAATGCTACCATCTCCTCATTCATGATATCTTCCCATTTTTATTTCCAAGTACTTGCTCAAAACGAGTGGGTTCCAACTCCTGTATTACTTTAACCATGTAAGCATAATGATGGGTTGTATATCTATTGTATCTTAACCTGTCAAATAGGGTATCTAACTCTTATAGGCCTGTGTACACCTAAATCACTTCCAAGTAATAGTCACGTGGTTCTCCTTACACCATGAGTAACCACTAACGAGACTTGCAAGGTGTATGAAGGAAATGCAGAGTAAAGTGAGTAGAAATTTTACTCGTAAGATGTAGAGATTGATGTCATTGAATTGTAGAGCTTGTTAGACAAGATCCAATGTGGTGATTGTCTGTTGATGCTTTCTTGTGTTCTGCACACCCGTCTTCTATAGTAGATCTAACAATACTACTCCAAAATCGGATGAAGAACATTGCAAATCCAATCCCCAAAGATGTCTGTAGAAAACCAAAAACCGTGCAAACAACTCCCAAAACATGCTCGGAACGAGAATATGATCGAAACACTTATGTACAAAGTACTACACTTCAATACAAAGTATTGCACACTACCAGGTCCTCTTGCCAAGCCCCTCATCAGGTGGCTCGGCTTAAAGCCACTATAGTCACCATCCACATATGAGTGACTTATAGATAAATTGGGTATAAAAGGTTAATCTACTTTTTCCTTCCCTTTACATGATACATGTGTACCTACATCTGTTCTCAACCTACCTGACCATGGACTAACACCGGATCCACTACCTAGAGGACTCTCTTGGTCCACTAAGCACATGTGATTGCTACTCTACATGTGAGGCATCATCATTACTTCTTACATCTATATCTTCTATCACTAGTGCATACTAGCTACTCATCTCATCAAAGACAACATCTCTACTTACATCTCACAAGTGGTAGGGTTATAACATTTATAACCTTTTCGGATCGTTGATCTGACTTCTAGAATTGTATGCAAGCACGCCATAACGAACTATTATTTGGTAATAACTATCATTGAATGTGGGAGTTAGTGCCACAATACCTGCCAAATTTATAGGGAATATTTGGTGGATGTGTCATAATTGCACTATAGTCAAGGTGCTCCCTAACACTAACGGTTGGCACAGACAGACGGATCGAACAATCCTAAAAGTGCAATCATCGATCCCAGAGTAGAATCGCTCGATCCAAGTCTTGGATTGTGGGCCAACAAGAATTGCTACAATCTAAGGGTTAAATCATCCAAAACCTAGAATTGCCAAGTTCTGATCGCTCCAATCCCACAAGTGTGGAAACATTTCTTGAATCATTTTCAGTAGAATTGTTTTTAATGGAATTATTTTCAGTGGAATCTTTCCAACAAGGATCATTCTATCTAGAACTGTTTTCAAGAGATTTGTTTTCAATGGAATCATTCCAACAAGGATCGTTCTATCTAGAATCATTCGAGAAGGATCGTTTTCTAGTTAAATCTTTGAGAAGTGAATTGCTCGTGTAGGATTGTTCGATCTTAGTGGGATAAAATTCTAGAAGCATTAGAAAATTAGAAAAAACTAGTCAATGCAAGGAATTTGACCATAACCTCAAACCTTAACTTGCTTAACCCTAGAGAAAAATTATTAAAAAATATAAACCTTCTAAAAATGCCAAAAACAATGGAAAATCAACAAATACTACTAAAAAAATATCAAAAATTTCTTTTAAAAAACCATAAATAATATTAAAAAACATAGATAACTCAAAAACATCAAAAAACTAAGAACAACCCTTAAAAAGGTCTTGCAAGTGATTCTCACGTTGAACCAAGTGTTCTAATGTTTAAGCACGAGCGCCAACCCTAGGGAGTGTGATATAACTAAGAGTCGATTTAACCACCCTAGCAGCTTCAGATTCTAGTTTGAAGAAGAAGACTGAATACTTCACAATGGAGGATACCAGATTGGGATTGTGGGCATCAGCCCCACAATCCCAATTTGACATTGAATTGGGCATTAGCCCAATTCAATGTCCAAACATAGAAATAGAGCTAACGAGAATGAGAGCACATACATTTTATAAGAGAGTCGTCTCATGATCAGAAGGAGCTAAAAGGCTCCAAATTGTGAGACAAATGAGGGAGAGAAGGGATGTAAGGGGACTACTAGGGGCAGAGCTCAATGTAGTGGAGCTAGTAGGAGAACCACAAAATAGTTAATGTTCCAATATACATTGATGAAAATGGAACACTCTTAGAGCGATTGGCATTGCGTGGAAATGAACCATATCAAACAACTCGACAGTGGCAGTGATGTCATAGAAACGACCAAGAGTTCTATATAGACTTCATCTAACCCTTCAACTCCATCCTCACCAATGCCACAACCTCGCAATCAATGGTTATTCCTAAAGAAGTCCCCTAAGCGCAATCACCTATCTCTAAAAAGGAACTCAAGGGAAAAGCTCTAAATCCAACACCTCTTCATCGACCAACCTCACCAAAGGAGATGCCTGCATGCTCAAAAGCCTCATCATCAAACAAGCACTCCATAAGAGACTTAAGCCTCATCCTCGTCAACAACGCCCATAAGTCCGCCCCAACCTTTCCACTTCACGACAACCAAGATCACGATATCTTAATGGTATCATAATGTGGGTGGAGAAGATACTACAAAGGTGCTAATCCAATTTGGGTGCTTCGATAATCAAAGCTTCTTCCTCAATGTAAAACTCAAACACCAAGGAAGAATAACAATACTCCACAACATCGTCCACAAAAGCCTAAGTGAGCTCCTTAAAGAACTACGGCAACTCAACAAGTGTGGGCACCAAAAAGGTTACTGCAAGCACAAGGGTACTACCAAGGTGATACTAAAGCTTCGATCCCCAAGCACATCAAAAAGTCCCCTAAGCCTACACAAAGAAAGAAACCTCAGCACCAAAAGAATCAATCCACCGAACAAAGGAAGGAATGCTTCACCAACACCTTCAACCCCAACAACTTCACCTAAAGTTCGACAAGAATGGAGGCCCACACAAAACCAAGCAAGCCACTCAACCCCTCTCATACATATAACACATACACAAGAGCTTGCTTGTTTAGTCAACCTCAATGGTGGTAAACAACCAGAAGCTATACCTACCACCTCGACAACAATTGAGCAAATTCAAGAACTGATCCCCACGTCTATAACGGAGACTTATGAGCGTATCAAGGACAAACTCAGAATGCTCTTCTCACCCCTTTGGATAAGAAGCTTGAATGTAGAAGCTACATAGAAAACATAAGAATCTATTCTCTCAAAAATGATAATAGCCACAAGAACTTTTTGCTCACAAGGTGGTAACAAAATTTAAATTAATACAAGAAAAATGCTTTAAGCTTTCACGCTTTAAGCCTTCACGCCTTCACTTCATGAATTAACACTTCACGCCTTAACACTTCACGCTTTAAGCTTTCACGCTTTTAAGCCTTCATGCTTTAAGCTTTCACGCTTTTAAGCCTTCACGCTTTAAGCTTTCATGTTTTTAAGCCTTCATGCCTTAACACTTCATGCTTTAAGCTTTCACGCTTTAACACTTCACGCCTTAACACTTCATGCTTTAAGCTTTCATGCTTTTAAGCCTTCACGTCTTAACACTTCACGCTTTAAGCTTTCACGCTTTTAAGCCTTCACGCCTTCACACTTCATGCTTTAAGCCTCCATGCCTTAACACTTCACACCTTAACACTTCACTCTTTAAGAATTACGCCTTAATACTTCACATCTTAACAGTTCACACTTTAAGCCTTCACACCTTAACACTTCACGAATCAACACTTCATGCCTTAACACTTCACGCTTTAAGCTTTCATGTCGTGACCTACAGCCTGCTACTTCATGACACAAACTACTTTCTCTACGAATTCCCCACATTACTCTAGTGCGGTCACTTTACTAACACTCTTCCCATCACCAAAAAAAGAAAAAGAAAAAAAGAGACAAAAATACAAGGGAATCACACATATGGCCTACCTAAAAACGGTAGAATACCACAAGAATCTCCCAACAATTTTCAATAGCCAATACATTTTTGTTAAGCTTATGGCTTAAACAAAATGTATTGGCTATATTGAAGATTATAACTTATAGCTTAACAAGAATAGTAAGCTTACAACTTACTATTCTTTTGGCTAAGTAATGTAGTAGCTGCTCCATCAGTACATATCCATACTCATGCAATGGAGAACATTTGCACCAGAGCCTCACCCCATCGACAACCTTCTAGGTACATCTCTGGATGGGGGGGCCATGGTGGGCGATAGCCAGGTCAGCAATGTACAACCTATTACTTGGAATTTTCCTTCAAATTGCAAACCTCCCCAAACGAAGCTAAGTCTTCACAACACATTGGTCTCTAATCCTTTGTGAAGATGTCAATATTTGCCTCACAAGGCGACATAATTGTTTCATGCCTCACCAACTAGTCGTCGTTACTCCAAAAACCCCCATCACCCCCACCCATTAGGAATTCTAGGTAATCACTAACTAATCTTTTCACTTACTAACTAGCCTTTCTTATTCCTTCCGGAGGAACAAAGACCATTGAACATCACTCAACATCAAAAACCATCAACAAAGCTTGCCAATTCTCCCCACAAAAAGGTCTTCAACACGATCACAAGGATGTGATCGGCATTAGGAAGGGGGTAATGTTAACCCATTCCTAGGGTTAACAAGAACTACAACCATTATCTTACATCAAGAAGTCAAGGCCAAGAGAGTAAAAATGCTTGGGAAGCTACATCCATTAGACATCCCCCAGATGAAGTGGGAATGCATCATCACATGTAACCTTGCCGAAGATTGCCAAAAACAAAGTGAGCCAAAAATAAATAAAAAGCGGCTCACACAAACATAAAAATGCAATCATTCACAAAAACCTCCCACATCGTTAAGAATTCCCAATACATCACTAACCTCTTCATTCATTAACTAGCTTTTCTTATTCCTTCCGGAGGAACACAAACCATTGAACGTCATTCAACATCAAAGCCATCGACAAAGCTTGTTCATTCTCCCCACACAAAGGTCTTCAGCATGATCACGAGGACACTATCGTCATCAGGAAGGAATACACCAAAAGGTCATACATTCAAGATATGAAGCAATGGTATACAAATCTACAACTTGGACGGGCATCTCTAATGGTCCGATGGAATACTTATGGCAATTCCCGCTTTAAGAGCGTGTGGTAACAAGTTAGGATGAAGTCCGAAGTGATGTAATTCATGGATATATTATGAGAGTAGTCATTGTAATAGCATTAGGCCTCTTATGAGCCTAAAATGCCCGGTCGACCCATAGTTTAAGTGAGTGTGAACACTAATGGCCATGTATATAAGTGAATATCTCTCATAATACAAGGACTCTCCCATTGTACAATAGAGTCTTGCTCTTGCTAATCCTTGGACACCATTGCTTCATATCTTGAATGTAAGACCTTTTGGTGTATCTACCTTGATTCCTTATTATAAGATAATGGCGGTAGCTCTTGCTAACCCTAAGAATGGGTTAACACCATCTATGGAGGATGAGAGGGATAATGACTATGTAAGAGAGAGATTATACTACATGATGAATGATGATGAGAGTGTTTTCATGGATGCCCAAGGTAACCATTTAAAAAGCTGTCTACAAACCTTGTTTAGCACAAGTGGACTCATTTATCAAGTGGACCAAGCAAAAGATAAGGGACAAGTAGTACTACTTATATTAGATGTAATGTATACATAGTTTCCAAATCCTATGGGCAAGTGCTTTGATAAAGGCTCGATAAAGGTGACCAAAGAAGAAATGAAATTGCATCTCTCCAAATAGGAGGTCTACCATATGCTGATGGGTAAAGCAGGCCTTTGCTGGTTAGTGTGGATAATTGTAGAGAAGTAGTTTAAAGAGAACCCACAAGGGCATACACAACAAAGGGAATCATCTCATATCAGGTTAGTTATGATGGGCCCCTTACACTATCGTTTGGGTGGAAAATCCACCTTTTATGGAAAATTTGTATCTATTATCACATTTTTTCTATTTTGTTTCTTAGTCTTATATATAGAGCTTTCATAAGATGATTAATTTGGTTTTCTAGAATTGCTCACACCAATGCAAGAAGAACATGGCTAGTGTAAAAGATACAATGAGAAAGAAACATGTTAACGGCTTTTTGTTGAAAAGGGAATAATAGTTCAAGATCCTACTGAGGTGAATTAAATATTCTTTCATATTAAATACCATTATCTCCTCAACCTTCTCATTTGAAATATCATATAGCTCCCTTGGGTGCTTTGGTAGCTTTATTTCTCTTCTCCTATACATTGCCTCAATGCATAAAGAAGCATCTATGCATACGCATTCCCTCGTATGCATAGAGGCCTATATACATCTATGTATAGAATCCTCTTATGCATAGATGCCTCTATGCATCTATGTATAGCAGCCTCTCTATGTCTATGCATTGCCTCTTATGTATAGAGGCCTATATGTATCTATGTATATGGCTTTCATCGAGGCCTCTATGCATACGCATTCCCTCGTATGCATAGAGGCCTATATACATCTATGTATAGAATCCTCTTATGCATAGATGCCTCTATGCATCTATGTATAGCAGCCTCTCTATGTCTATGCATTTCCTCTTATGTATAGAGGCCTATATGTATCTATGTATATGGCTTTCATCGAGGCCTCTTATGTATATGGCTTTCATAGAGGCCTCTTATGCATCGAGGCATCTATACCTATGCATTGCCTCTGTGCATAAGAGGCCTCTATGGAACTATGCCTATGCATTCCCTTTGTGTATATCTGTGCATAAGAGGTCTCTATAGATCTATGTATAAGAGGCATGCATACATCTATGCCTAGATGCATTGCCTCTATGCCTCTATAGATCTATGTATAAGAGGCCTCTATGCATCACCTTGGAATGAGCTAATTACTGATAATTAGTGTTAATCCGGTAGGTTAACAACGTGGGCATTGTAGAGTTGAAGCCCGCGGTTGACATAACGGAAGAAGGTTATGCGTCTGTGATGAATACAAACCTGGAGTCAGCTTTTCACTTCGCGCAGCTGGCTCATCCTCTGCTCAAAGCTTGTGGCAAGGGTAGGATCGTCTTCATTAGCTCCATTGCCAGTTTGACAACAAGCGTCTCTTTTCCATGTAGCACATACAGAATGTCTAAAGGTACAACATACATACATACATGCCGCCGGCCAATGACAATCAATCCTTTAATTGTGGTTGAAAATAACAACACAGTCCTGCACGCTGCTACGTTGCAAACAACAACATACATACATACTGCAGGCAATTAACTATGGGCATTGGGCATGATGGACATGACAACACCAGCTATTTTTTTTAAAAAAAATGGATGCTTATATTAAGAGATTAGAAAGAGACAGGTTACAACATGTTGAGAGCTCTAATGAGTACAATGTCCTTGCACATGACATTCCCTTCTTATCACCCATAGTTCCTGAAATGCAGGCCATAGCTGCTCCACAAGCTTGCCTTTGACTTTATTGAGAAGTTTCTCTAGCTGTGTATCCAGTTTTTCCCTCTTTTTCTGAGTGCGACTTCCAAAAAACATAGAGTGCTTTGATGAGCGACACATCCTTGGAGATGATGGACTCTCTCATCTTCAACAGTTCCTGAATTTGTTGTGTCACCTGGTCCACTTGCTTTCCTTTAGCCTTCTTATGCAGACGATGAAACTTGGTGTCTAGGTCTTTCATCTGTCTTTGTATGAATCTTTCACCTACATGTATCAAGTTCTCTTTTGGCCTCGAACTGTTAGTAGGCATACTATTAAAAATGGAATCAAGTCTATGTAACCACAAGCACCATAATAGTTCAGTTCTCAAGACAGCCCATAGTTCCAAGGTGCAACCAATGCCTTCTCCAAGTAACAAGTTTTTCCAGCCAAGGGTGTAGCCATTCCATAGCTGAATGCATTTGGCTAATGACTCGAAACATTTCTTTGTAATAGGACAGTGCATGAAAATGTGCAGGTCATCCTCAACCTCCTTGCATCTATGGCACTTTCCATCCCCAATGTTAAGCTGGGTCCAAATAGCTCTGAACATAACCAACCAAGCTAGGCATGCTTTTTTTGGTTCCACATATTTATTCCATAACTTAGTAAACAAAAAATACCATTGTGCTCTGTCCAGAAGGATTCCCAATCTCTTGTTTAAAGTGCAATGGATAGGATCAATCCTCTGTTTGGGGGGAATAGGGAGTAGTCCTTTTTTATTCTTCCATTGGAAAGCTTTGTGAGCTGGCATATCTTTAATCGAAAGCAGCTAGGTGTCCGATTGGTGCCATAAGCTGATTCTTGCCCCAATAAGGTTTAATTTTGCATATGAGACATTATAGTCTCTGATCAAATCAGCTTTGGACATCCAAGAATTGATGTCTCTATCCCAAATGTCCCACCAATAGCAGATTCCTTTCCTATGCATCCTCAAAGCAGCTTCAGCTTGGGCATTATCAATTGGGGGGAGGAGAATCCTTGGCCACCAGATGGAGTCTCTCCTGTGTATACCCCATGTGTAACTAGGCTTCTCAGAAAGGATAAGGTCAGTCTTGATAGCATTCCAAGCTGACCAAAGCGAATGGATGACTAGTTGGGTGCCAACCGATTTCACCAAGTATTTACGAGCCATAATTGTGAGCGGGAGGAGCTTCTTCCACTTGGGGAATTGTTTGAGCTGGAATTATTCAAGATTTCTAGTGATCAACCAAGCCCAGTCTTCAAAGGGATAGAGAAAGCTTCTCAGCACCCATTCTATTAGTAGCCAAGTTGAACACGTCTTTGATTCCCAGGCCCCCTTTACCTATTTCCATGCAACACCATTCCCACTTGACTTTAGGGATTTTCCTAATCCAAGGGTCCCCTCCCCATAGATAGTTCCTGCATAACCTTATGAATTGCAATAGATCAGCGTCTGGAGATCTCCAGTAGTAGCTGAGAAAGTAGATGAGGACAGAAGGGATAATGAAATGGTTGATTACCATCTTTCTACCCCCCAGGTTTAGATGCATTATTTGGCATCTGGCAAGTTCCATTAGGGAATCCATAATGCCTACTCCGATGATGAGCATGATGGAAAGTGCACCCGTTACCACTGTAGTTAGTACAACACCGCTACCTAGTGGTACAGTACCTACAACAGTGCGTATACCAGTGCATATCGACCATATGTACCTATCGCTACTCATGCTCATGTAGCTCCTACACCTCGTGTTATGCCAATGGCATATGATCCACGAATGCCTTATTAGAACCCTTATCCAAGAGGAGCTATGCCTAGTCATATATCATATCCTGCGTCAGCTGCATATATACCAAGACCAATGCCAACTCTTGTCCACCAGCTATGCCTGCTCACTTAGGTGATCTAGCAGCGTTTGCTCAAACGATCGGATGATCTATTGTGGAAAACATGCATGGCATACCTGAGAGAGAGCCTAGAAGCAAGGCGATACAAGTTGCCAAGCTCACTCAGAACTTCAATGGTGGTAACGAAGATGTTAGGAAGCACATTGAAGTTTTTGAACATGTGTTTGATTCCTTGGAAGAGCACAATGAGCTACATAAGTGTAAAGCCTTAGGCTTAACCTTGAGTGGAAAAGCCGGAGATTGGTATCGAACTTTAAGGGTTGAAGAGTGTACTCAATATCCCACTCTCAAGAGATTGTTCTTGAAAGAATATATACGTGAGGGTGTGCTTTTGGGTGTAGCATCTCAACTCCAAAACGTTGAATGCAAGGAAGGAGAGTCAGTGAGAGACTTTATTAGTCGACTAAAGCATCTAAATTCTCACTGTACTCCCGATGAGCACTTCAATAACAACCAACTTCTTGATAGATTCATCCGAGATTGCGCCACGAGGACATATACAATGGCCTAGTCATTAGAGGTCTTACGACGTTGGAAGCAGTCACTGCCAATGCAATCCACTTAGAAGACAACTTGATGATTGCAGGTAAAAAGGTGTCTTCAGAGACAAAGTCTGTTAGTTTACAAGTATCTCGGCATGAGCCAATGACTATAAAACCTATTACCAAGGAGCATAGCTGACCTTCAGTTAAGGCTCTCCAAGAATACTTTAGGGGTAATCGAGCTCCTCAAAATAGCCATATGTACCCAAGAAGAGAGCAACAATGGTGTTCGGTTTGCTTAGGACCACATAGCACGAGTGAATGTCCCACATTCAAAGTTAAATTCAATGAGACTTGCAATACATGTGGTAAGTATGGCCATCAATCTAAGGATTGCCTAGTACTTAAGCATATGTTAGCAAATCAGGCACCGCTAGCCTGGTCAAACACACCTCAAGTACCCGCACTGATGCCTGCACCACCTGTCGAGCAACCGTCCTCCTCACAACACATAGTTCCAAGGAACCCAAATTTAGTCCAGTCTGTTCCATTACCACCGCCAGTGCTAGGAACACAACCTCTGCATATAAGGGTTACCCCTATAAACCAGATGGGTTGTGAGTCACATAGTGCATGTGGGGATTATGAAGAGGATATAGATCCCACTGTTCCATATGGGATTGATACGTTTGAAATGACTCCCCAGTACTACATGGACGATCATTTCGGGTAAGTCAAGCCTGTATATCAAGTGGCTGCTCTCGCCACAAGAGGGCAAAACCTTAATACCTTTGCCAGGAGACCACCTCTTCAATGCTATGATTATGGTGGACCGCATCGTGTAAGCAGAGTGCCCTAATAGGCTACAGAAGATCGCTACTCAAATGCAACCAGATCAAGGGAGCACGTTGGGAATGCCAGTACTTACATGTAATCGTTGTGGCATAGATCATTTGATTGCTCAATGTCCACATAATCCAAGTGCACCCAAGGTTACGCCATTGAATTTGGTTGAGGTCACCAATGAGGCACTAGGAACCACACCTGTTGTTGTACCCGCAAATGTAGTCACACGGTCAATGCTTCAAAATCAAAACTACATTCTTGAAGAAAGGGATACTGCATCAATTGCTCGAGCAAAGAAAAAGAAAACGTGACGGAAGAGATCGCTTAATGCCACAAGCTCCAAACCTAGTTCAAAGACTAATAAAGGGACAGGAGACGACCTTGTGTATATGAATGATCCTGAAGATGATTCTGATTCAATAGAAACCATGGAGACCAAAGACACTACTTTAAGGGAGGAACCCACTCGGGAGCACAACAAAGGAGAATCAAGCAAAGACATAAATTGGGGGAAATAAAGGGAACTCCTCCTGCCCCACAACCAAGTCAGCTAATGCCCTCTCCGCTACCCCGACTGACTGAGACTCTCAAAGACAAGCCACATGGGCCAAAAACCCTCAAGAAAAAGATTGGGACTTACCCAAACCCAGTAGAGGAGATTGAACGAGTGCAACACTTAAGGGGTTTGGTGGAAGAAACACAAAGAGAACTGGAGCCAGAACCTAAAAAAATTAAGATCCCAGACACAATGTTTCCTACACAAGTTCAGCCTCACAGGAGCCATAAATCATTAGCTATACCTAGTATCATTCGGGAAGAAAGTGAGGATAGGACATCAGGAAGTGGGCAGACACCCTTCTTGCTTGAAAGAATGTTTAGTGAGGGAATGCCTGACCCCATCGAAGAGGAAGTGATTCCATCTTCACCAGTCCCTAGTCAAGGGCCGATATCCCAAAAAGTACCGTTGAATGTGTCCAAACTAATGGATTTCATGTCCTCTGAAATCAGAACCACGATCATATCCAAGTTATATGGAGATCCTGAGCTATTCTTAGCTCTTCGAGCATTTCTCAATGGAGAACTAAAGGTGGGGTTACCACAATTTACAAATATGGATAGACCCGACACGCTTCAAGATGTGGAGGAACATTTGGATCTATAGCCCAACCTAGATGAAGACTCGGTTGTTGAAATACTTGTTAACAAGTTGGGACAGTACTTTGAAGGTGATGATGAATCTAATGCAACCCTCCCCATTACTACAATGGGATTAACTCTAAACGGAATCCTTGATGGTGGTGCTGGAGTGAGCATTGTGACTAAAAACTGCTGGGAATCTATGGGAAGCCCTCACCTAGAAGTCACAAACATAGTGGTTAAGATGGCAAACAAAACTATAGCTAAACCTATTGGAATGCTAAAGGACCTTAAGATCAAGGTTCTGGGATACAAGGTAAGGCATACCTTCATTGTAATGGATTTCTCTGAGCATCCTATGTCATATCAAATGATCTTAGGACGTCCTTTCATGAGGGAAGCACAAATGGTGCATGACTAGACGAAAAAACATGTCTACTTACAATTCCAGGACTCTATCATTCGAGTTTATCTTGAGAATGGTCGCGCGCATCCTTTAGAAAGCAAGGTTATCATTGATAATCGATCGGATACCACTATTCACTCAGCCCCATTAAAGTATTGGTATACATGCAAAAAAGAGACCGATGATGGGGAAGATTCTCCTTATATGGATGTCCTACTGGGCATGACTGAGTGAGATAACGTAGATTGGGTACACCCAGCGGTCGGCAACCATAGACACATGGAAAAATAGAGGCACAAGTTGGGTAACACCTGAGGGGCAAGATATGCCACCATTAGTGGCACTAAACATGATAGGTGTTATGCATTTGACTTCTGATGGGGCAAGAAAGTGGCAAACTCCCTTGACACTGAAAGTAGCGAAGACTCTGACCAATACGAATCCGAGTGTAAATCTCAAGAAGAAACTAACTCTGAGCCTGATAGGGGGTATGAATTGAATATTCACCCAAGTGTGGAAGCCACGTGCTCAAGGCCTAGGACAGTAACCTCTTGCAGTTCCGAGAGTGAGGGGGACAAAAGTGAACATCAATCAAGCGAGTCTGAATCTGATATAAACAAAAATTAGAAACTAGGTAAGAAGAAGACAAGACATAAGCGACAACGCTATATCGAGCTAATGTATGAGCTAGAATAAACAAAGAGAGATCCACTGCAGAATGGCTTAGTTATGTAGGAGCATATGACGCTCATCGGAAGTTAGTGGAAAATTTGGGGAGAATACCTCCAAAGTGTCATGTGGTGTAGTCCGCAACCTCATGACATCGCCCAATTAGAAATCGAAGAGAAGCTGAAACTAAGTCGTATTGCAAGAAGGCGTCAAAACCGAGAGTTAGCTCAGCAACAAAAGGAAGCAGAATTTAAAGAAAAAAGCATGGCACAACAAGAACCGGTAAACTTACACCCCGCATCCGAGCATTTCAAATCTTTTACCACAGGGGAACGTAAAGTCATCTACACAAAAGCCCAACGAACGCCTACCAATGGGAGTAGCGGTGTCTACAATGGCCCGGCGGTAGTTAAGAAGATAGAACTAGCAGATCCAGGTGCGGAGTCTAAACCAGCTTTTATTTCTCAAGACCTCACCAAGACGGAAGAAGCTACACTTAAGATGCTTCTTAAAGAATTCAAGGACATATTTGCTTGGACATACCATGATATGAAGGGTGTTCCACCCTCTGTGGTGCAACACACAATTCCAATGATTAGCACTGCTAAACCAGTTTAGCAACGTCCCTACCCAATGAATCCTAAGTATGCAAAGATTGTACAAAGAGGAAATTGAAAAGCTTATAAAATGTGGATTCATATATACCCTATTGAGCACTCAAAATGGGTTTCTCCGATAGTCATTGTACCAAAGAAGAATGGGAAACTCAGAGTGTGCGTTGATCTCAAAAAGGTTAATGCAGCCACCAGAAGAGATCATTACCCCTTGCCATATTCGGAGCATATGCTTGAAAGAGTTGCAGGCAAGGAGGCCTATAGCTTTTTAGACGGGTACTCTGGTTATAATTAGATCATAATTGCAGTAGAGGACCAAGCTAAAATAGCTTTTATAACGGAGTTTGGAGTGTTTTCCTTTCGCATCATGCCTTTGGCTTAACCAATGCACCTGCAACATTCCAACGATTGATAAACACAGCCTTTAAGGAATATGTAAGGGACTTTTGTGAAGCCTTCTTAGATGTTCTTTGTGTTCATTCCTCTTGGGAGCACTTGATGTGTTTATAAAAAGTATTTGAAAGGTGTAGATTATATCGCATCTCATTGAATCCTTTCAAATGCTAATTCTGGGTTAAACAAAGAGTTATTCTAGGACATATAGTGTCCAAAAATGGGATTTCCACCGACAAAAGTAAAATCAAGGTCATTCTGGAATTTCCCCCACCCGCCAACTATAAGGGAGTCCAGCGCTTTATGGAAATCTCTTATGTGTAGAAGCCTTATATGCATAAAGGTATATGCATCATTGCCGCCTCTTATGTATAAAGGCCTATGCATCATTGCCTCTTATGCATAGAGGCCTCTATGCATTATTGACTCTATGCATTCCTCTAAGGACATATAAGGGAGCTACTATCTCCCCCAAATCGTGTGGGGTGCAATGATTCTTCAAGATCCACTCACCATTTTCGCCACACCTGAGAGTGTCTAGGGCTTCTCAAGAACGAACGAGCTCTCAAAGTCACCATTCTCAAGGATGATGCTTTTTCTCATACATTGGTGGAGATGCTAGTTCGCCATTCATGGAGGATGAAAGGGATGATGACTAATGCTAGGAGTGACGGAGAGATTATACTACACAGTGGATTATGATGGGAGTGTTTTCATGGATGTCCAATGCAATAGTTTAAAAAACAGCCTAAAGCCTTGGTCAACGAAACTTTCAAGAACTCATTTTATCACGTGGGCCAAGCAAAAGACAAGGGGCAAGTAGTACATAATACATATAATGAATACATAATTTCCAAATCCCATGGGCAAGCGCTTTGATGAAGGTGGCAAAAGAGTTGCATCTCTTTAATAGGAGGTCAACCATACATTGCACGGGTAGATCATGGTGGCCCCTATTCTAGCCATTTCTACTCAGTGGTGGAGAATTATAGAGAAGTAGTTTAAAGAGAACCCACAAGGGATGTAGCTCATATATCAAGTTGATTATGATGGACCCCTCACACTAGGGCTCAAGTGAAAAAGTCAACTTTTGTGTAAAATTTGTATGACATTGTATTATCACATTTTTCCTAATTCATCTCTTTATCTTATATATAGAGGTTGCTTAAGATGATTAATTTATTTTTCTAGAGTTGCTCACGTCAACAATCATCAAAGATGCAATAAGAAAGAAACATGCTAATGGCTTTTGAAAACGAGATCATAGTTTAAGCTCCTATTGAGGTGAATTTAATATTCTTTTATATTTTCTTTTTATTTTTTCTAATAACATTATACTTGTAACCTCGATAGGGACACCCATTATTTTATTTCGGGATATTTTACTTTGGATGCATCTTTTATTTATTTCATTTACCAGGATTAATATATTTAGACAAGCTGTGTGTGTTATTATGATATGGTCAGGATTGATGTGTTTAATCAGCTGTGTGTACTGACTAATATTATTTTGAATGAAGGCACTGAATGAGCAATGGATTACGTGTTAATTGATGGTGGAACATGTGTTGCATCACTTTTAGGATATTTTGGAAGACATGTGAACACCTTTTATGGTTTTGTATTTAGGAATCAATATTTTTGTAAGGCTAAGGCCTCATACCTTTGTACATACCAAATAGTATTTTATACTTTTGATAGGCCCAAGACTTTATATTATGCTTGCTATATTTTTGTAGAGATTGTAGGTTGATAAACTCAAAAGCACTTGTGCTTTATTTTTGGATTTATCTTTTTGAAAAGCAAGTGTTTTTTTCTAATACAAGGGTCACACTCATCTCAAGCGAATCTTATATCGACAATAATTTCTACTCTATTTTTCATCCTTCTTGTTTATTTAATTTTATTTATTAAAGTTTATGCTTTTAATTTATACAAATATATGTTATGCTCTAATTTTTGTTTAACACAAAAATTCCATGTCCAACAAATTCAATATTTAGTAATAGATTTCCATTCAAAGTGAATAGTGTGCAAAAACAACATGCCGGTTAAAAAGTAACCATTCCTTCTTTCTTTAGTCCATGACAAAAAGTATTGATGTACCGCTCCCTGGAAATAATTTGCCTTTTGATAGAGGCACCTCAAGAACTTTGCAATGGAATCAATAGAATATAGCTATCACGAGCATTTTCAAAGATGGGACTGCCGTGAAACAAAAAAACTCTGTTTTCAAAGATGGTTTTTTTTTTGGTTTTTTTTGGAGACTAATCACACACTGCGATGTCATGCATGACGTTTGTGACCTCTCAACCACAGCTGATTACAAGCTTTATATACAGCACCTGCTGCATTACTACTACAACACCACGATTAGGAGGTAGATCCCTCAGTATACGCTGTGTGTATACAGGAAGAAGGAGACTAGAAACTTCCATTTATTCGTTGAGAATGGAGGAGGGCCATGAAGCAGCAGCAACAGCAGCTGTGCACTCGGCTAGTGTAGCAGATCGATGGAGCTTGCGAGGGCATACGGCACTAGTAACGGGAGGCACTCGCGGCATAGGGTGAGCGCCGTGAGGCCACGGCGCAAAAGCATCCTCAGCTCTTCTGGTATGATCATCTCATGTGTGTGCCCAAGCTGTACCTTTGTCACTGAACTAATTCAGCTTCTGTGCAGGAAAGCAATAGTAGAAGAGCTCGCGGGGTTGGGGGCGGCCGTGTACACGTGCTCCCGCACGCGCGCGCACGTGGAGGCACGTGTGAATGAGTGGAGAGAGTCCGGTCTGAAGGTGGAAGCCTCGGTGTGCGACGTCAGCTCACGTGCGTCACGAATCGAACTAATGCAGCAAGTCTCCCAGCATTTCGGCGGGAAACTGGACATCTTGGTTAGACCCTCTTGCTCGTGGTTGAGTTTACGATTAATCCTGCCAACTCGTTGATCTCGTGCAACATTAGAACCGCCATGGTTATTGCCTTGGAATGAGCTAATTACTGATAATTAGTGTTAATCCGGCAGGTTAACAACGTGGGCACTATAGAGTTGAAGCCCGCGGTTGACGTAACGGAAGAAGGTTATGCGTCTGTGATGAATACAAACCTGGAGTCAGCTTTCCACTTTGCGCAGCTGGCTCATCCTCTGCTCAAAGCTTGTGGCAAGGGTAGAATCGTCTTCATTAGCTCCGTTGCCAGTTTGACAAGCGTCTCTTTTCCATGTAGCACATACGGAATGTCTAAAGGTACAACATACATACATACATGCCGCCGGCCAATGACAATCAATCCTTTAATTGTGGTTGAAAATAACAACACAGTCCTGCACGCTGCTTGGCACTGACGTTGCAAACAACAACATACATACGGCAGGCAATTAACTATGGGCATGATGGACATGACAATGTATTAGTCTTCTGTTTCTTTAATTAATTAAGAGCCTTACTGATGCACAGAACGTACTATATTGTTTTGCTTTGATGAATCCTTGCAGCTGCCATGAATCAGCTGGCAAGGTCGCTAGCAACCGAATGGGTTAACGATGGCATTCTTGTGAACACAGTCGCACCGGGTACCATCGAGACCGAGCTATCCGCAGAGGTAAATTACTATGTAGAATTATTATTATAATTGGGCTTGTCTGTAGTGGGGGGCTTGTCTGTAGTGCGTAACCATCCCCTTCTTGCAGTTGATTTCATGTTGACGTTGTTGTCGCTCGCAGGCCTTGGAGCGTGAATCCAATTTCCTCCGAGACATTCCTCTCGGCCGCCCCGGAGCTCCGACCGAGGCAGCTGCTGCGGTGGCATTCTTTTGTATGCCATGCTCGTCTTTCTGCACCGGCGAAGTACTTGTTGTGGACGGAGGCAGCATGGTGCGCCCACTATTTTCATAGAATGGTTGCCATATTTATTTATCGGTAAACATTCCAAACCAATATATGTCGTAAGTGTGTACGCTTGCACCATTGGTGGTGGTGATGGTAGATATTAGACTTCATAAGCATATAGATTAGACTTTATATATATATATCCACCGGTGATGGTGGTGTTAGATAGACTAGACAGATTAGACTTATATATATCCACAGTTGGTGGTGGTGGTGGATGGATGGAATAGGCTTGCATATATCCATTTTTATAATAAAGAAGAGAAGATGTTTAATCAAAACTAAGAAGATGTTTCAAAACTACATGGTGAGGTATGGTTTACACTCACACCCTACATCCATGGTGAGGAGTGGTTCACACTCACACCATGCATCATGTATGCATCCACATATGCTTCATGCACATGCAACTACTTAACTAGATTTCATAACTAGCATCTAGCAACCTCTCCCACATATGCCTCATGTGTGTTGAGGTATGGTTCACACTCACACCATGCATCATGTATGCATCCACATATGCTTCATGGATATGCAAGTACTTAACCGACACTTGTCAGCATTCCATAACTAGCATCTAGCAACCTCTCGCTCTATATATATACTGCTTAATCGACATTGTCAGCATTTCTCATACCTAGCATTGAACCACCTACACTCTCTAAACCTCCAGTGCAGTGCCTGTTTGTGTGTGCCTATTTGTGCACTGCCTCTCTTCTCAAATAAGGGAGAGGCCCTTCACCCACCAATCTCGGGCTTCTCTCTTCCCACAAGGGAGGGCCCTTGAATGAGCATGCTTCATTGCCCCTCTCCTAAGGGGCTCGTCACCTTCTACAAGGTCACCTCTAGCTCTTCCTCTTTCCCCTCCCATGGGGCCTCTTTATTGATCTTTGCAGCACCCAGTAGTGGCCATCCATCACAAGCAGTGGCCGTCCATATATGGGGAGCTGGCACCTACTATGAGGGAGGGGGGCCGGGAGGGCTCTTACATCTCCTCCCATGGCCTCCCTCCGTGTGGCAACACACACCACCAGTGTTCTCTACACACAAAAGGGACTGTAACCATCTCTCCCGTGTCCTCCTAAAAATGGTGTCGCCCAACACACACCACCAGTGTTCTCTACACACAAAAGGGACTGTGCCCATCTCTCCCGTGTCCTCCTAAAAATGGTGTCGCCCAACGCTAAGGGGTCTCCCTATCTTAGTCATAAAAAGGGAGTCATCGTTTCTCTTTGAGGCATCCCATGCATGCAGTGGCTCTCCTCGTGGTAGCACATGCTTATTGCCAGTCCGCAAATACCACCCAAGAGAAACAGGACACCAGGCTTGTTAGGTGAAAACAAAACAAAAAACTGTCCATTATAAGCACTCTTCTTTCTAAAAAAGTAGTCGTCTCTTGAATTCATTCTCACTTTGAATTTAATAATTTCTTCCCAATTGAGAAAGCAACACCTACCAATTGTTAAACATATTGCCCAACCACCAAAATTTAGTACCCAATCTCACATTTAAAAAAAAAAAGGTTGTTGCCATAGTAATTTTAGGAACCAAAGCAAAGCAGTATGAGCGGTGAGGTCAGGAAACCAACCCGAGACCCATGGGGCTTTGGGGGTATGCTAGACCACCACCGAATATCATGCATCTATATAGGGATGAAGTGCAAGGAGAGGCAAAGCATGGAGGCATCGGTAATGACCTCGAAAGGCTCATATCTAAGCACACATAGAATGCACTCACGGATTATGTAGGCACATTAGGCCTCCCGTGTTGCCGTGGGGGCTACATGGTGTCGTGTGCACCAGGGGATGCCCTCCCCACCTTGATGGCAACTATGCCAATGCGAAAATGGAACCGAGCGGAAGGAAAAACAGTGGAAATGGCGAAGCCATCTGGGATAGCGAGCCGTGCCGAGCTAATGGGCTGATGAGAGGCCGGGCCTGTTGGATCATGGACTTGAGATGGATGGAATGACTTGAGTCCATAAGGCCGTTGAGCCGAGCGAGGGATACATGAGACGGGTGTGATCTGACAAGGTGATATCGCCCTATGATGCGCTCAATGGTCGATCGAGCCGAGTTGCATGACGAGTTGGCATGATGGGTTGCCATGCGGCCCGATGTCCAAGACCCTGATCTTGGGGTCCGTGACACTTGGTATCAGAGCAAAGATCATCGAGAAGCTCACATGGGGGCGTGTGATACTAGGACGGCAAGAAATCTAGGAAAATCATCAAAACGGCGAAAATAGCAATTTGAGCAGGACTATGTGACGACCATAGAGCCAACGGCACAAAAAGTAGCCAACAACAGAAAAAAGCATTTTTGAGCATCAAGACGATGGAATTTTCCCATGATTACATATACTTGTAACACGATCCTATGGATGAAGGGTACAAGATGGCATACTTGGTTAGGCCCGCCACCACGGATCCGCGCTGCAACTACGGAAGCTTGAATAACAAAGCAGCTCTAGATGGAGGCCCCAAACGATGGAATTTGGAGACATGTTATATATGAAGAATGCAATTATGCAGTCTGTTTTGTGAAAATCCATATAGTGGACGAGTGAGCTATTTGGCATGTGGAACGAATGATTGGTAAGGAAGGTATCATGGTGCAAGTCCAACTGAGTTGTTTGCAAGGGCCAATTTTCTAATAAAGGCCCAACATGCTCATATGAGATGATTTAGAGACACATAAACTTGGTCCTCATGGGGTTGATAGCACTTCAAAGAATGAGAAGAACAGCGAGCTCGGGACCTCACATGAGATAACCACCATGGAAGGTGAAGCTTTGAAGAAAAATGGCAAAGAAAGGTAATCAAGATAAGTGGCACATTATGGACTAGTAGCACTTGATTTCCTAGTTACGGACTGGGAATGCCAGAATAAGATCATTGTCATAGGAACCAAGGAAAACATGTGGAGCTAGCCAAACAATATGATCTAGGAGGCATATCTTTTCAAGACACATATAGATATGAGCTAAAGGGAACGTGGAATGTTTGAATGCATGAACATATGGGAATTGAGAAAAATCAACATGAGGAATAGACGACAATACATGTGCCAAGGAGAAATAGTGTGGGAAGCCGAATCAACTTGAATCAGGTCATTGGCCAAAATGCATAGCTGTGAAGCTACATGGATGTAGATGAAATGGGTTGAAAGTAACATGATGCAAGATCGAAGAACCCATGGAGGTGAAGGCTTGTAATTGTGAAGATGGAGACTAGCATCATGAGGCAAGTATGAAGAAGTTCAACAAAGCAGAGAAGACTTGTTCTTGTGCAGACGCATGGAAGAAGTTTGCATGTGACTATTAACACCAGCATAGTGTATCGTGAGGGGCGTGTTAGGTATCCTCTTGGAAGAAATGGCATGTGGATGAAACCCACACGGTCGATGAAAGGTGGAATCATAATGAAATGCATATAGATATCAATGAAACAACAAAAGGGGCCATGTATGCAACCAAAGCGACTGGTTATGGGGTTGGCAGCCAATCTTATGAAGATATGATGCGGTAGGTATGGGACCATCATGTCGGCATGGTACCCATATAATGTAAAACATAAAAGAGAAAAGAACAAAAAACAGTCCATTATAAGTACTCTTCTTTCTTAAAAAAACTAACTAGTGGTGAATTCATTCACTTTGAATTTAATGATTTCTTCCCAATCAAGAAATCAACACCTACCAATTGTTAAACATATTTCCCAACCACCAAAATTTAGTATGCAATCTCACATTTTTCTTAAAAAGGATGTTGCTATAGGAGTTTTAGGAGCCAAAGCAAAGCAGTATGAACGGTGTAGTCGGGAAACCAACCTGAGACCCATGGGGCTTTGGGGGTATTTTAGACCGCACTGAATATCATGCATCTATATAGAGATGAAGTGCAAGGAGGGGCAAAGCTTGGAGGCATTGATAATGACCTCGAAAGGCTCATATCTAAGCACACATAGAACGCACTCACGCACCGGGTAGGCACATTAGGGCTCTTGTGTTTCTGTGGGGGCTACATGGTGCCGCATGCCCCGGGGGATGCCCTCCCACCTCGACAACAAGTATGCCGATGCAGAAATAGAACCGATGGAAGGAAAAAGGGTGGAAAGGGCAAAGCTATCGGGATGGTGAGCCATGCCGAGCTGATGGGCCGATTGGATCATGAATTCAAGATCAATGGAATGACTTGAGTTCACAACATTGTGGAGTTGGAGCCGGGGATACATGAGACGAGTGTGACCCGACAAGGTGATATCACCCTATGACATGCTCAATGGCCGATGTAGCTGAGTTGCATGATGAGTTGGCATGATGGGTTGCCTTGTGGCCCAATGTCTAGGACCTCGATCTTGGGATCCGTGTGACACTTCGTATGAGAGAAGAGATCATCCGGAAGCCCACATGGGGGCGTGTGATTCCAGGATGGCAAGAAATTTGGGAAAATCATCAAAGTGACAAAAACAACAATTTGAGGAGGACTATGTGATGACCATAGAGCTGACGGCACCAGGGATTTAATATTCATGTGATTATAAGATCTTTTGTGATAATAACACATGTGAACAAGTTATTCACATGTTCTCATGTTACCGTTCACAAAATAACAGGTCACTTGCCATTTGGGAACCCCTTAAAATCTTGGCTACACATTGGAATAAGCTATTCACATGTTCTCATGTTACCGTCTTCACATAATAGCAGGTCAGTGGCCACCTAAGAAGATTTTTTATGCCCGACAAAGATAATTTTTTTAGGCTCTTGTGAAAGCTTTGTGAATATAACATGTGATCACAAGATTTTTTGTGTTATTAACATGTTCACATGTTCTCGTTTACGTCAGTGAAATCCCTGGACGGCACGAAAGGTAGCCGACAACAAAAAAACACATTTTTGAGCATCAAGACGATGGAATTTGCCCATGATTACATATACTTGTCACATGAGCATGTTTATGCAGGGTACAAGATGGAATTCTTGGTCAGGCCCGCCCCACGGTGGGCTGCAGATACGGAAGCTTGAATAACAAGGCAGCTTCGGACGAAGACCCAAAGCGATGGAATTTGGAGACATGTTATATATGAAAAGTGATTAGTTTTCGGAGAAGAATATAGTTATGCAGTCTGTTTTGTGAAAATCCGTAACTGACCAATGAGCTATTTGACATGTGGAACGATTGGTTTGAATGAAGGGAAGGTATCAATTAGGGTGCAAGTTCAACTGAGTAGTTGGCAAGGGCTACTTTTCTAATAAAGTCCTAACATATATATATGAGGGGAATTAGAGAGACATGAAATCGATCCTAGTGGGGTTGACAGCACTTCGAGTGAGAAGAACAGAGCCTCACATGAGATAACCACCATGGAAGGTGAAGCTTTGAAGAAAAATGGCAAAGGAAGGCAATCAAGATAAGTGGCACATTACGGACTAGTAGCACCTGACTTTGTGGTTGCAGATTGGAAACGCCACAACAAGATCATTGTCACAAGAACTAAGGAAAACATGTGGAGTTAGCCAAATGATATGATCCGGGAGGCATATCTTTTCAAGACACATATGGATATGAGCTAAAGGTAACATGGAATGTTTGAATGCATGAACATATGGGAATTGAGCAAAATCAGCATGAGGAATAGACGACAATACATGTGCCAAGAAGAAATGGTGTGGGAATCCATCTGATCGTTTTACTTGTTGGTCTTTGATACTATCTTGTGCTTAGACATAGTATAGATATCCATTCTTTCCTGAGAAGTGAGGTGGTGGTCGAGAGTGTTCATTCTCAAACTCCTCATCTTCTTTTTGTATTCTCTCACATCATTCCCTCTCATCTTGTTTACGGATTCTCTTATGGCTCTTATAGCATTTACGTTTAGGTCGGCTTCGAAGGATCTCTACTTGAACCTCCCTTCCTCTCAAGAGTAGGCGTGCCTTTCCTAACTCTTCCTCGGGGATTATCACATCATCATCAAAATCAGAGTCCCATCCATCTTCCTTATCAGCATCATTAGCAGATTTGAGTGTTAAATCCTCCACTGAGACTTCCTCTACATGCAGTGCTGTTGTGGATGCACCCCCATAGTACAAATCATCTAGAAGGTCGCGTGGTTGTACCATTTGTATAGGAATAATGTCATATCCATCTGAGTCACAAAATTGAATTGGCTTAGGTAAAGCACATGTCGCTAATGTTGCAAGGACATGACTCCATTCTAGGGGATCAATTAAGTGCTTAGGGAAGGGTTGTGGAATTTATGCCTCATCTGATACACGATTACCCGTAAGTCTCTCAGTGTTGAAATCCTTACATGAGGCTCCACACATCCACAAATCTTCTCGCCCATCTCACAATGTAACTCTTGAGCCCTCAGATGAAGCAGAATCAAACTCATCTATTGGAGACCTTGTTACATCACGATATGAGTGATTCTTTAGGTTGACCCTTGTGATGATAGAATCATGTCAGAGGTACAAATAATTGTATCCCCAATCTTGAATCATTTGAAATTGTCGCATGAATGGTCTACCCAATATCACTTCATATTTTGGATGCTTTCCAAAATCCACTACTGCAAATGTGTTCTCATATTCAATCCCACATGTGGTGATCAATATGTTCTCTAGCAGCCCAATGGGATGTTCTAAGCTTCCATCTGCTAGCTGCTGCAAGCGCATCCTAGTACTCCTAATAGCTGGTTTGCCCCACTTTTCCCAAATGGACCTTGTCACAATGCCCACTCCTGCACCACTGTCAAGTATTGCAGTTGAAGCTACTTTTTGCACTTCTAATGGGAGGGTAGCATTTCTCTGACGTCCTCACAAAATTTTCCTACTTTGTTGATAGGAACTGGCATAACATGCTTTGTCTCAGGGTGTATAGTACAATGATGGTAACCCTTTTGTAGCAATACTTGCTCTGACAAACATGTGGCAATATCATTCCACAACTCAGGCCGAAGCTTTATCAAATCAAGCAAAGGTAAGGTACAAGCCACTGGTGCTGACAAAATAGCTTGCACGATACCCATATCCATCTCTTTTGTCCACCTTCTATGCATGGAGGGTATCCTCAAGGTTTGAGAACAGTTCTCATATTCTCCCAAATAAGATGGTAAGGTTTTCATTGTATGCTTACTTCTAGGAGAAACAATTGTTTGAACTTCCTCCTAGATGCTTGGGCGTCTAAAGTTGTTTTCTGTGCCCCTGGTAAAATCCACTTCAGAGAATGGAGGTGAAATAATAGAGGACATATTCTCATTAACTTTCTCATGAATTGTTGCCCACATCTCATTTTCCACGTCCTCGTTAGCATCAATAACTTCATCATTGCATGGGAAGGCAAGACTAGGTGGTGGCAGAATGCCTTCTTTCAATGGGGTGTCAATTGGTGCAGACTTCTCGCTACTATGAGCTTGTGAGATCAGCTCACTTTTCATTTCCCAACTTGATGACAGTTCTGGTATGGTTTCTAATGTTGGCTTAAGAGAGGTTGGGCCCCGAGGGATAGGTGGAGGTGGGCCCTCAAGTATTGATTGAGCGTCCCTAATGAGTTGCTGATGTACAGCTAGATTGATCTTCTCCTCCACGAGGGTTTGGGTATTCTTGAAGCTTCTTGGGTAGCTCAGATAAAGCTACAATGCAACTTCTATGAGCATCAATGATGGCATCTAGAGTCTCATTCACCTTATCCACAAAAACAGAACCCCCAGAACTATCCTCGATTGTACTAGCCGCATCTTGTTTAGCACTAGGCCCAGGTTGAGGTTGATGCTCCTCATGCACTTCTTGGGATGTAAAAGCTTGATCCTTCATGTTTTGTTTAGAGACTTCTTGAGAACTACTAGATGCACTCTTAGTTTTCTTGTTGCGGTTCTTTTTCCTCCTAGTGGTCCTTTTTCTATTGGAATGTAGGGTCTTGTCCACTAGATTTACCTTTGCATCCCTAGTTTGAGGTGTCTCATCAGTCTGCATTTCGGCATTTCGTGTCTGTGATCTAGTCATGACTCTAAGTGTCACGACATCCTCATTCTCTGATGAAGGTGGCGATGGAACTGCCTCTACAAAGTTGAGTGAGGCCTTTGGTTGAGAGGTGCCTTCCTCATGTGGTTTCAGCAAACAATCCTTTGGAAAGTGTTCTACACAACACCCTAGACAATATCTTTCAATTGGTGGAAACTATGGTACTGTTGTATTGGATCGAGCTGCTTGCCTTGGGTGATGTGGATAATCACAAGCCCAATGGGGTTCTCCGCACTCATAACAGGGGCCCATTAGTTTGGCTTCTACTTTCCTTTGTTGCCATTGACCGAGGGGCCTGGAGTCCTAGGTTGGTAGCCGCCTAGCAACATCAAAGAATTTTGTTCCCCCGGTTGAGGCTCCAATGCTTGGCTTGGATATGCGGGACTTTCAAAGAGATTTTCCTTGGATGAATATGATGCATATTCCTCCTCCACATAGCTTGGGTTTACCAAGTCTCTACACATATTTAAATTGTCGTAGTCAACAAACCTCACAGGAGCAGTCCCAGGAGCAGGAGGTTGAGCTCCAAGTACAGGTCGTGCTTGCTCTTGTGCCATCGGTGGCTTACGTTCAAAATTAGTATACTGTTGATGCATTTGTGGAGCCACTGCACCCCTTTTCTGCTCACGCTCCTGCCTCATTCTTGTAATGCGAGTACATTCCTTTGTCACGTGTGGGTATAATTCCAAGCACAGGCCTCGCACCACTTCTTTGTGGGTCGGTTTGTGACTAGAGGAGAAAAGGTATTACATTCTTCGGTTTTATGGTTACCGCCACATGCTCCACAAAGATGAGGACCTGTGGTAGTACACTCCTCATTCGCTGCTGCTGTTGTTGTGGCTGCATGGGTGGGCGATAGGTTTGTCCCAATTTCCTTAATACTAGGTTATGTGGTCTGGATTTACTAGTGCGCTAGACCCTGAACTTTGGTCATCACCCCACTGATCTCTAGGTTGCAACTCAGGACTAGTACCATCTTGGAATTTGAAGTTATCTGTGAAATCCATAGCATCATGGCAACACTCATTGAAATTTATATTCTTCACGTCCTTTTAAGAAGAGAGAAATTAATCGACTTTGGGTGGGCTTCTCA
The DNA here is from genome assembly GCF_041138505.1 of Cibotium barometz. NCBI lineage: Eukaryota > Viridiplantae > Streptophyta > Polypodiopsida > Cyatheales > Cibotiaceae > Cibotium > Cibotium barometz. The sequence continues at coordinate 7,162,651 of NC_141096.1, read as the reverse complement.
TCTTCTGGGCAACGATTAATGTACTGCTTCATCCTATTTACACAGTCTCTAACACTCTCAGTCTCGCCTTGCTTGAAAGAGTAGATGTTTGTTATAGTGTCATGCTGAATCCCCATCAAGGAAAAAGCAGCAATGAATCTCTCTTCCAAAACTCGTAAAGAAGATTTGTCTGAAGCCTCTAGTGCGTGAAACCAAGCAAGGGCCTTTCCCTCAAGAGTGAGCCCAAATCCTTCAATTTGCGTATGCTTGTCAGTCACTTGCTCAGCTCGAACTGCTTGCCTAAATGCTGCTACATGGCCATATGGATCTCCCGACCCTTCGTACTTCTTTACCAGTTTCTGAAGAGTTGATGGCCTTACTCGTCTTGAATACTCATCATTGGGCCTACGGCCTCTCACTCTCAGTGGGAACTGTTCCTCTCTTTGGTAAGATGGTCCACATGCATCCCAAATTGGTGTGGGTCCCCTATTACCTGCCTCACCAACCCCCTCCAAAGATCTTGTTACCCGCATTTCACGAGGTGCATTTATGGGAGGCCGAGTTGGCTCCCCTACCCTCCGATTGTCATAGTGAGAGAAACGCTGTTGTGGTGTGATCTGTGGTCGCACTTTTGGTGTAGGATAATATCTTGGTGCTAGAGTTAGGCTACTTGCAGTGGTCCACTTTGATGTCCAGGGTCCCTTTCTAGTGAATTCTCGTAGGGGAGGAGCAACAGTTTCTCCAAGAAAGGCTGTCTCTCCTGGTTTAGCTATATTAGTTGAGAACACTTCCATGAATAATGGTTGTCCTCTCCACGTGAGCTCACGAATTTCCTTCCAATCTAAGGTTCGGTATTCATTGGCCCATTTATCAACGATTCGGTTCTTGTATCCTGCAAGCTTCTCGACTACCACCACAAGTGCTAGAGGAAGATCTAGCTCTGGCAATCTAGTTGTGGTATAATATCCTTCTAAAGAGTCCTTATAGACCTCTTGAAGTGGGTCATCCTGAAAGATCTTTGTCACTGGAATTTGTCATACAAACTCCCATTGGTTCTCAGCCCCCTAATCCATTTTGCTCTTGCCTTTCCTGTCCCTTTCTAAATTTAGATCTACAAAAAGTAAATCATCTATGGATGGCTTTAAGGACTGGGCATTGGATGGTCCACGCATGTCCGGCTCAATGAGCCAATCATCTCTAGACTCCCTTACTTTGGAAGGCTTTGATAAGTCTAAGAACTCACTTTGCTCCCCTAATTTGTCTACATTCTCTGCATGATAGGTAAATTCGTATAGCGAACACCATCTCCACCCATGTACATGTTACCCTGGTCATTGACTAGAGGTGCTCTATCAAGCTCTGAGAAAAAGTCTGCGATCTTAACGAGATACCGTTGTTGTGGATCCCTAAAGATCTCAGCTCCTTGAGCATTCGTGTAGACATATTGAAGTCTCACATTGAGTGGTAACCCCATGGTATCGGCTTCAAATGGATTAAAAGATCTTGTGGGTGTCCTATTTGGGGCTAAGGGATGACTATTTGACGGCCCTATGAAATGTCCATAGACAATGAGCTAGTTGTCGTGGAAAGGGTATCAGATTGGGATTCGAAAAAGGTTTCAGCAATATCTGCCAAATTTCCTATCGATTGGGTCCCACTTTCCTGCATAGGTACTCTAGAAGGTGCCCTAGACCCTATGGCAGTGTCTATATGACGTCCCGACCGCAAGTGCATAAGGTCAAATTTTAAGGTTTTTTTAATTAATTTTTTTTTTCAAAAAAATCCAAAAATTTTCAAGTTGGCTCAAACTTTGCCAGGACCCATTTTGAACCCCTCGAACACATTAGGCCAAAAAAAGCATATTTTTTTGGATCAAAAATCGCCTAAAATTTACCAGTTTCCCATACTGACTCACTATGGGAAAATGGTTCCAGGATCGAAATTTTGACGATGGGTGTTTTCTAACCTCTCAAAAAGTTAGATAACCTCCCAATTTTTTACGGGACAGAAAATGAAAAATTTTCCAGACCTTTTTTTTGCACCCCCTTTTCCGGTGCGGTGGCTGTCTTTATGGTGCGGTGTATGGGTCTCTCCGCGCGGTGCGTTGTTCACGCACAGCCGCCTTCTTTTATTATTATTATTTTTTTCCTTTTTTTAAGTGCGTGTGCAGTGAACTAAATGCATGTGCAGCGAATTCAATGCATTTGCAGCTGTGAGATTTGCAGCGAATTTAATGTTCAGTCTTCATGTGTGTGTACAGATTTCAATTTCTCTACAGGTGCAGGTTTAACAGAGAACTAAAATGTAGGTTTAACAGAGAACTAAAATGCACAAAATTAAAGATGTAGAAAACTAAACTAAGCTAAGAACAGAAAATAAAACGAACATGCAGAAAATTGAAACTGTAAAAATTATCCTCAAACAGAATGACAAAAATGCAAAAACAGGCCTCTCTCTTTCGCACACAAATTGAAATTTGCAGGTTTAGCGCCTGCCTCCAATCCTTCCCGTGTGTTGAATCCTTTTCCTGACCTCAAGGGAGAAGCATAGCTAGCCAATCGCACTCAAATTGCAAGACAAATAAAGAGAATTTAACAACAGATTAGTCTTAAATAAATACCAAAATTAGTCCCCAAGCCTGCTCTCCTATCCAACAGTTTTGCAACCGGTTGGAGCTTAACAAGGAGTGGTAGTGTGTGTATGGTGCTCGCTTCCCGACAGCAGCACCATTGTAGAGCGGTTCTCTCTACCGTGCAATATAGTGCTCATAGAGTACTACCGATCAACAAATGTGCTAAGAAACACAATGTCAATCCGAGGACTCGACCCGATTAGTGCATGAAGGCTTATCCCATGAGGAAGATCTCACATACACAAACCACCACTTGACGATTCAACCATTCAACACCTCAATCAATCTCTCAATCCCTTAAATCCACTACACTAATTAAGAGAACAAGCAATGCATGGCAATCTCTTAATCCCATTCAAACATTGATTAAATCTTAGCTTCCCCTTTGCCACTTTCTTGCCCCATCAGAAGTCAAATGCATAACACCTATCATGTTTAGTGGCACTAATGGTGGCATATCTTGCCCCTCAGGTGTTACCCAACTTGTGCCTCTATTTCCCCATGTGTCTATGGTTGCCGACCGCTGGGTGTACCCAATCTACGTTATCTGACTCAGTCATGCCCAGTAGGACATCCATATAAGGAGAATCTTCCCCATCATCGGTCTCTTTTTTGCATGTATACCAATACTTTAATGGGGCTGAGTGAATAGTGGTATCCGATCGATTATCAATGATAACCTTGCTTTCTAAAGGATGCGCGCGACCATTCTCAAGATAAACTCGAATGATAGAGTCCTAGAATTGTAAGTAGACATGGTTTTTCGACCAGTCATGCACCATTTGTGCTTCCCTCATGAAAGGACGTCCTAAGATCATTTGATATGACATAGAATGCTCAGAGAAATCCATTACAATGAAGGTATGCCTTACCTTGTATCCCAGAACCTTGATCTTAAGGTCCTTTAGCATTCCAATAGGTTTAGCTATAGTTTTATTTGCCATCTTAACCACTATGTTTGTGACTTCTAGGTGAGGGCTTCCCAGCAGTTTTTAGTCACAATGCTCACTCCAGCACCACCATCAAGGATTCCCTTTAGAGTTAATCCCATTGTAGTAATAGGGAGGGTTGCATTAGATTCATCATCACCTTCAAAGTACTGTCCCAACTTGTTAACAAGTATTTCAACAACCGAGTCTTCATCTAGGTTGGGCTGTAGATCCAAATGTTCCTCCACATCTTGAAGCGTGTTGGGTCTATCCATATTTGTAAATTGTGGTAACCCCACCTTTAGTTCTCCATTGAGAAATGCTCGAAGAGCTAAGAATAGCTCAGAATCTCCATATAACTTGGATATGATCGTGGTTCTGATTTCAGAGGACATGAAATCCATTAGTTTGGACACATTCAACGGTACTTTTTGGGATATCGACCCTTGACTAGGGACTGGTGAAGATGGAATCACTTCCTCTTCGATGGGGTCAGGCATTCCCTCACTAAACATTCTTTCAAGCAAGAAGGGTGTCTGCCCACTTCCTGATGTCCTATCCTCACTTTCTTCCCGAATGATACTAGGTATAGCTAATGATTTATGGCTCCTGTGAGGCTGAACTTGTGTAGGAAACATTGTGTCTGGGATCTTAATTTTTTTAGGTTCTGGCTCCAGTTCTCTTTGTGTTTCTTCCACCAAACCCCTTAAGTGTTGCACTCGTTCAATCTCCTCTACTGGGTTTGGGTAAGTCCCAATCTTTTTCTTGAGGGTTTTTGGCCCATGTGGCTTGTCTTTGAGAGTCTCAGTCAGTCGGGGTAGCCGAGAGGGCATTAGCTGACTTGGTTGTGGGGCAGGAGGAGTTTCCTTTGTTTCCCCCAATTTATGTCTTTGCTTGATTCTCCTTTGTTGTGTTCCCGAGTGGGTTCCTCCCTTAAAGTAGTGTCTTTGGTCTCCATGGTTTCTATTGAATCAGAATCATCTTCAGGATCATTCATATACACAAGGTCGTCTCCTGTCCCTATATTAGTCTTTGAACTAGGTTTGGAGCTTGTGGCATTAAGCGATCTCTTCTGTCGCGTTTTCTTTTTCTTTGCTCGAGCAATTGATGCAGTATCCCTCTCTTCAAGAATGTAGTTTTGATTTTGAAGCATTGACCGTGTGACTACATTTGCGGGTACAACAACAGGTGTGGTTCCTAGTGCCTCATTGGTGACCTCAACCAAATGCAATGGCATAATCTTGGGTGCCCTTGGATTATGTGGACATTGAGCAATCAAATGATCTATGCCACAACGATTACATGTAAGTACCGGCATTCCTGACGTGCTCCCTTGATCTGGTTGCATTTGAGTAGCGATCTTCTATAGCCTATTAGGGCACTCCGCTTACACGATGCGGTCCACCATAATCATAGCATTGAAGAGGTGGTCTCCTGGCAAAGGTATTAAGGTTTTGCCCTGGAGAGACGGAATAACTCTCTCACTTGTAGCAAGAGTAGTACGATCCACACGTAGCTCAATCCAATGGGATTTGCATCCCTTTCGGAGCTAGGGATTCAACCCGTACCGGTGCACAAAAGCTTATCCAATTAATGGAGAGAATGCTAAGAAAACTACTACTATTGACATAGATTCAACACACACTCAAGCTCAATCTTGCCATACTCATTCACTCATCATCCCACTCCTTCATACATCCAAACAAGAAGAAAGCTAAGCTATTGCATACACAAGCTCAAAGCATCCTTCATTCTCAAAATCTTACTCCCAAGCATGCACACAAACCTTGAAGCTAACAACAAAGAAACATGCATACTAGAGAATAGACAAGAGAAGAGAGACAAACATCACTCATTGCATTGAATTAACAAAAGAATAGAACTTACAACAATGTTGATGGGGAGTGAGAAGAGCTTGCACCTCTATGGAAGAACAGGGAGAGCTAGTCTCAAGAGAGCTCAAACATGAGTTTGCCCAATGTGTCCATGCTCTCAAATGAGCCACCTTTTATACAAAAATTCTAGAACTCTCAAAAGTTCCCATGTGGGATTATTGTGAAGCCCTCTCCCACATTCATCTACAAAGTGGAACTCTTTACAAGAGCCCTAAGTATCTTTTTTGTTGCTTCCTTGTATTGATCTTCATTTGCATGCAACACTCCCCTCTTCCTATTTTGCGCACGTCCTCGAGCGCGGTAGTAGCAAGAGCTGCAACAAAAAAACACTTGATACATTGAAGTCTTTTATTGAAAAAGAAAAAGAAAAGAAAACTCAGCAATGATAATTTTCACACGTGAGCATACAAGTGCAAGGCTGATTAAAGTTTTAATGAGTACTAAAATAGGTGAGTAAAGACTAGATAAAGTGAGACTTAAGTGGTAGATAATGCTATGCAAAGGCAAGTGTGCTTTGTACACCGCCGGTTATGACCGTAGTCTCAATGTCCTACAAGTATGTAAGTTATTCCTAAGTGGCATACCTACTCCTAAATATGAGCAAAGGTGATTGGAACTCTCGTTTTTTTTTTCTTTTTCTTTTTTGATATGTGTGTAGAAGGTGATAAAGATTAAGGTTCTATCCCAAAGAGACCCAAGCAATGGCCAAGAGACCTCCGCCAAGAGAATCTAAAGACCGCTAAGTATCTCAAGGGCGACAAACCCTTTTTCTTTCTATTATGATCTAAGGAGTACCCCTTGAAGATGAAAGCATCGGTCTTGAGGGCCCATAGTGTACCCCCGAGTCCTACCAACATCTATCAAGGCGATAGATTCCTCAAAGTTCTTCTTCTGAAGTTTTTAAACATCAGTGTTCACCCCATGGAAACCAAGGCATCGGCCCCAAGGTGCTTAAGACAACCTCAGGTCCTACCAAGCATTTCACATGGCGGTAGAAACTTCCTGTCTCAATTTATTTTGGATATATATTTTTTAGGGTACATTTTCGTAAATTTTTATTACTCCTAGTACCTAGCTCATATCTAAGAGGTAGCTACCACTAAGGATAACTAATATACCTTGAAAACATAAGTACTTGGCATACTCCATTGGTATATATCCTACACTGTCTTTAAATAGAAATATCTTTTACTAAGTCTTCTAAGACTCTAGAACTCACTCACCATATTTTAACAACTAATCAAAAACTGAAACCAGCCAACATTGTGTGAACATGCAAACCATATATTCGAAAGATAAGAGCACATAAAGAAAAAAAGTTTAAGATCTGAATACACCTGTTGTAGTGCCCTGTTGATGTTGTTCATTTGCATTGATGAATTGCTGATTTTGGTGCAGATTGCTCCTCCTTGATCTTTGTAGGCGTAGCATGTCTCCCCCCTTCCTAATTTGTGTGCAAGGTAGGTGGACTAGTGGGGCGTGTTTGATGCTCTTGTTTTAGCGAGGATCTCTGCAAAATTTTTATTAACAAACACGAAAAGAAAAGAAAAAATAAAATTTGCCATTGGTGCCAAACACCGAATATAGCCGAGGGGAAAAAACCCAATGGGAGAAAAGTGCCCTGGCTTGTCGATCTTATTGTGGAGTCGATGTGCTTACCCTTGCGCTGGTGGTGGAGATTATCTCAAAAAGAACATAATTCTCTAAAGGCGTAAGGCACCACACTATTCAAACATTGATCTACCAAAGAGCTTCAATTGTAGTGTTAATGCCTTATCTTTGGTGTTAGGTATGTCCTTCTTGAGTGAAAATTTTATCAATTGTCTTGGGATTTGAGCAAGATAAGAGGATTTAGGCTTTGAAATGCTAGAATCTATGCTCAAATGAGACTCCTTTGGAGTTGGATGTGTCTTAGGTACACCAGTTGATGGTTGAATTGTGTTACAAGGAGAATTTGGGACAACTAGAGACTCATTACATGTTTTAGGAAGATCAACACAAGTAGATTTGTAGGTGCTATCACAGCCACCTTTCCTTTCTTGAAGAGTTTGTGTTGATTTCTTTTGTACCCACTGATATGGAAAATTAAGGGAGGCTCTTGGAACCTTTCTGAAACACTCTTTTACCTTTAGCAATCCATGGCATTTTGGAAGCCAAATTGCTGTTGCACCCTCATAATAGTCTTGTGCTTTGAGCACATGTTTTGGGACCCATCGATTGACAATCCAAGGTTTAGGCTTGGAAATGATGTGCTTCTTAAGAGGCTTAGCAACTGGACTAGATGGTACAAGTTTGTACGCATATTTGGGTAGCCACATTGATAATTCCTTCTTACCTGGCCTTCTTTGTGCAGCAACTAGATTAGTTGGAACATGCCAGCCATGGCCCTCACTTGAGTACTCATCAATTATCCACATCATTTGTTTTGGAGCTTGTGTCTCTTTCTTATCAGCATCATTAACAGATTTGAGTGTTAAATTCTCAACTGAGACTTCCTCGACATGCATAGTTGTTGTGGATGCATTCCTATAGTACAAATCATCTCGAAGGTTATGTGGTTGTACCATTCGTATAGGAACAATATCATATCCATCTGAGTCACAGAATTGAATTGGCTTCGGTAAAGCACATGTCGATAAGGTTGCAAGGACATGACTCCATTCTAATGGATCAATTAAATGCTCAGGGAAGGGTTGTGGAATGTATGCCTCGTCTGATACACTTCGATTACCCTTAAGTCTCTCAGTGTTGAAATCCCTACATGAGGCTCCGCACATCCATAGATCTTCTCGCCCATCTGACAATGTAACTCTTGAGCCCTCAGATGAAGCGGAATCAAACTCATCTATTGGAGACCTTGTTACATCACAATATGAGTGATTCCTTAGGTTGACCCTTGTGATGACAGAATCATGTCGGAGGTACAAGTAATTGTATCCCCAATCTTGAATCATTTGAAATTGTCGCATGAATGGTCTACCCAATATCACTTCGTAGTTTGGATGCTTTCCGAAATCCACTACTGCAAAGGTATGCTCATATTCAATCCCACATGTGGTGACCAATACGTTCTCGAGCAGCCCAAGGGGATGTTCTAAGCTTCCATCTGCTAGCTGCAAGCGCATCCTGGTACTCCTCATAGCTGGTTTGTCCCACTTTTCCCAAATGGACCTTGTCACAATGCCCACTCCTGCACCACTATCAAGTATTGCAGTTGAAGATACTTTTCGCACTTCTAATGGAAGGGTAGCATTTCCCTGATCGTCTTCACAAAATTTTCCTACTTTGTTGATAGGAACTGGCATTACATGCTTTGTTTCAGAGTGTATAGTACACTCATGGTGACCCTTTTGTAACAATACCTGCTCTGACAAACATGTGGCAATATCATTCCACAACTCAGGTTTAAGCTTTATCAACTCAAGCAAAGGTAAGGTACAAGCCACTGGTGCTGACAAAATAGCCTGCACCATACTCATATCTTTCTCCTTTGTCAACCTTTTATGCATGGAGGGTATCCTCAAGGTTTGAGAACAATTCTCATATTCTCCCAGATATGAAGGTAAGGTTTTCATTGTATGCTTACTTCTAGGAGAAACAATTGTTTGAACTTCCTCCTGAATGCTTGGATGTCTAAATTTGTTTTCCGTGCCTCTGGTAAAATCCACCTCAGAGAATGGAGGCGAACTAACAGAAGACATGTTCTCATTAATTTTCTCAGTTACTGCGGCCCACATCTCATTTGCCATGTCCTCATTAGCATCAATAACTTCATCATTGTATGGGAAGACAAGGCTAGGTGGTGGCAGATTACTCCCTTTCAATTGAGTGTCAATTGGTGCAGACCTTTCGCTCTGAGCTTGTGAAATGAGCTCACTTTTCATTTCTCTACTTGATGACACTTCCAGTATAGTTTCTAATGTTGGCTTAAGAGAGGTTGGGCCCCGAGGAATAGGTGGTGGTGGTCCCTCAAGTATTGACTGAGCTTCCCTAATGAGTTGCTGATGTACAGCTAGATTGATCTTCTCCTCACGAGGGTTTGGGTATTCTTGAAGCTTCTTGGGTAGCTCAGATAAAGCTGCGATGCGAGTTCTATGAGCATCAATGATGGCCTCTAGAGTCTCATTCACTTTATCCACAAAAACAGAACCCCCAGAACTAACCTCAGTCGTACTAGCCTCATCTTGTTTAACACTAGGCTCAGGTTGAGGTTGATGTTCCTCACGCACTTCCTGGGATGTAAAAGTTTTATCCCGTATGTTTTGTTTAAAGGCTTCTTGAGAACTAGTGGATGTACTTTTAGTTTGTTTGTTTCGGTTCGTCTTCCTCCTAGTGGTCTTTTTTCTATTGGACTGTAGGGTCTTATCCACTAGATTTGTCTTTGCATCCCTAGTTCGAGGTGTCTCATCAGTTTGCATTTCTGCATTTCGTGTTTGTGATCTAGTCATGACTCTAAGTGGCACGACATCCTCATTCTCAGATGAAGGTGGCGATGGAACTGTGCCTACAAGGTTGAGTGAAACCTTAGGTTGAGAGGTGCCTGCCTCATGTGGTTTCAGCAGACAATCTTTTGGGAAGTGTTCGACACAACACCCTAGACAATATCTTTCAATCGGTGGAAACTGTTGTACTGTTGTATTTGACCGAGATGCTTGCCTAGAGCGATGTGGACAATCACGAGCCCAATGGGGTTCTCCGCACTCATAACAGGGACCCATTGGTTTGGCTTCTACTTTCCTTGGCTGCCATTGACCTGAGGGGCCTGGAGTCCTAGGTTGGTAGCCGCCTAGCAACATTAAAGAGTTTTGTTCCCCTGGTTGAGTCTCCAGTGCTTGGCTTGGGTATGCGGGACTTTCAAAGATATTTTCTTTGGATGAATATGATACATATTCTTCCTCCACATAGCCTGGGTTTACCAAGTCTCTACACATATTTGAATTGTCATAGTCGACAACCCTCACAGGAGCAGTCCCTGGAACAGGAGGTTGAGCACCAAGAACAGGTCGTGCTTGTTCTTGTGTCATCGGTGGCTTACGTTCAAAACTAGTATACTGTTGATACATTTGTGGAGCCACTCCACCCCTCGGCTGCTCACGTTCCTGTCTCATTCTCGCAATGCGAGTACAATCCTGTGTGGTGTGAGTAAAGTTCCAAGCACAGGCTTGGCACCACTTTTTTGTGGGTTGGTTTGTGACTAGAGGAGAAAAGGTATTACAGTCCTCTGTTTTATGGTCACCGCCACATGCTCCACAAAGATGAGGACCTGTAGGAAGCACACTCCTCATTCTCTGCTGCTGTTGTTGTGGCTGCATGGGTGGACGATAGGTCTGTCCCAATCTCCGTAGTACTAGGTTAGCTATCTGGTCTGGATTTACTAGCGCGCTAGACCCTGAACTTTGGTCATCACCCCATTGATTTCTAGGTTTCACCTCCGGGCCAGAACCATCTTGGAATTTGAAGTTATCGGTGAAATCCATAGCATCATGGCAACACTCATTGAAACTTGTATGCTTCTTCGCATAGAGATGTGTATGCAGTGTCGAATTTTTGAGGCCTTTTAAGAAGAGAGAAATTAATCGACTTTGGGCGGGTTTCTCATCTTCTGGGCAACGATTAATGTACTGCTTCATTCTATTTACACAGTCTCTAACACTCTCATTCTCACCTTGCTTGAAAGAGTAGATGTGTGCTACCGTGTCATGTTGAATTCCCATCAAGGAAAAAGCTGCAATGAATCTCTCTTCCAAAACTCGTAAAGAAGTTTTGTCTGAAGCCTCTAATGCCTGAAACCACGCAAGGGCTTTTCCTTCAAGAGTGAGTCCAAACCCTTCTATTTGAGTATGCTTATCAGCAACTTGCTCAGCTCGAACTGCTTGCCTAAAAGCTGCTACATGGTCGTATGGATCTCCCGACCCTTCATATTTCTTTACCAATTTCTGAAGAGTTGATGGCCTTACTTGTCGTGAATACTCATCATAGGGCCTACGGCCTCTCACTCTCAGTGGAAATTGTTCCTCTCTTTGGAAAGATGGTCCACATGTTTCCAAAATTGGTGTGGGTACCCTATTACCAGCCTCACCAAACCCTTCCAAAGATCTTGTCACCCTTGTTTCAGGAGGTGCATTTATGGGAGGCCGAGTTGGCTCCCCTATCCTCCGATTGTTATAGTGAGAAAGATGTTGGTGTGGTGTGACCTGTGGTTGCACATTTGGTGTAGGACGATATCTTGGTGCTAGAGTTGGGCTACTAGCAGTGGTCCACTTAGATGTTGAAGGTCCCTCTCTAGTGAACTCCCGTAGGGGAGGAGCAACAGTTTCTCCAAGAAAGGCTGTCTCTCCTGGTTTGGCTGTATTTGTTGAGAACACTTCCATAAATAATGGTTGTCCTTTCCACGTGAGTTCCCGAATCTCCTTCCAATCTAAGGTTCGGTATTCATTGGCCCATTTATCAATTATTCTGTTCATGTGTCCTGCAAGCTTCTCAACTACCACCACATGAGCTAGAGGAAGATCTAGCTGTGGCAATTTAGTTGTGGCATAATATCCCTCTAACGAGTCCTTATAGACTTCTTGAAGTGGGTCATCCTGTAAGACCTTTGTCACAGGAATTTGTCGTACAAACTCCCATTGGCATTCAGCCCCCTGATCCAGTTTGCTCTTGCCTTTCCTATCCCTTTCCAAATTTAGATCTACAAGAAGTAAATCATCTATGGATGGCTTTGAGGACTGGGCATTGGATGGTCCAGGCATGTCCGGCTCGATGAGCCAATCATCTCTAGACACCCTTGCTCTGGAAAGTTCTGATAAGTCTAAGAACTCGGTTTTAGAGAGCTCCCCTAATTTGTCTACCTTTTTTGGATGGTAGGTGACTTCGTAGCGAACACCATCTCCACCCATGTACATGTTACCCTGGTCATTGACTAGAGGTGCTCTATCAAGTTCTGAGAATATGTCGGCTATCTTAACAAGATACCGTTGTTGTGGGTCCCTAAAGATCTCAGCTCCTTGAGCATTTGTGTAGACATATTGGAGTCTCACATTGAGTGTTAACCCCATGGTGTCGGCTTCAAATGGATTAAAGGATCTTGAGGGTGTTCTATTTGGGGCTACGGGATGACTATTTGTCGGTCCTAGATTGTCCATGGACAATGAACTAGTTGTTCTAGAGGAAAGGGTATCGGATTGAGATTCAGAAAGGGTTTCAGCAATATCTGCCAAATTGCCTACCGATTGGGTCCCACTTTCTTGCGTAGGCACTCTAGAAGGTGCCCTAGGTCCTATGGCAGAATCTACACAACGTCCCGACCGCAAGTGCATAAGGTCAAATTTTTTTGGTTTTGTTATGTGTTTTTGTTTTGTTTTGGTTTTGGTTTTTGTGTTTTGTTTTTTTTTGATAAAAATATATATATATTTGTATATATATATATATATTTTTTACCCTACCTAACCACTAAAGGCAACTAAAAATGGGTCTGTGTGGCGTAACTATCTACCCTATTTTTTTGTTATTTGTTTGTTTTTTTTAATGTTTTTTTTTGATTTTTTGATTTTATGATTTTTACTTTTTTTTAACACAAAAATTATGAATCACACTAAAAAATACTAATTATGCACAAAGTTACAAAAATTTAAAAAATGCAAGTTAAACTAATTATGCAAAAAAATTAAAGAATGAAGAATTACAGAATATGCAAAAAATAATAGACTCCTAAAAAATCAACAATTTTCTTTTGTCTTCTTTTGTTTTTTCCTCCTTTTTTGGTTTTTTTTTTGTTGGTTTGTTTTTGTTTTGTTTTTTTTTGTTTTTTTTAAATAAAACTAATAAATTTCGTACCAAATATAAAAAATATGAATTTACTAATTATGCTTCATTTACAAAACTTCTAAAAAATAAAAATAAAAAATGCAAGCTTCTTTATTATGCAAAAATTTAAATGATGAACAATGATTTCGAAATAAAAATTGTTTTTTTTTCTTCTTTTTCTTTTTCTTTTTTTTCCTTTTGTTTTGTTTTGTTTTTTTTTTGGTTTTGTTATATTACAAAAATTTAAAACATTGCAAATTACCCAATTATGCTAAAAAATACAGAAATGAAAAAATAAAAAATATGCACACAATATGGACTCCTAAAAAATAAAAAGATTTTTTTTTATTTTAATTTTTTTATTTTTTTTTAATTTTTTCTTTCTTTCTTCTCTCTATATTTTTTTTAAAAAAAAATTTTCCACTATTCTTTTTTTTCTTTTTTTCTTTTTTTAATCTCTTTTTTTTCTTTAAAATAAAAAATATTATTTTTTTTGTTTGTTTTTTTTAATTTAAAAATAAAAAAACATAAAAATTAATTAAAAAATAAAAAAAATAAAAAAAATGAAAAAAATAAAAAAATCCACTAACCTTATCGTCTGCTCGCCGCTCGCCACACCGCTCGCCGGATTTCCCGCCGGCGCACACCGTTTTGTTTTTGCCTGCTTGCTCCAGCCTAGCGCCAGCTGCTCTTTTCCACTCGGCCGGCTTCCACACAGTCACCTTCCAGCCACCGTCTGCCAGCTGAGGCCTCTTCACTACCTTCTTCTTTCTCCTTCGGCCACTTCACCCAGGCGCCCTCCACTGACCAGCCTTTGCTGCCTGGCCTTCTTGCAGACTTCCCGTCGGCCTTCCACTACCCGCCTTCACACTGTTGCTGCGCCCGATGAAAACGCCCCCCCACAGCGCCTTCTTCGCTCGTCAGTCCACCTCCACTGCCCGCTTCGACCTCTGCTGGCCGCCTTGCCTACAGCTTCGGCCACCTCCACTGCTCGCCTCAGACCTCTGCTAGCCGCCTTGCCTACAGCTTCTCGCTCAGCTTCTCATGCCAACCGACTCTCGGCCTTCTGCAAAGGCCCTACAACCGCCACCTCCACGCAGACGCTTCTCCACGCCGCCTTTCGCCTGCGCTCTTGCCGACGGCCTCCTCCTCACCGTCCACCTTCGGCTGTTGGCCTTTGCCGCCACCTTCACTCCACGTCACCCAAAGCCTTAGTATATATATAACTATATATATAGATATATATATATATATATATATATAGTTTTCTTTGCTCGCTTATGCCCACACTGGCGGCCGCCTTCCACTGCTGTTGCTGCACCCAATGAAGACGCCCCTCCGCCTTCTTCCACGCTTCAGCATATAAATATATATATATATATATATATATATATATATATATTCTTTGCTGCGCACGATGGAAACGACTCTCCACAAAACTACAAAACAACAAAACGATAAAGGAAAAACAGCCGTTTCACTACTTCCTACCAACTTCTTGCAAACCTCGTCAAAGATGAAAAAACTGAAAGTACTTAAATCTGAATAATGGCGGGATTTCTCTACCGCAATGGGGTTAAAATTTTTTTCTTGCTTCTCATAAAAAAAATGAAAACACACAAGGCGCCCTTGAGATCACACACTCAATGCCCTAAACCTCAAAATAAAAAGAAATAGTGGTAGTAATGCAAGCTTCTCAACCGGTTTTGAGTCTTCTCCCCGGCAGCGGCGCCAATGGAGAGACGGAATAACTCTCTCACTTGTAGCAAGAGTAGTACGATCCACACGTAGCTCAATCCAATGGGATTTGCATCCCTTTCGGAGCTAGGGATTCAACCCGTACCGGTGCACAAAAGCTTATCCAATTAATGGAGAGAATGCTAAGAAAACTACTACTATTGACATAGATTCAACACACACTCAAGCTCAATCTTGCCATACTCATTCACTCATCATCCCACTCCTTCATACATCCAAACAAGAAGAAAGCTAAGCTATTGCATACACAAGCTCAAAGCATCCTTCATTCTCAAAATCTTACTCCCAAGCATGCACACAAACCTTGAAGCTAACAACAAAGAAACATGCATACTAGAGAATAGACAAGAGAAGAGAGACAAACATCACTCATTGCATTGAATTAACAAAAGAATAGAACTTACAACAATGTTGATGGGGAGTGAGAAGAGCTTGCACCTCTATGGAAGAAGAGGGAGAGCTAGTCTCAAGAGAGCTCAAACATGAGTTTGCCCAATGTGTCCATGCTCTCAAATGAGCCACCTTTTATACAAAAATTCTAGAACTCTCAAAAGTTCCCATGTGGGATTATTGTGAAGCCCTCTCCCACATTCATCTACAAAGTGGAACTCTTTACAAGAGCCCTAAGTATCTTTTTTGTTGCTTCCTTGTATTGATCTTCATTTGCATGCAACATGCCCTCTTGTGGCAAGAGCAGCCACTTGATATACAGGCTTGACTTACCCGAAATGATTGTCCATGTAGTACTGGGGAGTCATTTCAAACGTATCAATCCCATATGGAACAGTGGGATCTATATCCTCTTCATAATCCCCACATGCACTATGTGACTCACAACCCATCTGGTTTATAGGGGTAACCCTCATATGCAGAGGTTGTGTTTCTAGCACTGGCGGTGGTAATGGAACAGACTGGACTAAATTTGGGTTCCTTGGAACTATGTGTTGTGAGGAGGACGGTTGCTCGACAGGTAGTGCAGGCATCAGTGCGGGTACTTGAGGTGTGTTTGACCAGGCTAGCGGTGCCTGATTTGCTAACATATGCTTAAGTACTAGGCAATCCTTAGATTGATGGCCATACTTACCACATGTATTGCAAGTCTCATTGAATTTAACTTTGAATGTGGGACATTCACTCGTGCTATGTGGTCCTAAGCAAACCGAACACCATTGTTGCTCTCTTCTTGGGTACATATGGCTATTTTGAGGAGCTCGATTACCCCTAAAGTATTCTTGGAGAGCCTTAACTGAAGGTCAGCTATGCTCCTTGGTAATAGGTTTTATAGTCATTGGCTCATGCCGAGATACTTGCAAACTAACAGACTTTGTCTCTGAAGACACCTTTTTACCTGCAATCATCAAGTTGTCTTCTAAGTGGATTGGCATTGGCAGCAGTGACTGCTTCCCACGTCCTAAGACCTCTAATGACTAGGCCATTGTATATGTCCTCGTGGCGCAATCTTGGATGAATCTATCAAGAAGTTGGTTGTTATTGAAGTGCTCATCGGGAGTACAGTGAGAATTTAGATGCTTTAGTCGACTAATAAAGTCTCTCACTGACTGTCCTTCCTTGCATTCAGCTTTTTGGAGTTGAGATGCTACACCCAAAAGCACACCCTCACGTATATATTCTTTCAAGAACAATCTCTTGAGAGTGGGATAGTGAGTACACTCTTCAACCCTTAAAGTTCAATACCAATCTCCGGCTTTTCCACTCAAGGTTAAGCCTAAGGCTTTACACTTATGTAGCTCATTGTGCTCTTCCAAGGAATCACACACGTGTTCAAAAACTTCAATGTGCTTCCTAACATCTTCGTTACCACCATTGAAGTTCTGAGTGAGCTTGGCAACTTGTATCGCCTTGCTTCTAGGCTCTCTCTCAGGTATGCCACGCATGTTTTCCACAATAGATCATCCGATCGTTTGAGCAAACGCTGCTAGATCACCTAAGTGAGGAGGCATAGCTGGTGGACAAGAGTTGGCATTGGTCTTGGTATATATGCAGCTGACGCAGGATATGATATGTGACTAGGCATAGCTCCTCTTGGATAAGGGTTCTAATAAGGCATTCGTGGATCATACGCCATTGGCATAACACGAGGTGTAGGAGCTACATGAGCATGAGTAGCGATAGGTACATATGGTCGATATGCACTGGTATATGCACTGTTGTAGGTACTGTACCACTAGGTAGCGGTGTTGTACTAACTACAGTGGTAACGGGTGCACTTTCCATCATGCTCATCATCGGAGTAGGCATTATGGATTCCCTAATGGAACTTGCCAGATGCCAAATAATGCATCTAAACCTGGGGGGTAGAAAGGATGGTAATCAACCATTTCATTATCCCTTCTGTCCTCATCTACTTTCTCAGCTAAGGTTATGCAGGAACTATCTATGGGGAGGGGACCCTTGGATTAGGAAAATTCCTAAAGTCAAGTGGGAATGGTGTTGCTTGGAAATAGGTAAAGGGGGCCTGGGAATCAAAGACGTGTTCAACTTGGCTAATAGAATGGGTGCTGAGAAGCTTTCTCTATCCCTTTGAAGACTGGGCTTGGTTGATCACTAGAAATCTTGAACAATTCCAGCTCAAACAATTCCCCAAGTGGAAGAAGCTCCTCCCGCTCACAATTATGGCTCGTAAATACTTGGTGAAATCGGTTGGCACCCAACTAGTCATCCATTCGCTTTGGTCAGCTTGGAATGCTATCAAGACTGACCTTATCCTTTCTGAGAAGCCTAGTTACACATGGGGTATACACAGGAGAGACTCCATCTGGTGGCCAAGGATTCTCCTCCCCCCAATTGATAATGCCCAAGCTGAAGCTGCTTTGAGGATGCATAGGAAAGGAATCTGCTATTGGTGGGACATTTGGGATAGAGACATCAATTCTTGGATGTCCAAAGCTGATTTGATCAGAGACTATAATGTCTCATATGCAAAATTAGACCTTATTGGGGAAAGAATCAGCTTATGGCACCAATCCGACACCTAGCTGCTATCGATTAAAGATATGCCAGCTCACAAAGCTTTTCAATGGAAGAATAAAAAAGGACTACTCCCTATTCCCCCCAAACAGAGGATTGATCCTATCCATTGCACTTTAAACAAGAGATTGGGAATCCTTCTGGACAAAGCACAATGGTATTTTTTGTTTGCTAAGTTATGGAATAAATATGTGGAACCAAAAAAAGCATGCCTAGCTTGGTTGCTTATGTTCATTTGGACCCAGCTTAAAGCCCTCAGGCTTAACATTGGGGATGGGAAGTGCCACAGATGCAAGGAGGTTGATGATGACCTGTACATTTTCATGCACTGTCCTATTACAAAGAAATGTTTCGAGTCATTAGCCAAATGCATTCAGCTATGGAATGGCTACACCCTTGGCTGGAAAAACTTGTTACTTGGAGAAGGCATTGGTTGGGGCCTTGGAACTATGGGCTGTCTTGAGAACTGAACTATTATGGTGCTTGTGGTTACATAGACTTGATTCCATTTTTAATAGTATGCCTACCAACAGTTCGAGGCCAAAAGAGAACTTGATACATGTAGGTGAAAGATTCATACAAAGACGGATGAAAGACCTAGACACCAAGTTTCATCGTTTGCATAAGAAGGCTAAAGGAAAGCAAGTGGACCAGGTGACACAACAAATTCAGGAACTGTTGAAGATGAGAGAGTCCGTCATCTCCAAGGACGTGTCGCTCATCAAAGCACTCTATGTTTTCTGGAAGTCGCACTCAGAAAAAGCGGGAAAAGCTGGATACACAGCTAGAGAAACTTCTCAATAAAGTCAAAGGCAAGCTTGTGGAGTAGCTATGGCCTGCATTTCAGGAACTATGGGTGATAAGAAGGGAATGTCATGTGCAAGGACATTGTATTCATTAGAGCTCTCAACATGTTGTAACCTGTCTCTTTCTCTGCCCCGATTGTGACCAAACTTTGCAAGCATGTGTGGGGTTGTCCCCCACACATGCTTGCAAAGTTTGGTCCCCATCAGAGCATATTTGGGTACGATGGTATGGGTAAGGCCCGGATTTTCCATGGCCTCTTAAGCACCAAGAGACTTGAAAAATCCGCACTGGGCGCTAATTACCAATCTAAACATGCTCCAATTATGACCAAAAATTTCAAGCATGTGGGGGTGGGTCCCCCCCACATGCTTGCAAAGTTTGGTTCACATCCGAGCATGTTTGGGTACGATGGTATGGGGAAGGCTCGGATTTTCCATGGCCTCTTAAGCACCAAGAGACTTGAAAAATCCACACTGGGTGCTAATTACCAATCCAAACATACCCCGATTGTGACTAAACTTTGCAAGCATGTGGAGGTAGGTACCTACCCCCACATGCTTGCAAAGTTTGGTCCCCATCGGAGCATGTTTGGGTACGATGGTATGGGTAAGGCCCGGATTTTCCATGGCCTCTTAAGCACCAAGAGACTTGAAAAATCCGCACTGGGCGCTAATTACCAATCCAAACATGCTCCGATTGTGACCAAACTTTGCAAGCATGTGGGGGTGGTCCCCCCCACATGCTTGCAAAGTTTGGTCACAATCGGAGCATGTTTGGATTCGATGGTATGGGGAAGGCCCGGATTTTCCATGGCATCTTAAGTACCAATAGACTTGAAAAATCCACGCAGGGCGCTAATTACCAATCTAAACATGCTCCGATTGTGACCAAACTTTGCAAGCATGTGGGGGGGGGTCCCCCCACATGCTTGCAAAGTTTGGTCACAATCGGAGCATGTTTGAAATCGATGGTATGGGGAAGGCCCGGATTTTCCATGGCATCTTAAGCACCAAGAGACTTGAAAAATCCGCACGGGGCGCTAATTACCAATCCAAACATGCTCCGATTGTGACCAAACTTTGCAAGCGTGTGGAGGTGGGTCCCCCCACATGCTTGCAAAGTTTGGTTCCCATCGGAGCATGTTTGGGTACGATGGTATGGGGAAGGCTCGGATTTTCCATGGCCTCTTAAGCACCAAGAGACTTGAAAAATCCACACTAGGTGCTAATTACCAATCCAAACATGCCTCGATTGTGACCAAACTTTGCAAGCATGTGAAGGTGGGTCCCCCCCACATGCTTGCAAAGTTTGGTCCCCATCGCAGCATGTTTGGGTACGATGGTATGGGTAAGGCCCGGATTTTCCATGGCCTCTTAAGCACCAAGAGACTTGAAAGATCCGCACTGACGCTAAATACCAATCCAAACATACCCCGATTGTGACCAAACTTTGCAAGCATGTGGGGGTGGGTCCCCCCCACATGCTTGCAAAGTTTGGTCCCCATCAGAGCATGTTTGGGTACGATGGTATGGGTAAGGCCCGGATTTTCCATGGCCTCTTAAGCACCAAGAGACTTGAAAAATCGACACTGGGCGCTAATTACCAATGGAAACATGTCCCGATTGTGAACAAACTTTGAAAGCATGTGGGGGTGGGTCCCCCCCACATGCTTGCAAAGTTTGGTTCCCATCGGAGCATGTTTGGGTACGATGGTATGGGGAAGGCCCGGATTTTCCATGGCCTCTTAAGCACCAAGAGAGTTGAAAAATCCGCACTGGGCGCTAATTACCAATACAAACCTGCCCTGATTGTGACCAAACTTTGCAAGCATATGGGGGTGCATCCCCTCCACATGCTTGCAAAGTTTGGTTCCCATCGGAACATGCTTGGGTACGATGGTATGGGGAAGGCCCGGATTTTCCATGGGCTCTTAAGCACCAAGAGACTTGAAAAATCCGCACTGGGCGCTAATTACCAATCCAAACATGCTCTGATTGTGACCAAACTTTGCAAGCATGTGGGGGTGGGTCCCCTCCACATGCTTGCAAAGTTTGGTTCCCATCGGAGCATGTTGGGTACGATGGTATGGGGAAGGCCCGGATTTTCCATGGCCTTTTAAGCACCAAGAGACTTGAAAAATCCGCACTGGGCGCTAATTACCAATCCAAACATGCTCGGATTGTGACCAAACTTTGCAAGCATGTGGGGGTGGGTCTGCTTGCAAAGTTTGGTTCCCATCGGAGCATGTTTGGGTACGATGGTATGGGGAAGGCTCGGATTTTCCATGGCCTCTTAAGAACCAAGAGACTTGAAAAATTCGCACTGGGCGCTAATTACCAATCCAAACATGCTCCGATTCTGACCAAACTTTGCAAGCATGTGGGGGTGGGTCCCCTCCACATGCTTGCAAAGTTTGGTTCCCATCGGAGCATGTTGGGTACGATGGTATAGGGAAGGCCCGGATTTTCCATGGCCTCTTAAGCACCAAGAGACTTGAAAAATCCGCACTGGGCGTTAATTACCAATCCAAACATACCTCAATTGTGACCAAACTTTGCAAGCATGTGGGGGTGGGTTCCCCCCCGCATGCTTGCAAAGTTTGGTCCCCATCGGAGCATGTTTGGGTACGATGGTATGGGTATGGCCCGGATTTTCCATGGCCTCTTAAGCACCAAGAGACTTGAAAAATCCGCACTGGGCACTAATTACCAATCCAAACATGCTCTGATTGTGACCAAAATTTGCAAGCATGTTGGGGTGAGTCCCCCCCACATGCTTGCAAAGTTTGGTCCCTATCGGAGCATGTTTGGGTACGATGGTATGGGTAAGGCCCAGATTTTCCATGGCCTCTTAAGCACCAAGAGACTTGAAAAATCCGCACTGGACGCTAATTACCAATCCAAACATGCCCCGATTGTGATCAAACTTTGCAAGCATGTGGGGGTGGGTCCCCCCCACATGCTTGCAAAGTTTGGTTCCCATCGGAGCATATTTGGGTACGATGGTATGGGGAAGGCCCAGATTTTCCATGGCCTCTTAAGCACAAAGAGACTTGAAAAATCCGCACTGGGCACTAATTACCAATCCAAACATGCTCTGATTGTGACCAA
Source organism: Cibotium barometz (assembly GCF_041138505.1). NCBI lineage: Eukaryota > Viridiplantae > Streptophyta > Polypodiopsida > Cyatheales > Cibotiaceae > Cibotium > Cibotium barometz. Next base: position 7,140,750 of record NC_141096.1, on the reverse strand, counting down.
ACTTTGCAAGCATGTGGGGGTGGGTCCCCTCCACATGCTTGCAAAGTTTGGTTCCCATCGGAGCATGTTTGGGTATGATGGTATGGGGAAGGCTCGGATTTTTCATGGCCTCTTAAGAACCAAGAGACTTGAAAAATCCGCACTGGGCGCTAATTACCAATCCAAACATGCTCCGATTCTGACCAAACTTTGCAAGCATGTGGTAGTGGGTCCCCCCCACATGCTTGCAAAGTTTGGTTCCCATTGGAGCATGTTTGGGTATGATGGTATAGGGAAGGCCCGGATTTTCCATGGCCTCTTAAGCACCAAGAGACTTGAAAAATCCGCACTGGGCGTTAATTACCAATCCAAACATGCCTCGATTGTGACCAAACTTTGCAAGCATGTGGGGGTGGGTTGCCCCCCGCATGCTTGCAAAGTTTGGTCCCCATCGGAGCATGTTTGGGTACGATGGTATGGGTATGGCCCGGATTTTCCATGGTCTCTTAAGCACCAAGAGACTTGAGAAATCCGCACTGGGCACTAATTACCAATCCAAACATGCTCTGATTGTGACCAAAATTCGCAAGCATGTTGGGGTGAGTCCCCCCCACATGCTTGCAAAGTTTGGTCCCTATCGGAGCATGTTTGGGTACGATGGTATGGGTAAGACCCGGATTTTTCATGGCCTCTTAAGCACCAAGAGACTTGAAAAATCCACACTGGACGCTAATTACCAATCCAAACATGCCCCGATTGTGATCAAACTTTGCAAGCATGTGGGGGTGGGTCCCCCCCCACATGCTTGCAAAGTTTGGTTCCCATCGGAGCATGTTTGGGTACGATGGTATGGGGAAGGCCCGGATTTTCCATGGCCTCTTATACACCAAGAGACTTGAAAAATCTGCACTGGGCGGTAATTACCAATTCAAACATGCTCCGATTATGACCAAACTTTGCAAGCATGTGGGAGTGGGTCCCCCCCACATGCTTGCAAAGTTTGGTTTCCATCAGAGCATGTTTGGGTACGATGGTATGGGGAGGGCCCGGATTTTCCATGGCCTCTTAAGCACCAAGAGACTTGAGAAATCCGCACTGGGCGCTAATTACCAATCCAAACATGCCCCGATTGTGACCAAACTTTGCAAGCATGTGGGGGTGGGTCCCCCCCACATGCTTGCAAAGTTTGGTCCCCATCGGAGCAAAGTTTGGTCCCCATCGGAGCATGTTTGGAATCGATGGTATGGGGAAGGCCCGGATTTTCCATGGCATCTTACGCACCAAGAGACTTGAAAAATCCGCACTGGGCGCTAATTACCAATCCAAACATGCTCCGATTGTGACCAAACTTTGCAAGCGTGTGGAGGTGGGTCCCCCCCACATGCTTGCAAAGTTTGGTCCCCATCGGAGCATGTTTGTGTACGATGGTATGGGGAAGGCCCGGATTTTCCATGGCCTCTTCAGCACCAAGAGACTTGAAAAATCCGCATTGGGTGCTTATTACCGATTGTGACCAAACTTTGCAAGCATGTGGGGGGGGGGGTCCCCCCCACATGCTTGCAAAGTTTGGTTCCCATCGGAGCATGTTTGGGTACGATGGTATGGGGAAGGCCCGAATTTTCCATGGCCTCTTAAGCATTAAGAGACTTGAAAAATCCGCATTGGGCACTTGCATGCATGTGGGGGTGGAGTCCCCCCACATGCTTGCAAAGTTTGGTTTCCATCGGGGCATGTTTGGGTACGATGGCATGGAGATTTTCAACAAAGAATATGATAGCCAAAGTGTTAAAAAATTTAATAAAATCAAGAACATCAACTAAAATGTAATGATACTCAATAATGAAAAAACTTACAATGATATAAATATCAAATAAGTACATCAGAATGAAAATGAGCTACCCTAGCTAGTCTGAGGTTAGTCACTGCCCATAAATCTAAGTACAATGTAAGTGAGCTAACCCAGCTAGTCTGAGTTTAGTCACTATCAACGAATCAAAATCCTCATCTCTAACTACCGGCGGTCGACGTGCACGTCGAGGAGGCTGTGCCGGCTGCTGCGGGGGTCATCGAATGTCTGCGGGGAGGTCTGCCTCAAAGGCAGGATCGTGAGCTGGTGCCGGTGTACTCGGGAGCTCACGAGTCCCAAAAGCTACTATAGCCCTCTCTCTCTCTACGTCGTGCTAATGTAAGACGTCTCTGTCGATAAACCCAAAATCTATAATCTGCAATGGTACGTGTCTGCCACTCTGCTCGTGTAAGCTCCTCTGCTCTGTAGGGACACACTGCTCATGAGAAGCAGCACTGCTGCTGCTAGCACCATCACCCGAGGTGCCACTAGGACCAACACCACACCCACACGCTCATATGCTGTGATCTGGCTCTCATGTAGGACTCTCTGGTATGCATCAAACTCATGTGAGCTCCACTTAATCTCTGGAGGCACCTCGGGCTCCTGATCTCTATCATCGACGAAGGCGTCGAGTCCCAAGTCAATAGCTGATGTAAAATCAATAGGCTTGCCAGTCCTAGCATCTACTCAAATGAGGGCTGGGAGAAGATCATCAATGCCCAAAACTCTGTATGTCGCTAGGTCGACGCGTGCATAGCAAGAGGGACATGCTGAGAATCGTACTAGCTCCTGGGTGATGCAACACAAATGGAAAAAATATCCACATCCCAGGGCATATCCACCAGTAGTGTCAATGTCCTCGATACATAAAGCGTAGCACGCATCACGTAGGAAGGGTGGTTGTTCCACGGGAACACTCACGAGAACACGGATTATGGAAGGAGGCCGGAAGCAATTAATGCGAGAGAGCGGCATTGTAGTCATGGGAACATAAAGACGCACATAATTTTTCCATATTTTTGTGCTGAAGTGTAATGTAAATCGTTTTAGGCCAATGTGGGTTCTAAATGAGAGTTCTAAGTGTATTAAGCAAGGATCACTTATGGGGTTGTCCACCCATGTGTGAAAGAGGCCTAGGGTTAGGGTTAGGATTAGTGACATCTCTACAAAAGAGATGTTAGCTAAAGAAAGTGGACGTTTTTGGCCATTCTCATAAGCTATTGAGTGAAGCTCTTGAGCTCTCAAGCTATGGCAACTCTCTAACTCTCTCTATTGTACTCTAATGAGCATCAAGCTCCAATGAGTATAGCTCCACTTCTTTCTCTTAATCTATTTTAGCATCATTGAAGTAGATTAATCTATGATTAGTTGAATGCTTCTTTCTTTCTCTTGTGTATGCTGCATGCTTGTAGTGTGTGTGTGTGTAGTCTCCATTGATGCAAGCTCTTGCCCACTTCATTGGCAACGAGTTATTCATGGATAGACTCTCTCTATGAGCTTGTGGGTTTGTGAATGTTACATTCTATGCTTGCTTAAGCTTGTGGGTTAGTAGATGCACGCTTATGGGTTTGCAAGCATGTGACACTGAAAGTAGCGAAGACTCTGACCAATACGAATCCGAGTGTAAATCTCAAGAAGAAACTGACTCTGAGCCTGATAGGGGGTATGAATTGAATATTCACCCAAGTGTGGAAGCCATGTGCTCAAGGCCTAGGACAGTAACCTCTTGCAGTTCATCCGAGAGTGAGGGGGACAAAAGTGAACATCAATCAAGCGAGTCTGAATCTGATATAAACAAAAATTAGAAACTAGGTAAGAAGAAGACGAGACATAAGCGACAATGCTATATCGAGCTAATGTACGAGTTAGAATAAATAAAGAGAGATCCACTGCAGAATGGCTTAGTTATGTAGGAGCATATGACGCTCATCGGAAGTTAGTGGAAAATTTGGGGAGAATACCTCCAAAGTGTCATGTGGTGTAGTCCGCAACCTCATGACATCGCCCAATTAGAAATCGAAGAGAAGCCGAAACTAAGTCGTATTGCAAGAAGGCGTCAAAACCGAGAGTTAGCTCAGCAACAAAAGGAAGCAGAATTTAAAGAAAAAAGCATGGCACAACAAGAACCGGTAAACTTACACCCCGCATCCGAGCATTTCAAATCTTTTACCACAGAGGAACGTAAAGTCATCTACACAAAAGCCCAACGAACGCCTACCAATGGGAGTAGCGGTGTCTACAATTGCCCGGCGGTAGTTAAGGAGATAGAACTAGCAGATCCAGGTGAGGAGTCTAAACCAGCTTTTATTTCTCAAGACCTCACCAAGACGGAAGAAGCTACACTTAAGATGCTTCTTAAAGAATTCAAGGACATATTTGCTTGGACATACCATGATATGAAGGGTGTTCCACCCTCTGTGGTGCAACACACAATTCCAATGATTAGCACTGCTAAACTAGTTCAGCAACGTCCCTACCCAATGAATCCTAAGTATGCAAAGATTGTACAAAGAGGAAATTGAAAAGCTTATAAAATGTGAATTCATATATACCCTATTGAGCACTCAAAATGGGTTTCTCCGATAGTCATTGTACCAAAGAAGAATGGGAAACTCAGAGTGTGCGTTGATCTCAAAAAGGTTAATGCAGCCACCAGAAGAGATCATTACCCCTTACCGTATTCGGAGCATATGCTTGAAAGAGTTGCAGGCAAGGAGGCCTATAGCTTTTTAGACGGGTACTCAGGTTATAATCAGATCACAATTGCAATAGAGGACCAAGCTAAAATAGCTTTTATAACGGAGTTTGGAGTGTTTTCCTTTCGCATCATGCCTTTGGCTTAACCAATGCATCTGCAACATTGCAACGATTGATAAACACAGCCTTTAAGGAATATGTAAGGGACTTTTGTGAAGCCTTCTTAGATGTTCTTTGTGTTCATTCCTCTTGGGAGCACTTGATGTGTTTATAAAAAGTATTTGAAAGGTGTAGATTATATCGCATCTCATTGAATCCTTTCAAATGCTAATTCTGGGTTAAACAAAGAGTTATTCTAGGACATATAGTGTCCAAAAATGGGATTTCCACCGACAAAAGTAAAATCAAGGTCATTCTGGAATTTCCCCCACCCGCCAACTATAAGGGAGTCCAGCGCTTTATGGAAATCTCTTATGTGTAGAAGCCTTATATGCATAAAGGTATATGCATCATTGCCGCCTCTTATGTATAAAGGCCTATGCATCATTGCCTCTTATGCATAGAGGCCTCTATGCATTATTGACTCTATGCATTCCTCTAAGGACATATAAGGGAGCTACTATCTCCCCCAAATCGTGTGGGGTGCAATGATTCTTCAAGATCCACTCACCATTTTCGCCACACCTGAGAGTGTCTAGGGCTTCTCAAGAACGAACGAGCTCTCAAAGTCACCATTCTCAAGGATGATGCTTTTTCTCATACATTGGTGGAGATGCTAGTTCGCCATTCATGGAGGATGAAAGGGATGATGACTAATGCTAGGAGTGACGGAGAGATTATACTACACAGTGGATTATGATGGGAGTGTTTTCATGGATGTCCAATGCAATAGTTTAAAAAACAGCCTAAAGTCTTGGTCAACGAAACTTTCAAGAACTCATTTTATCACGTGGGCCAAGCAAAAGACAAGGGGCAAGTAGTACATAATACATATAATGAATACATAATTTCCAAATCCCATGGGCAAGCGCTTTGATGAAGGTGGCAAAAGAGTTGCATCTCTTTAATAGGAGGTCAACCATACATTGCACGGGTAGATCATGGTGGCCCCTATTCTAGCCATTTCTACTCAGTGGTGGAGAATTATAGAGAAGTAGTTTAAAGAGAACCCACAAGGGATGTAGCTCATATATCAAGTTGATTATGATGGACCCCTCACACTAGGGCTCAAGTGAAAAAGTCAACTTTTGTGTAAAATTTGTATGACATTGTATTATCACATTTTTCCTAATTCATCTCTTTATCTTATATATAGAGGTTGCTTAAGATGATTAATTTATTTTTCTAGAGTTGCTCACGTCAACAATCATCAAAGATGCAATAAGAAAGAAACATGCTAATGGCTTTTGAAAACGAGATCATAGTTTAAGCTCCTATTGAGGTGAATTTAATATTCTTTTATATTTTCTTTTTATTTTTTCTAATAACATTATACTTGTAACCTCGATAGGGACACCCATTATTTTATTTCGGGATATTTTACTTTGGATGCATCTTTTATTTATTTCATTTACCAGGATTAATATATTTAGACAAGCTGTGTGTGTTATTATGATATGGTCAGGATTGATGTGTTTAATCAGCTGTGTGTACTGACTAATATTATTTTGAATGAAGGCACTGAATGAGCAATGGATTACGTGTTAATTGATGGTGGAACATGTGTTGCATCACTTTTAGGATATTTTGGAAGACATGTGAACACCTTTTATGGTTTTGTATTTAGGAATCAATATTTTTGTAAGGCTAAGGCCTCATACCTTTGTACATACCAAATAGTATTTTATACTTTTGATAGGCCCAAGACTTTATATTATGCTTGCTATATTTTTGTAGAGATTGTAGGTTGATAAACTCAAAAGCACTTGTGCTTTATTTTTGGATTTATCTTTTTGAAAAGCAAGTGTTTTTTTCTAATACAAGGGTCACACTCATCTCAAGCGAATCTTATATCGACAATAATTTCTACTCTATTTTTCATCCTTCTTGTTTATTTAATTTTATTTATTAAAGTTTATGCTTTTAATTTATACAAATATATGTTATGCTCTAATTTTTGTTTAACACAAAAATTCCATGTCCAACAAATTCAATATTTAGTAATAGATTTCCATTCAAAGTGAATAGTGTGCAAAAACAACATGCCGGTTAAAAAGTAACCATTCCTTCTTTCTTTAGTCCATGACAAAAAGTATTGATGTACCGCTCCCTGGAAATAATTTGCCTTTTGATAGAGGCACCTCAAGAACTTTGCAATGGAATCAATAGAATATAGCTATCACGAGCATTTTCAAAGATGGGACTGCCGTGAAACAAAAAAACTCTGTTTTCAAAGATGGTTTTTTTTTTGGTTTTTTTTGGAGACTAATCACACACTGCGATGTCATGCATGACGTTTGTGACCTCTCAACCACAGCTGATTACAAGCTTTATATACAGCACCTGCTGCATTACTACTACAACACCACGATTAGGAGGTAGATCCCTCAGTATACGCTGTGTGTATACAGGAAGAAGGAGACTAGAAACTTCCATTTATTCGTTGAGAATGGAGGAGGGCCATGAAGCAGCAGCAACAGCAGCTGTGCACTCGGCTAGTGTAGCAGATCGATGGAGCTTGCGAGGGCATACGGCACTAGTAACGGGAGGCACTCGCGGCATAGGGTGAGCGCCGTGAGGCCACGGCGCAAAAGCATCCTCAGCTCTTCTGGTATGATCATCTCATGTGTGTGCCCAAGCTGTACCTTTGTCACTGAACTAATTCAGCTTCTGTGCAGGAAAGCAATAGTAGAAGAGCTCGCGGGGTTGGGGGCGGCCGTGTACACGTGCTCCCGCACGCGCGCGCACGTGGAGGCACGTGTGAATGAGTGGAGAGAGTCCGGTCTGAAGGTGGAAGCCTCGGTGTGCGACGTCAGCTCACGTGCGTCACGAATCGAACTAATGCAGCAAGTCTCCCAGCATTTCGGCGGGAAACTGGACATCTTGGTTAGACCCTCTTGCTCGTGGTTGAGTTTACGATTAATCCTGCCAACTCGTTGATCTCGTGCAACATTAGAACCGCCATGGTTATTGCCTTGGAATGAGCTAATTACTGATAATTAGTGTTAATCCGGCAGGTTAACAACGTGGGCACTATAGAGTTGAAGCCCGCGGTTGACGTAACGGAAGAAGGTTATGCGTCTGTGATGAATACAAACCTGGAGTCAGCTTTCCACTTTGCGCAGCTGGCTCATCCTCTGCTCAAAGCTTGTGGCAAGGGTAGAATCGTCTTCATTAGCTCCGTTGCCAGTTTGACAAGCGTCTCTTTTCCATGTAGCACATACGGAATGTCTAAAGGTACAACATACATACATACATGCCGCCGGCCAATGACAATCAATCCTTTAATTGTGGTTGAAAATAACAACACAGTCCTGCACGCTGCTTGGCACTGACGTTGCAAACAACAACATACATACGGCAGGCAATTAACTATGGGCATGATGGACATGACAATGTATTAGTCTTCTGTTTCTTTAATTAATTAAGAGCCTTACTGATGCACAGAACGTACTATATTGTTTTGCTTTGATGAATCCTTGCAGCTGCCATGAATCAGCTGGCAAGGTCGCTAGCAACCGAATGGGTTAACGATGGCATTCTTGTGAACACAGTCGCACCGGGTACCATCGAGACCGAGCTATCCGCAGAGGTAAATTACTATGTAGAATTATTATTATAATTGGGCTTGTCTGTAGTGGGGGGCTTGTCTGTAGTGCGTAACCATCCCCTTCTTGCAGTTGATTTCATGTTGACGTTGTTGTCGCTCGCAGGCCTTGGAGCGTGAATCCAATTTCCTCCGAGACATTCCTCTCGGCCGCCCCGGAGCTCCGACCGAGGCAGCTGCTGCGGTGGCATTCTTTTGTATGCCATGCTCGTCTTTCTGCACCGGCGAAGTACTTGTTGTGGACGGAGGCAGCATGGTGCGCCCACTATTTTCATAGAATGGTTGCCATATTTATTTATCGGTAAACATTCCAAACCAATATATGTCGTAAGTGTGTACGCTTGCACCATTGGTGGTGGTGATGGTAGATATTAGACTTCATAAGCATATAGATTAGACTTTATATATATATATCCACCGGTGATGGTGGTGTTAGATAGACTAGACAGATTAGACTTATATATATCCACAGTTGGTGGTGGTGGTGGATGGATGGAATAGGCTTGCATATATCCATTTTTATAATAAAGAAGAGAAGATGTTTAATCAAAACTAAGAAGATGTTTCAAAACTACATGGTGAGGTATGGTTTACACTCACACCCTACATCCATGGTGAGGAGTGGTTCACACTCACACCATGCATCATGTATGCATCCACATATGCTTCATGCACATGCAACTACTTAACTAGATTTCATAACTAGCATCTAGCAACCTCTCCCACATATGCCTCATGTGTGTTGAGGTATGGTTCACACTCACACCATGCATCATGTATGCATCCACATATGCTTCATGGATATGCAAGTACTTAACCGACACTTGTCAGCATTCCATAACTAGCATCTAGCAACCTCTCGCTCTATATATATAACTGCTTAATCGACATTGTCAGCATTTCTCATACCTAGCATTGAACCACCTACACTCTCTAAACCTCCAGTGCAGTGCCTGTTTGTGTGTGCCTATTTGTGCACTGCCTCTCTTCTCAAATAAGGGAGAGGCCCTTCACCCACCAATCTCGGGCTTCTCTCTTCCCACAAGGGAGGGCCCTTGAATGAGCATGCTTCATTGCCCCTCTCCTAAGGGGCTCGTCACCTTCTACAAGGTCACCTCTAGCTCTTCCTCTTTCCCCTCCCATGGGGCCTCTTTATTGATCTTTGCAGCACCCAGTAGTGGCCATCCATCACAAGCAGTGGCCGTCCATATATGGGGAGCTGGCACCTACTATGAGGGAGGGGGGCCGGGAGGGCTCTTACATCTCCTCCCATGGCCTCCCTCCGTGTGGCAACACACACCACCAGTGTTCTCTACACACAAAAGGGACTGTAACCATCTCTCCCGTGTCCTCCTAAAAATGGTGTCGCCCAACACACACCACCAGTGTTCTCTACACACAAAAGGGACTGTGCCCATCTCTCCCGTGTCCTCCTAAAAATGGTGTCGCCCAACGCTAAGGGGTCTCCCTATCTTAGTCATAAAAAGGGAGTCATCGTTTCTCTTTGAGGCATCCCATGCATGCAGTGGCTCTCCTCGTGGTAGCACATGCTTATTGCCAGTCCGCAAATACCACCCAAGAGAAACAGGACACCAGGCTTGTTAGGTGAAAACAAAACAAAAAACTGTCCATTATAAGCACTCTTCTTTCTAAAAAAGTAGTCGTCTCTTGAATTCATTCTCACTTTGAATTTAATAATTTCTTCCCAATTGAGAAAGCAACACCTACCAATTGTTAAACATATTGCCCAACCACCAAAATTTAGTACCCAATCTCACATTTTAAAAAAAAAAGGTTGTTGCCATAGTAATTTTAGGAACCAAAGCAAAGCAGTATGAGCGGTGAGGTCAGGAAACCAACCCGAGACCCATGGGGCTTTGGGGGTATGCTAGACCACCACCGAATATCATGCATCTATATAGGGATGAAGTGCAAGGAGAGGCAAAGCATGGAGGCATCGGTAATGACCTCGAAAGGCTCATATCTAAGCACACATAGAATGCACTCACGGATTATGTAGGCACATTAGGCCTCCCGTGTTGCCGTGGGGGCTACATGGTGTCGTGTGCACCAGGGGATGCCCTCCCCACCTTGATGGCAACTATGCCAATGCGAAAATGGAACCGAGCGGAAGGAAAAACAGTGGAAATGGCGAAGCCATCTGGGATAGCGAGCCGTGCCAAGCTAATGGGCTGATGAGAGGCCGGGCCTGTTGGATCATGGACTTGAGATGGATGGAATGACTTGAGTCCATAAGGCCGTTGAGCCGAGCGAGGGATACATGAGACGGGTGTGATCTGACAAGGTGATATCGCCCTATGATGCGCTCAATGGTCGATCGAGCCGAGTTGCATGACGAGTTGGCATGATGGGTTGCCATGCGGCCCGATGTCCAAGACCCTGATCTTGGGGTCCGTGACACTTGGTATCAGAGCAAAGATCATCGAGAAGCTCACATGGGGGCGTGTGATACTAGGACGGCAAGAAATCTAGGAAAATCATCAAAACGGCGAAAATAGCAATTTGAGCAGGACTATGTGACGACCATAGAGCCAACGGCACAAAAAGTAGCCAACAACAGAAAAAAGCATTTTTGAGCATCAAGACGATGGAATTTTCCCATGATTACATATACTTGTAACACGATCCTATGGATGAAGGGTACAAGATGGCATACTTGGTTAGGCCCGCCACCACGGATCCGCGCTGCAACTACGGAAGCTTGAATAACAAAGCAGCTCTAGATGGAGGCCCCAAACGATGGAATTTGGAGACATGTTATATATGAAGAATGCAATTATGCAGTCTGTTTTGTGAAAATCCATATAGTGGACGAGTGAGCTATTTGGCATGTGGAACGAATGATTGGTAAGGAAGGTATCATGGTGCAAGTCCAACTGAGTTGTTTGCAAGGGCCAATTTTCTAATAAAGGCCCAACATGCTCATATGAGATGATTTAGAGACACATAAACTTGGTCCTCATGGGGTTGATAGCACTTCAAAGAATGAGAAGAACAGCGAGCTCGGGACCTCACATGAGATAACCACCATGGAAGGTGAAGCTTTGAAGAAAAATGGCAAAGAAAGGTAATCAAGATAAGTGGCACATTATGGACTAGTAGCACTTGATTTCCTAGTTACGGACTGGGAATGCCAGAATAAGATCATTGTCATAGGAACCAAGGAAAACATGTGGAGCTAGCCAAACAATATGATCTAGGAGGCATATCTTTTCAAGACACATATAGATATGAGCTAAAGGGAACGTGGAATGTTTGAATGCATGAACATATGGGAATTGAGAAAAATCAACATGAGGAATAGACGACAATACATGTGCCAAGGAGAAATAGTGTGGGAAGCCGAATCAACTTGAATCAGGTCATTGGCCAAAATGCATAGCTGTGAAGCTACATGGATGTAGATGAAATGGGTTGAAAGTAACATGATGCAAGATCGAAGAACCCATGGAGGTGAAGGCTTGTAATTGTGAAGATGGAGACTAGCATCATGAGGCAAGTATGAAGAAGTTCAACAAAGCAGAGAAGACTTGTTCTTGTGCAGACGCATGGAAGAAGTTTGCATGTGACTATTAACACCAGCATAGTGTATCGTGAGGGGCGTGTTAGGTATCCTCTTGGAAGAAATGGCATGTGGATGAAACCCACACGGTCGATGAAAGGTGGAATCATAATGAAATGCATATAGATATCAATGAAACAACAAAAGGGGCCATGTATGCAACCAAAGCGACTGGTTATGGGGTTGGCAGCCAATCTTATGAAGATATGATGCGGTAGGTATGGGACCATCATGTCGGCATGGTACCCATATAATGTAAAACATAAAAGAGAAAAGAACAAAAAACAGTCCATTATAAGTACTCTTCTTTCTTAAAAAAACTAACTAGTGGTGAATTCATTCACTTTGAATTTAATGATTTCTTCCCAATCAAGAAATCAACACCTACCAATTGTTAAACATATTTCCCAACCACCAAAATTTAGTATGCAATCTCACATTTTTCTTAAAAAGGATGTTGCTATAGGAGTTTTAGGAGCCAAAGCAAAGCAGTATGAACGGTGTAGTCGGGAAACCAACCTGAGACCCATGGGGCTTTGGGGGTATTTTAGACCGCACTGAATATCATGCATCTATATAGAGATGAAGTGCAAGGAGGGGCAAAGCTTGGAGGCATTGATAATGACCTCGAAAGGCTCATATCTAAGCACACATAGAACGCACTCACGCACCGGGTAGGCACATTAGGGCTCTTGTGTTTCTGTGGGGGCTACATGGTGCCGCATGCCCCGGGGGATGCCCTCCCACCTCGACAACAAGTATGCCGATGCAGAAATAGAACCGATGGAAGGAAAAAGGGTGGAAAGGGCAAAGCTATCGGGATGGTGAGCCATGCCGAGCTGATGGGCCGATTGGATCATGAATTCAAGATCAATGGAATGACTTGAGTCCACAACATTGTGGAGTTGGAGCCGGGGATACATGAGACGAGTGTGACCCGACAAGGTGATATCACCCTATGACATGCTCAATGGCCGATGTAGCTGAGTTGCATGATGAGTTGGCATGATGGGTTGCCTTGTGGCCCAATGTCTAGGACCTCGATCTTGGGATCCGTGTGACACTTCGTATGAGAGAAGAGATCATCCGGAAGCCCACATGGGGGCGTGTGATTCCAGGATGGCAAGAAATTTGGGAAAATCATCAAAGTGACAAAAACAACAATTTGAGGAGGACTATGTGATGACCATAGAGCTGACGGCACCAGGGATTTAATATTCATGTGATTATAAGATCTTTTGTGATAATAACACATGTGAACAAGTTATTCACATGTTCTCATGTTACCGTTCACAAAATAACAGGTCACTTGCCATTTGGGAACCCCTTAAAATCTTGGCTACACATTGGAATAAGCTATTCACATGTTCTCATGTTACCGTCTTCACATAATAGCAGGTCAGTGGCCACCTAAGAAGATTTTTTATGCCCGACAAAGATAATTTTTTTAGGCTCTTGTGAAAGCTTTGTGAATATAACATGTGATCACAAGATTTTTTGTGTTATTAACATGTTCACATGTTCTCGTTTACGTCAGTGAAATCCCTGGACGGCACGAAAGGTAGCCGACAACAAAAAAACACATTTTTGAGCATCAAGACGATGGAATTTGCCCATGATTACATATACTTGTCACATGAGCATGTTTATGCAGGGTACAAGATGGAATTCTTGGTCAGGCCCGCCCCACGGTGGGCTGCAGATACGGAAGCTTGAATAACAAGGCAGCTTCGGACGAAGACCCAAAGCGATGGAATTTGGAGACATGTTAAATATGAAAAGTGATTAGTTTTCGGAGAAGAATATAGTTATGCAGTCTGTTTTGTGAAAATCCGTAACTGACCAATGAGCTATTTGACATGTGGAACGATTGGTTTGAATGAAGGGAAGGTATCAATTAGGGTGCAAGTTCAACTGAGTAGTTGGCAAGGGCTACTTTTCTAATAAAGTCCTAACATATATATATGAGGGGAATTAGAGAGACATGAAATCGATCCTAGTGGGGTTGACAGCACTTCGAGTGAGAAGAACAGAGCCTCACATGAGATAACCACCATGGAAGGTGAAGCTTTGAAGAAAAATGGCAAAGGAAGGCAATCAAGATAAGTGGCACATTACGGACTAGTAGCACCTGACTTTGTGGTTGCAGATTGGAAACGCCACAACAAGATCATTGTCACAAGAACTAAGGAAAACATGTGGAGTTAGCCAAATGATATGATCCGGGAGGCATATCTTTTCAAGACACATATGGATATGAGCTAAAGGTAACATGGAATGTTTGAATGCATGAACATATGGGAATTGAGCAAAATCAGCATGAGGAATAGACGACAATACATGTGCCAAGAAGAAATGGTGTGGGAATCCATCTGATCGTTTTACTTGTTGGTCTTTGATACTATCTTGTGCTTAGACATAGTATAGATATCCATTCTTTCCTGAGAAGTGAGGTGGTGGTCGAGAGTGTTCATTCTCAAACTCCTCATCTTCTTTTTGTATTCTCTCACATCATTCCCTCTCATCTTGTTTACGGATTCTCTTATGGCTCTTATAGCATTTACGTTTAGGTCGGCTTCGAAGGATCTCTACTTGAACCTCCCTTCCTCTCAAGAGTAGGCGTGCCTTTCCTAACTCTTCCTCGGGGATTATCACATCATCATCAAAATCAGAGTCCCATCCATCTTCCTTATCAGCATCATTAGCAGATTTGAGTGTTAAATCCTCCACTGAGACTTCCTCTACATGCAGTGCTGTTGTGGATGCACCCCCATAGTACAAATCATCTAGAAGGTCGCGTGGTTGTACCATTTGTATAGGAATAATGTCATATCCATCTGAGTCACAAAATTGAATTGGCTTAGGTAAAGCACATGTCGCTAATGTTGCAAGGACATGACTCCATTCTAGGGGATCAATTAAGTGCTTAGGGAAGGGTTGTGGAATTTATGCCTCATCTGATACACGATTACCCGTAAGTCTCTCAGTGTTGAAATCCTTACATGAGGCTCCACACATCCACAAATCTTCTCGCCCATCTCACAATGTAACTCTTGAGCCCTCAGATGAAGCAGAATCAAACTCATCTATTGGAGACCTTGTTACATCACGATATGAGTGATTCTTTAGGTTGACCCTTGTGATGATAGAATCATGTCAGAGGTACAAATAATTGTATCCCCAATCTTGAATCATTTGAAATTGTCGCATGAATGGTCTACCCAATATCACTTCATATTTTGGATGCTTTCCAAAATCCACTACTGCAAATGTGTTCTCATATTCAATCCCACATGTGGTGATCAATATGTTCTCTAGCAGCCCAATGGGATGTTCTAAGCTTCCATCTGCTAGCTGCTGCAAGCGCATCCTAGTACTCCTAATAGCTGGTTTGCCCCACTTTTCCCAAATGGACCTTGTCACAATGCCCACTCCTGCACCACTGTCAAGTATTGCAGTTGAAGCTACTTTTTGCACTTCTAATGGGAGGGTAGCATTTCTCTGACGTCCTCACAAAATTTTCCTACTTTGTTGATAGGAACTGGCATAACATGCTTTGTCTCAGGGTGTATAGTACAATGATGGTAACCCTTTTGTAGCAATACTTGCTCTGACAAACATGTGGCAATATCATTCCACAACTCAGGCCGAAGCTTTATCAAATCAAGCAAAGGTAAGGTACAAGCCACTGGTGCTGACAAAATAGCTTGCACGATACCCATATCCATCTCTTTTGTCCACCTTCTATGCATGGAGGGTATCCTCAAGGTTTGAGAACAGTTCTCATATTCTCCCAAATAAGATGGTAAGGTTTTCATTGTATGCTTACTTCTAGGAGAAACAATTGTTTGAACTTCCTCCTAGATGCTTGGGCGTCTAAAGTTGTTTTCTGTGCCCCTGGTAAAATCCACTTCAGAGAATGGAGGTGAAATAATAGAGGACATATTCTCATTAACTTTCTCATGAATTGTTGCCCACATCTCATTTTCCACGTCCTCGTTAGCATCAATAACTTCATCATTGCATGGGAAGGCAAGACTAGGTGGTGGCAGAATGCCTTCTTTCAATGGGGTGTCAATTGGTGCAGACTTCTCGCTACTATGAGCTTGTGAGATCAGCTCACTTTTCATTTCCCAACTTGATGACAGTTCTGGTATGGTTTCTAATGTTGGCTTAAGAGAGGTTGGGCCCCGAGGGATAGGTGGAGGTGGGCCCTCAAGTATTGATTGAGCGTCCCTAATGAGTTGCTGATATACAGCTAGATTGATCTTCTCCTCCACGAGGGTTTGGGTATTCTTGAAGCTTCTTGGGTAGCTCAGATAAAGCTACAATGCAACTTCTATGAGCATCAATGATGGCATCTAGAGTCTCATTCACCTTATCCACAAAAACAGAACCCCCAGAACTATCCTCGATTGTACTAGCCGCATCTTGTTTAGCACTAGGCCCAGGTTGAGGTTGATGCTCCTCATGCACTTCTTGGGATGTAAAAGCTTGATCCTTCATGTTTTGTTTAGAGACTTCTTGAGAACTACTAGATGCACTCTTAGTTTTCTTGTTGCGGTTCTTTTTCCTCCTAGTGGTCCTTTTTCTATTGGAATGTAGGGTCTTGTCCACTAGATTTACCTTTGCATCCCTAGTTTGAGGTGTCTCATCAGTCTGCATTTCGGCATTTCGTGTCTGTGATCTAGTCATGACTCTAAGTGTCACGACATCCTCATTCTCTGATGAAGGTGGCGATGGAACTGCCTCTACAAAGTTGAGTGAGGCCTTTGGTTGAGAGGTGCCTTCCTCATGTGGTTTCAGCAAACAATCCTTTGGAAAGTGTTCTACACAACACCCTAGACAATATCTTTCAATTGGTGGAAACTATGGTACTGTTGTATTGGATCGAGCTGCTTGCCTTGGGTGATGTGGATAATCACAAGCCCAATGGGGTTCTCCGCACTCATAACAGGGGCCCATTAGTTTGGCTTCTACTTTCCTTTGCTGCCATTGACCGAGGGGCCTGGAGTCCTAGGTTGGTAGCCGCCTAGCAACATCAAAGAATTTTGTTCCCCCGGTTGAGGCTCCAATGCTTGGCTTGGATATGCGGGACTTTCAAAGAGATTTTCCTTGGATGAATATGATGCATATTCCTCCTCCACATAGCTTGGGTTTACCAAGTCTCTACACATATTTAAATTGTCGTAGTCAACAAACCTCACAGGAGCAGTCCCAGGAGCAGGAGGTTGAGCTCCAAGTACAGGTCGTGCTTGCTCTTGTGCCATCGGTGGCTTACGTTCAAAATTAGTATACTGTTGATGCATTTGTGGAGCCACTGCACCCCTTTTCTGCTCACGCTCCTGCCTCATTCTTGTAATGCGAGTACATTCCTTTGTCACGTGTGGGTATAATTCCAAGCACAGGCCTCGCACCACTTCTTTGTGGGTCGGTTTGTGACTAGAGGAGAAAAGGTATTACATTCTTCGGTTTTATGGTTACCGCCACATGCTCCACAAAGATGAGGACCTGTGGTAGTACACTCCTCATTCGCTGCTGCTGTTGTTGTGGCTGCATGGGTGGGCGATAGGTTTGTCCCAATTTCCTTAATACTAGGTTATGTGGTCTGGATTTACTAGTGCGCTAGACCCTGAACTTTGGTCATCACCCCACTGATCTCTAGGTTGCAACTCAGGGCTAGTACCATCTTGGAATTTGAAGTTATCTGTGAAATCCATAGCATCATGGCAACACTCATTGAAATTTATATTCTTCACGTCCTTTTAAGAAGAGAGAAATTAATCGACTTTGGGTGGGCTTCTCATCTTCTGGGCAACGATTAATGTACTGCTTCATCCTATTTACACAGTCTCTAACACTCTCAGTCTCGCCTTGCTTGAAAGAGTAGATGTTTGTTATAGTGTCATGCTGAATCCCCATCAAGGAAAAAGCAGCAATGAATCTCTCTTCCAAAACTCGTAAAGAAGATTTGTCTGAAGCCTCTAGTGCGTGAAACCAAGCAAGGGCCTTTCCCTCAAGAGTGAGCCCAAATCCTTCAATTTGCGTATGCTTGTCAGTCACTTGCTCAGCTCGAACTGCTTGCCTAAATGCTGCTACATGGCCATATGGATCTCCCGACCCTTCGTACTTCTTTACCAGTTTCTGAAGAGTTGATGGCCTTACTCGTCTTGAATACTCATCATTGGGCCTACGGCCTCTCACTCTCAGTGGGAACTGTTCCTCTCTTTGGTAAGATGGTCCACATGCATCCCAAATTGGTGTGGGTCCCCTATTACCTGCCTCACCAACCCCCTCCAAAGATCTTGTTACCCGCATTTCACGAGGTGCATTTATGGGAGGCCGAGTTGGCTCCCCTACCCTCCGATTGTCATAGTGAGAGAAACGCTGTTGTGGTGTGATCTGTGGTCGCACTTTTGGTGTAGGATAATATCTTGGTGCTAGAGTTAGGCTACTTGCAGTGGTCCACTTTGATGTCCAGGGTCCCTTTCTAGTGAATTCTCGTAGGGGAGGAGCAACAGTTTCTCCAAGAAAGGCTGTCTCTCCTGGTTTAGCTATATTAGTTGAGAACACTTCCATGAATAATGGTTGTCCTCTCCACGTGAGCTCACGAATTTCCTTCCAATCTAAGGTTCGGTATTCATTGGCCCATTTATCAACGATTCGGTTCTTGTATCCTGCAAGCTTCTCGACTACCACCACAAGTGCTAGAGGAAGATCTAGCTCTGGCAATCTAGTTGTGGTATAATATCCTTCTAAAGAGTCCTTATAGACCTCTTGAAGTGGGTCATCCTGAAAGATCTTTGTCACTGGAATTTGTCATACAAACTCCCATTGGTTCTCAGCCCCCTAATCCATTTTGCTCTTGCCTTTCCTGTCCCTTTCTAAATTTAGATCTACAAAAAGTAAATCATCTATGGATGGCTTTAAGGACTGGGCATTGGATGGTCCACGCATGTCCGGCTCAATGAGCCAATCATCTCTAGACTCCCTTACTTTGGAAGGCTTTGATAAGTCTAAGAACTCACTTTGCTCCCCTAATTTGTCTACATTCTCTGCATGATAGGTAAATTCGTATAGCGAACACCATCTCCACCCATGTACATGTTACCCTGGTCATTGACTAGAGGTGCTCTATCAAGCTCTGAGAAAAAGTCTGCGATCTTAACGAGATACCGTTGTTGTGGATCCCTAAAGATCTCAGCTCCTTGAGCATTCGTGTAGACATATTGAAGTCTCACATTGAGTGGTAACCCCATGGTATCGGCTTCAAATGGATTAAAAGATCTTGTGGGTGTCCTATTTGGGGCTAAGGGATGACTATTTGACGGCCCTATGAAATGTCCATAGACAATGAGCTAGTTGTCGTGGAAAGGGTATCAGATTGGGATTCGAAAAAGGTTTCAGCAATATCTGCCAAATTTCCTATCGATTGGGTCCCACTTTCCTGCATAGGTACTCTAGAAGGTGCCCTAGACCCTATGGCAGTGTCTATATGACGTCCCGACCGCAAGTGCATAAGGTCAAATTTTAAGGTTTTTTTAATTAATTTTTTTTTTCAAAAAAATCCAAAAATTTTCAAGTTGGCTCAAACTTTGCCAGAACCCATTTTGAACCCCTCGAACACATTAGGCCAAAAAAAGCATATTTTTTTGGATCAAAAATCGCCTAAAATTTACCAGTTTCCCATACTGACTCACTATGGGAAAATGGTTCCAGGATCGAAATTTTGACGATGGGTGTTTTCTAACCTCTCAAAAAGTTAGATAACCTCCCAATTTTTTACGGGACAGAAAATGAAAAATTTTCCAGACTTTTTTTTTGCACCCCCTTTTCCGGTGCGGTGGCTGTCTTTATGGTGCGGTGTATGGGTCTCTCCGCGCGGTGCGTTGTTCACGCACAGCCGCCTTCTTTTATTATTATTATTTTTTTCCTTTTTTTAAGTACGTGTGCAGTGAACTAAATGCATGTGCAGCGAATTCAATGCATTTGCAGCTGTGAGATTTGCAGCGAATTTAATGTTCAGTCTTCATGTGTGTGTACAGATTTTAATTTCTCTACAGGTGCAGGTTTAACAGAGAACTAAAATGTAGGTTTAACAGAGAACTAAAATGCACAAAATTAAAGATGTAGAAAACTAAACTAAGCTAAGAACAGAAAATAAAACGAACATGCAGAAAATTGAAACTGTAAAAATTATCCTCAAACAGAATGACAAAAATGCAAAAACAGGCCTCTCTCTTTCGCACACAAATTGAAATTTGCAGGTTTAGCGCCTGCCTCCAATCCTTCTCGTGTGTTGAATCCTTTTCCTGACCTCAAGGGAGAAGCATAGCTAGCCAATCGCACTCAAATTGCAAGACAAATAAAGAGAATTTAACAACAGATTAGTCTTAAATAAATACCAAAATTAGTCCCCAAGCCTGCTCTCCTATCCAACAGTTTTGCAACCGGTTGGAGCTTAACAAGGAGTGGTAGTGTGTGTATGGTGCTCGCTTCCCGACAGCAGCACCATTGTAGAGCGGTTCTCTCTACCGTGCAATATAGTGCTCATAGAGTACTACCGATCAACAAATGTGCTAAGAAACACAATGTCAATCCGAGGACTCGACCCGATTAGTGCATGAAGGCTTATCCCATGAGGAAGATCTCACATACACAAACCACCACTTGACGATTCAACCATTCAACACCTCAATCAATCTCTCAATCCCTTAAATCCACTACACTAATTAAGAGAACAAGCAATGCATGGCAATCTCTTAATCCCATTCAAACATTGATTAAATCTTAGCTTCCCCTTTGCCACTTTCTTGCCCCATCAGAAGTCAAATGCATAACACCTATCATGTTTAGTGGCACTAATGGTGGCATATCTTGCCCCTCAGGTGTTACCCAACTTGTGCCTCTATTTCCCCATGTGTCTATGGTTGCCGACCGCTGGGTGTACCCAATCTACGTTATCTGACTCAGTCATGCCCAGTAGGACATCCATATAAGGAGAATCTTCCCCATCATCGGTCTCTTTTTTGCATGTATACCAATACTTTAATGGGGCTGAGTGAATAGTGGTATCCGATCGATTATCAATGATAACCTTGCTTTCTAAAGGATGCGCGCGACCATTCTCAAGATAAACTCGAATGATAGAGTCCTAGAATTGTAAGTAGACATGGTTTTTCGACCAGTCATGCACCATTTGTGCTTCCCTCATGAAAGGACGTCCTAAGATCATTTGATATGACATAGAATGCTCAGAGAAATCCATTACAATGAAGGTATGCCTTACCTTGTATCCCAGAACCTTGATCTTAAGGTCCTTTAGCATTCCAATAGGTTTAGCTATAGTTTTATTTGCCATCTTAACCACTATGTTTGTGACTTCTAGGTGAGGGCTTCCCAGCAGTTTTTAGTCACAATGCTCACTCCAGCACCACCATCAAGGATTCCCTTTAGAGTTAATCCCATTGTAGTAATAGGGAGGGTTGCATTAGATTCATCATCACCTTCAAAGTACTGTCCCAACTTGTTAACAAGTATTTCAACAACCGAGTCTTCATCTAGGTTGGGCTGTAGATCCAAATGTTCCTCCACATCTTGAAGCGTGTTGGGTCTATCCATATTTGTAAATTGTGGTAACCCCACCTTTAGTTCTCCATTGAGAAATGCTCGAAGAGCTAAGAATAGCTCAGAATCTCCATATAACTTGGATATGATCGTGGTTCTGATTTCAGAGGACATGAAATCCATTAGTTTGGACACATTCAACGGTACTTTTTGGGATATCGACCCTTGACTAGGGACTGGTGAAGATGGAATCACTTCCTCTTCGATGGGGTCAGGCATTCCCTCACTAAACATTCTTTCAAGCAAGAAGGGTGTCTGCCCACTTCCTGATGTCCTATCCTCACTTTCTTCCCGAATGATACTAGGTATAGCTAATGATTTATGGCTCCTGTGAGGCTGAACTTGTGTAGGAAACATTGTGTCTGGGATCTTCATTTTTTTAGGTTCTGGCTCCAGTTCTCTTTGTGTTTCTTCCACCAAACCCCTTAAGTGTTGCACTCGTTCAATCTCCTCTACTGGGTTTGGGTAAGTCCCAATCTTTTTCTTGAGGGTTTTTGGCCCATGTGGCTTGTCTTTGAGAGTCTCAGTCAGTCGGGGTAGCCGAGAGGGCATTAGCTGACTTGGTTGTGGGGCAGGAGGAGTTTCCTTTGTTTCCCCCAATTTATGTCTTTGCTTGATTCTCCTTTGTTGTGTTCCCGAGTGGGTTCCTCCCTTAAAGTAGTGTCTTTGGTCTCCATGGTTTCTATTGAATCAGAATCATCTTCAGGATCATTCATATACACAAGGTCGTCTCCTGTCCCTATATTAGTCTTTGAACTAGGTTTGGAGCTTGTGGCATTAAGCGATCTCTTCTGTCGCGTTTTCTTTTTCTTTGCTCGAGCAATTGATGCAGTATCCCTCTCTTCAAGAATGTAGTTTTGATTTTGAAGCATTGACCGTGTGACTACATTTGCGGGTACAACAACAGGTGTGGTTCCTAGTGCCTCATTGGTGACCTCAACCAAATGCAATGGCATAATCTTGGGTGCCCTTGGATTATGTGGACATTGAGCAATCAAATGATCTATGCCACAACGATTACATGTAAGTATCGGCATTCCCGACGTGCTCCCTTGATCTGGTTGCATTTGAGTAGCGATCTTCTATAGCCTATTAGGGCACTCCGCTTACACGATGCGGTCCACCATAATCATAGCATTGAAGAGGTGGTCTCCTGGCAAAGGTATTAAGGTTTTGCCCTGGAGAGACGGAATAACTCTCTCACTTGTAGCAAGAGTAGTACGATCCACACGTAGCTCAATCCAATGGGATTTGCATCCCTTTCGGAGCTAGGGATTCAACCCGTACCGGTGCACAAAAGCTTATCCAATTAATGGAGAGAATGCTAAGAAAACTACTACTATTGACATAGATTCAACACACACTCAAGCTCAATCTTGCCATACTCATTCACTCATCATCCCACTCCTTCATACATCCAAACAAGAAGAAAGCTAAGCTATTGCATACACAAGCTCAAAGCATCCTTCATTCTCAAAATCTTACTCCCAAGCATGCACACAAACCTTGAAGCTAACAACAAAGAAACATGCATACTAGAGAATAGACAAGAGAAGAGAGACAAACATCACTCATTGCATTGAATTAACAAAAGAATAGAACTTACAACAATGTTGATGGGGAGTGAGAAGAGCTTGCACCTCTATGGAAGAAGAGGGAGAGCTAGTCTCAAGAGAGCTCAAACATGAGTTTGCCCAATGTGTCCATGCTCTCAAATGAGCCACCTTTTATACAAAAATTCTAGAACTCTCAAAAGTTCCCATGTGGGATTATTGTGAAGCCCTCTCCCACATTCATCTACAAAGTGGAACTCTTTACAAGAGCCCTAAGTATCTTTTTTGTTGCTTCCTTGTATTGATCTTCATTTGCATGCAACACTCCCCTCTTCCTATTTTGCGCACGTCCTCGAGCGCGGTAGTAGCAAGAGCTGCAACAAAAAAACACTTGATACATTGAAGTCTTTTATTGAAAAAGAAAAAGAAAAGAAAACTCAGCAATGATAATTTTCACACGTGAGCATACAAGTGCAAGGCTGATTAAAGTTTTAATGAGTACTAAAATAGGTGAGTAAAGACTAGATAAAGTGAGACTTAAGTGGTAGATAATGCTATGCAAAGGCAAGTGTGCTTTGTACACCGCCGGTTATGACCGTAGTCTCAATGTCCTACAAGTATGTAAGTTATTCCTAAGTGGCATACCTACTCCTAAATATGAGCAAAGGTGATTGGAACTCTCGTTTTTTTTTTCTTTTTCTTTTTTGATATGTGTGTAGAAGGTGATAAAGATTAAGGTTCTATCCCAAAGAGACCCAAGCAATGGCCAAGAGACCTCCGCCAAGAGAATCTAAAGACCGCTAAGTATCTCAAGGGCGACAAACCCTTTTTCTTTCTATTATGATCTAAGGAGTACCCCTTGAAGATGAAAGCATCGGTCTTGAGGGCCCATAGTGTACCCCCGAGTCCTACCAACATCTATCAAGGCGATAGATTCCTCAAAGTTCTTCTTCTGAAGTTTTTAAACATCAGTGTTCACCCCATGGAAACCAAGGCATCGGCCCCAAGGTGCTTAAGACAACCTCAGGTCCTACCAAGCATTTCACATGGCGGTAGAAACTTCCTGTCTCAATTTATTTTGGATATATATTTTTTAGGGCACATTTTCGTAAATTTTTATTACTCCTAGTACCTAGCTCATATCTAAGAGGTAGCTACCACTAAGGATAACTAATATACCTTGAAAACATAAGTACTTGGCATACTCCATTGGTATATATCCTACACTGTCTTTAAATAGAAATATCTTTTACTAAGTCTTCTAAGACTCTAGAACTCACTCACCATATTTTAACAACTAATCAAAAACTGAAACCAGCCAACATTGTGTGAACATGCAAACCATATATTCGAAAGATAAGAGCACATAAAGAAAAAAAGTTTAAGATCTGAATACACCTGTTGTAGTGCCCTGTTGATGTTGTTCATTTGCATTGATGAATTGCTGATTTTGGTGCAGATTGCTCCTCCTTGATCTTTGTAGGCGTAGCATGTCTCCCCCCTTCCTAATTTGTGTGCAAGGTAGGTGGACTAGTGGGGCGTGTTTGATGCTCTTGTTTTAGCGAGGATCTCTGCAAAATTTTTATTAACAAACACGAAAAGAAAAGAAAAAATAAAATTTGCCATTGGTGCCAAACACCGAATATAGCCGAGGGGAAAAAACCCAATGGGAGAAAAGTGCCCTGGCTTGTCGATCTTATTGTGGAGTCGATGTGCTTACCCTTGCGCTGGTGGTGGAGATTATCTCAAAAAGAACATAATTCTCTAAAGACGTAAGGCACCACACTATTCAAACATTGATCTACCAAAGAGCTTCAATTGTAGTGTTAATGCCTTATCTTTGGTGTTAGGTATGTCCTTCTTGAGTGAAAATTTTATCAATTGTCTTGGGATTTGAGCAAGATAAGAGGATTTAGGCTTTGAAATGCTAGAATCTATGCTCAAATGAGACTCCTTTGGAGTTGGATGTGTCTTAGGTACACCAGTTGATGGTTGAATTGTGTTACAAGGAGAATTTGGGACAACTAGAGACTCATTACATGTTTTAGGAAGATCAACACAAGTAGATTTGTAGGTGCTATCACAGCCACCTTTCCTTTCTTGAAGAGTTTGTGTTGATTTCTTTTGTACCCACTGATATGGAAAATTAAGGGAGGCTCTTGGAACCTTTCTGAAACACTCTTTTACCTTTAGCAATCCATGGCATTTTGGAAGCCAAATTGCTGTTGCACCCTCATAATAGCCTTGTGCTTTGAGCACATGTTTTGGGACCCATCGATTGACAATCCAAGGTTTAGGCTTGGAAATGATGTGCTTCTTAAGAGGCTTAGCAACTGGACTAGATGGTACAAGTTTGTACGCATATTTGGGTAGCCACATTGATAATTCCTTCTTACCTGGCCTTCTTTGTGCAGCAACTAGATTAGTTGGAACATGCCAGCCATGGCCCTCACTTGAGTACTCATCAATTATCCACATCATTTGTTTTGGAGCTTGTGTCTCTTTCTTATCAGCATCATTAACAGATTTGAGTGTTAAATTCTCAACTGAGACTTCCTCGACATGCATAGCTGTTGTGGATGCATTCCTATAGTACAAATCATCTCGAAGGTTATGTGGTTGTACCATTCGTATAGGAACAATATCATATCCATCTGAGTCACAGAATTGAATTGGCTTCGGTAAAGCACATGTCGATAAGGTTGCAAGGACATGACTCCATTCTAATGGATCAATTAAATGCTCAGGGAAGGGTTGTGGAATGTATGCCTCGTCTGATACACTTCGATTACCCTTAAGTCTCTCAGTGTTGAAATCCCTACATGAGGCTCCGCACATCCATAGATCTTCTCGCCCATCTGACAATGTAACTCTTGAGCCCTCAGATGAAGCGGAATCAAACTCATCTATTGGAGACCTTGTTACATCACAATATGAGTGATTCCTTAGGTTGACCCTTGTGATGACAGAATCATGTCGGAGGTACAAGTAATTGTATCCCCAATCTTGAATCATTTGAAATTGTCGCATGAATGGTCTACCCAATATCACTTCGTAGTTTGGATGCTTTCCGAAATCCACTACTGCAAAGGTATGCTCATATTCAATCCCACATGTGGTGACCAATACGTTCTCGAGCAGCCCAAGGGGATGTTCTAAGCTTCCATCTGCTAGCTACAAGCGCATCCTGGTACTCCTCATAGCTGGTTTGCCCCACTTTTCCCAAATGGACCTTGTCACAATGCCCACTCCTGCACCACTATCAAGTATTGCAGTTGAAGATACTTTTCGCACTTCTAATGGAAGGGTAGCATTTCCCTGATCGTCTTCACAAAATTTTCCTACTTTGTTGATAGGAACTGGCATTACATGCTTTGTTTGAGAGTGTATAGTACACTCATGGTGACCCTTTTGTAACAATACCTGCTCTGACAAACATGTGGCAATATCATTCCACAACTCAGGTTTAAGCTTTATCAACTCAAGCAAAGGTAAGGTACAAGCCACTGGTGCTGACAAAATAGCCTGCACCATACTCATATCTTTCTCCTTTGTCAACCTTTTATGCATGGAGGGTATCCTCAAGGTTTGAGAACAATTCTCATATTCTCCCAGATATGAAGGTAAGGTTTTCATTGTATGCTTACTTCTAGGAGAAACAATTGTTTGAACTTCCTCCTGAATGCTTGGATGTCTAAATTTGTTTTCCGTGCCTCTGGTAAAATCCACCTCAGAGAATGGAGGCGAACTAACAGAAGACATGTTCTCATTAATTTTCTCAGTTACTGCGGCCCACATCTCATTTGCCATGTCCTCATTAGCATCAATAACTTCATCATTGTATGGGAAGACAAGGCTAGGTGGTGGCAGATTACTCCCTTTCAATTGAGTGTCAATTGGTGCAGACCTTTCGCTCTGAGCTTGTGAAATGAGCTCACTTTTCATTTCTCTACTTGATGACACTTCCAGTATAGTTTCTAATGTTGGCTTAAGAGAGGTTGGGCCCCGAGGAATAGGTGGTGGTGGTCCCTCAAGTATTGACTGAGCTTCCCTAATGAGTTGCTGATGTACAGCTAGATTGATCTTCTCCTCACGAGGGTTTGGGTATTCTTGAAGCTTCTTGGGTAGCTCAGATAAAGCTGCGATGCGAGTTCTATGAGCATCAATGATGGCCTCTAGAGTCTCATTCACTTTATCCACAAAAACAGAACCCCCAGAACTAACCTCAGTCGTACTAGCCTCATCTTGTTTAACACTAGGCTCAGGTTGAGGTTGATGTTCCTCACGCACTTCCTGGGATGTAAAAGTTTTATCCCGTATGTTTTGTTTAGAGGCTTCTTGAGAACTAGTGGATGTACTTTTAGTTTGTTTGTTTCGGTTCTTCTTCCTCCTAGTGGTCTTTTTTCTATTGGACTGTAGGGTCTTATCCACTAGATTTGTCTTTGCATCCCTAGTTCGAGGTGTCTCATCAGTTTGCATTTCTGCATTTCGTGTTTGTGATCTAGTCATGACTCTAAGTGGCACGACATCCTCATTCTCAGATGAAGGTGGCGATGGAACTGTGCCTACAAGGTTGAGTGAAACCTTAGGTTGAGAGGTGCCTGCCTCATGTGGTTTCAGCAGACAATCTTTTGGGAAGTGTTCGACACAACACCCTAGACAATATCTTTCAATCGGTGGAAACTGTTGTACTGTTGTATTTGACCGAGATGCTTGCCTAGAGCGATGTGGACAATCACGAGCCCAATGGGGTTCTCCGCACTCATAACAGGGACCCATTGGTTTGGCTTCTACTTTCCTTGGCTGCCATTGACCTGAGGGGCCTGGAGTCCTAGGTTGGTAGCCGCCTAGCAACATTAAAGAGTTTTGTTCCCCTGGTTGAGTCTCCAGTGCTTGGCTTGGGTATGCGGGACTTTCAAAGATATTTTCTTTGGATGAATATGATACATATTCTTCCTCCACATAGCCTGGGTTTACCAAGTCTCTACACATATTTGAATTGTCATAGTCGACAACCCTCACAGGAGCAGTCCCTGGAACAGGAGGTTGAGCACCAAGAACAGGTCGTGCTTGTTCTTGTGTCATCGGTGGCTTACGTTCAAAACTAGTATACTGTTGATACATTTGTGGAGCCACTCCACCCCTCGGCTGCTCACGTTCCTGTCTCATTCTCGCAATGCGAGTACAATCCTGTGTGGTGTGAGTAAAGTTCCAAGCACAGGCTTGGCACCACTTTTTTGTGGGTTGGTTTGTGACTAGAGGAGAAAAGGTATTACAGTCCTCTGTTTTATGGTCACCGCCACATGCTCCACAAAGATGAGGACCTGTAGGAAGCACACTCCTCATTCTCTGCTGCTGTTGTTGTGGCTGCATGGGTGGACGATAGGTCTGTCCCAATCTCCGTAGTACTAGGTTAGCTATCTGGTCTGGATTTACTAGCGCGCTAGACCCTGAACTTTGGTCATCACCCCATTGATTTCTAGGTTTCACCTCCAGGCCAGAACCATCTTGGAATTTGAAGTTATCGGTGAAATCCATAGCATCATGGCAACACTCATTGAAACTTGTATGCTTCTTCGCATAGAGATGTGTATGCAGTGTCGAATTTTTGAGGCCTTTTAAGAAGAGAGAAATTAATCGACTTTGGGCGGGTTTCTCATCTTCTGGGCAACGATTAATGTACTGCTTCATTCTATTTACACAGTCTCTAACACTCTCATTCTCACCTTGCTTGAAAGAGTAGATGTGTGCTACCGTGTCATGTTGAATTCCCATCAAGGAAAAAGCTGCAATGAATCTCTCTTCCAAAACTCGTAAAGAAGTTTTGTCTGAAGCCTCTAATGCCTGAAACCACGCAAGGGCTTTTCCTTCAAGAGTGAGTCCAAACCCTTCTATTTGAGTATGCTTATCAGCAACTTGCTCAGCTCGAACTGCTTGCCTAAAAGCTGCTACATGGTCGTATGGATCTCCCGACCCTTCATATTTCTTTACCAATTTCTGAAGAGTTGATGGCCTTACTTGTCGTGAATACTCATCATAGGGCCTACGGCCTCTCACTCTCAGTGGAAATTGTTCCTCTCTTTGGAAAGATGGTCCACATGTTTCCAAAATTGTTGGTGTGGGTACCCTATTACCAGCCTCACCAAACCCTTCCAAAGATCTTGTCACCCTTGTTTCAGGAGGTGCATTTATGGGAGGCCGAGTTGGCTCCCCTATCCTCCGATTGTTATAGTGAGAAAGATGTTGGTGTGGTGTGACCTGTGGTCGCACATTTGGTGTAGGACGATATCTTGGTGCTAGAGTTGGGCTACTAGCAGTGGTCCACTTAGATGTTGAAGGTCCCTCTCTAGTGAACTCCCGTAGGGGAGGAGCAACAGTTTCTCCAAGAAAGGCTGTCTCTCCTGGTTTGGCTGTATTTGTTGAGAACACTTCCATAAATAATGGTTGTCCTTTCCACGTGAGTTCCCGAATCTCCTTCCAATCTAAGGTTCGGTATTCATTGGCCCATTTATCAATTATTCTGTTCATGTGTCCTGCAAGCTTCTCAACTACCACCACATGAGCTAGAGGAAGATCTAGCTGTGGCAATTTAGTTGTGGCATAATATCCCTCTAACGAGTCCTTATAGACCTCTTGAAGTGGGTCATCCTGTAAGACCTTTGTCACAGGAATTTGTCGTACAAACTCCCATTGGCATTCAGCCCCCTGATCCAGTTTGCTCTTGCCTTTCCTATCCCTTTCCAAATTTAGATCTACAAGAAGTAAATCATCTATGGATGGCTTTGAGGACTGGGCATTGGATGGTCCAGGCATGTCCGGCTCGATGAGCCAATCATCTCTAGACACCCTTGCTCTGGAAAGTTCTGATAAGTCTAAGAACTCGGTTTTAGAGAGCTCCCCTAATTTGTCTACCTTTTCTGGATGGTAGGTGACTTCGTAGCGAACACCATCTCCACCCATGTACATGTTACCCTGGTCATTGACTAGAGGTGCTCTATCAAGTTCTGAGAATATGTCGGCTATCTTAACAAGATACCGTTGTTGTGGGTCCCTAAAGATCTCAGCTCCTTGAGCATTTGTGTAGACATATTGGAGTCTCACATTGAGTGTTAACCCCATGGTGTCGGCTTCAAATGGATTAAAGGATCTTGAGGGTGTTCTATTTGGGGCTACGGGATGACTATTTGTCGGTCCTAGATTGTCCATGGACAATGAACTAGTTGTTCTAGAGGAAAGGGTATCGGATTGAGATTCAGAAAGGGTTTCAGCAATATCTGCCAAATTGCCTACCGATTGGGTCCCACTTTCTTGCGTAGGCACTCTAGAAGGTGCCCTAGGTCCTATGGCAGAATCTACACAACGTCCCGACCGCAAGTGCATAAGGTCAAATTTTTTTGGTTTTGTTATGTGTTTTTGTTTTGTTTTGGTTTTGGTTTTTGTGTTTTGTTTTTTTTTTGATAAAAATATATATATATTTGTATATATATATATATATTTTTTACCCTACCTAACCACTAAAGGCAACTAAAAATGGGTCTGTGTGGCGTAACTATCTACCCTATTTTTTTGTTATTTGTTTGTTTTTTTTAAATGTTTTTTTTTGATTTTTTGATTTTATGATTTTTACTTTTTTTTAACACAAAAATTATGAATCACACTAAAAAATACTAATTATGCACAAAGTTACAAAAATTTAAAAAATGCAAGTTAAACTAATTATGCAAAAAAATTAAAGAATGAAGAATTACAGAATATGCAAAAAATAATAGACTCCTAAAAAATCAACAATTTTCTTTTGTCTTCTTTTGTTTTTTCCTCCTTTTTTGGTTTTTTTTTTGTTGGTTTGTTTTTGTTTTGTTTTTTTTGTTTTTTTTAAATAAAACTAATAAATTTCGTACCAAATATAAAAAATATGAATTTACTAATTATGCTTCATTTACAAAACTTCTAAAAAATAAAAATAAAAAATGCAAGCTTCTTTATTATGCAAAAATTTAAATGATGAACAATGATTTCGAAATAAAAATTGTTTTTTTTTCTTCTTTTTCTTTTTCTTTTTTTTCCTTTTGTTTTGTTTTGTTTTTTTTTTGGTTTTGTTATATTACAAAAATTTAAAACATTGCAAATTACCCAATTATGCTAAAAAATACAGAAATGAAAAAATAAAAAATATGCACACAATATGGACTCCTAAAAAATAAAAAGAATTTTTTTTATTTTAATTTTTTTATTTTTTTTTAATTTTTTCTTTCTTTCTTCTCTCTATATTTTTTTTTAAAAAAAATTTTTCACTATTCTTTTTTTTCTTTTTTTCTTTTTTTAATCTCTTTTTTTTCTTTAAAATAAAAAATATTATTTTTTTGTTTGTTTTTTTTAATTTAAAAATAAAAAAACATAAAAATTAATTAAAAAATAAAAAAATAAAAAAAAATGAAAAAAAATGAAAAAATCCACTAACCTTATCGTCTGCTCGCCGCTCGCCACACCGCTCGCCGGATTTCCCGCCGGCGCACACCGTTTTGTTTTTGCCTGCTTGCTCCAGCCTAGCGCCAGCTGCTCTTTTCCACTCGGCCGGCTTCCACACAGTCACCTTCCAGCCACCGTCTGCCAGCTGAGGCCTCTTCACTACCTTCTTCTTTCTCCTTCGGCCACTTCACCCAGGCGCCCTCCACTGACCAGCCTTTGCTGCCTGGCCTTCTTGCAGACTTCCCGTCGGCCTTCCACTACCCGCCTTCACACTGCTGCTGCGCCCGATGAAAACGCCCCCCCACAGCGCCTTCTTCGCTCGTCAGTCCACCTCCACTGCCCGCTTCGACCTCTGCTGGCCGCCTTGCCTACAGCTTCGGCCACCTCCACTGCTCGCCTCAGACCTCTGCTAGCCGCCTTGCCTACAGCTTCTCGCTCAGCTTCTCATGCCAACCGACTCTCGGCCTTCTGCAAAGGCCCTACAACCGCCACCTCCACGCAGACGCTTCTCCACGCCGCCTTTCGCCTGCGCTCTTGCCGACGGCCTCCTCCTCACCGTCCACCTTCGGCTGTTGGCCTTTGCCGCCACCTTCACTCCACGTCACCCAAAGCCTTAGTATATATATAACTATATATAGATATATATATATATATATATATAGTTTTCTTTGCTCGCTTATGCCCACACTGGCGGCCGCC
This sequence comes from Cibotium barometz, assembly GCF_041138505.1. Lineage (NCBI taxonomy): Eukaryota > Viridiplantae > Streptophyta > Polypodiopsida > Cyatheales > Cibotiaceae > Cibotium > Cibotium barometz. The sequence continues at coordinate 7,108,531 of NC_141096.1, read as the reverse complement.
TTCCACTGCTGTTGCTGCACCCAATGAAGACGCCCCTCCGCCTTCTTCCACGCTTCAGCATATAAATATAAATATATATATATATATATATATATATATTCTTTGCTGCGCACGATGGAAACGACTCTCCACAAAACTACAAAACAACAAAACGATAAAGGAAAAACAGCCGTTTCACTACTTCCTACCAACTTCTTGCAAACCTCGTCAAAGATGAAAAAACTGAAAGTACTTAAATCTGAATAATGGCGGGATTTCTCTACCGCAATGGGGTTAAAATTTTTTTCTTGCTTCTCATAAAAAAAATGAAAACACACAAGGCGCCCTTGAGATCACACACTCAATGCCCTAAACCTCAAAATAAAAAGAAATAGTGGTAGTAATGCAAGCTTCTCAACCGGTTTTGAGTCTTCTCCCCGGCAGCGGCGCCAATGGAGAGACGGAATAACTCTCTCACTTGTAGCAAGAGTAGTACGATCCACACGTAGCTCAATCCAATGGGATTTGCATCCCTTTCGGAGCTAGGGATTCAACCCGTACCGGTGCACAAAAGCTTATCCAATTAATGGAGAGAATGCTAAGAAAACTACTACTATTGACATAGATTCAACACACACTCAAGCTCAATCTTGCCATACTCATTCACTCATCATCCCACTCCTTCATACATCCAAACAAGAAGAAAGCTAAGCTATTGCATACACAAGCTCAAAGCATCCTTCATTCTCAAAATCTTACTCCCAAGCATGCACACAAACCTTGAAGCTAACAACAAAGAAACATGCATACTAGAGAATAGACAAGAGAAGAGAGACAAACATCACTCATTGCATTGAATTAACAAAAGAATAGAACTTACAACAATGTTGATGGGGAGTGAGAAGAGCTTGCACCTCTATGGAAGAAGAGGGAGAGCTAGTCTCAAGAGAGCTCAAACATGAGTTTGCCCAATGTGTCCATGCTCTCAAATGAGCCACCTTTTATACAAAAATTCTAGAACTCTCAAAAGTTCCCATGTGGGATTATTGTGAAGCCCTCTCCCACATTCATCTACAAAGTGGAACTCTTTACAAGAGCCCTAAGTATCTTTTTTGTTGCTTCCTTGTATTGATCTTCATTTGCATGCAACATGCCCTCTTGTGGCAAGAGCAGCCACTTGATATACAGGCTTGACTTACCCGAAATGATCGTCCATGTAGTACTGGGGAGTCATTTCAAACGTATCAATCCCATATGGAACAGTGGGATCTATATCCTCTTCATAATCCCCACATGCACTATGTGACTCACAACCCATCTGGTTTATAGGGGTAACCCTCATATGCAGAGGTTGTGTTTCTAGCACTGGCGGTGGTAATGGAACAGACTGGACTAAATTTGGGTTCCTTGGAACTATGTGTTGTGAGGAGGACGGTTGCTCGACAGGTAGTGCAGGCATCAGTGCGGGTACTTGAGGTGTGTTTGACCAGGCTAGCGGTGCCTGATTTGCTAACATATGCTTAAGTACTAGGCAATCCTTAGATTGATGGCCATACTTACCACATGTATTGCAAGTCTCATTGAATTTAACTTTGAATGTGGGACATTCACTCGTGCTATGTGGTCCTAAGCAAACCGAACACCATTGTTGCTCTCTTCTTGGGTACATATGGCTATTTTGAGGAGCTCGATTACCCCTAAAGTATTCTTGGAGAGCCTTAACTGAAGGTCAGCTATGCTCCTTGGTAATAGGTTTTATAGTCATTGGCTCATGCCGAGATACTTGCAAACTAACAGACTTTGTCTCTGAAGACACCTTTTTACCTGCAATCATCAAGTTGTCTTCTAAGCGGATTGGCATTGGCAGCAGTGACTGCTTCCCACGTCCTAAGACCTCTAATGACTAGGCCATTGTATATGTCCTCGTGGCGCAATCTTGGATGAATCTATCAAGAAGTTGGTTGTTATTGAAGTGCTCATCGGGAGTACAGTGAGAATTTAGATGCTTTAGTCGACTAATAAAGTCTCTCACTGACTGTCCTTCCTTGCATTCAGCTTTTTGGAGTTGAGATGCTACACCCAAAAGCACACCCTCACGTATATATTCTTTCAAGAACAATCTCTTGAGAGTGGGATAGTGAGTACACTCTTCAACCCTTAAAGTTCAATACCAATCTCCGGCTTTTCCACTCAAGGTTAAGCCTAAGGCTTTACACTTATGTAGCTCATTGTGCTCTTCCAAGGAATCACACACGTGTTCAAAAACTTCAATGTGCTTCCTAACATCTTCGTTACCACCATTGAAGTTCTGAGTGAGCTTGGCAACTTGTATCGCCTTGCTTCTAGGCTCTCTCTCAGGTATGCCACGCATGTTTTCCACAATAGATCATCCGATCGTTTGAGCAAACGCTGCTAGATCACCTAAGTGAGGAGGCATAGCTGGTGGACAAGAGTTGGCATTGGTCTTGGTATATATGCAGCTGACGCAGGATATGATATGTGACTAGGCATAGCTCCTCTTGGATAAGGGTTCTAATAAGGCATTCGTGGATCATACGCCATTGGCATAACACGAGGTGTAGGAGCTACATGAGCATGAGTAGCGATAGGTACATATGGTCGATATGCACTGGTATACGCACTGTTGTAGGTACTGTACCACTAGGTAGCGGTGTTGTACTAACTACAGTGGTAACGGGTGCACTTTCCATCATGCTCATCATCGGAGTAGGCATTATGGATTCCCTAATGGAACTTGCCAGATGCCAAATAATGCATCTAAACCTGGGGGGTAGAAAGGATGGTAATCAACCATTTCATTATCCCTTCTGTCCTCATCTACTTTCTCAGCTAAGGTTATGCAGGAACTATCTATGGGGAGGGGACCCTTGGATTAGGAAAATTCCTAAAGTCAAGTGGGAATGGTGTTGCTTGGAAATAGGTAAAGGGGGCCTGGGAATCAAAGACGTGTTCAACTTGGCTAATAGAATGGGTGCTGAGAAGCTTTCTCTATCCCTTTGAAGACTGGGCTTGGTTGATCACTAGAAATCTTGAACAATTCCAGCTCAAACAATTCCCCAAGTGGAAGAAGCTCCTCCCGCTCACAATTATGGCTCGTAAATACTTGGTGAAATCGGTTGGCACCCAACTAGTCATCCATTCGCTTTGGTCAGCTTGGAATGCTATCAAGACTGACCTTATCCTTTCTGAGAAGCCTAGTTACACATGGGGTATACACAGGAGAGACTCCATCTGGTGGCCAAGGATTCTCCTCCCCCCAATTGATAATGCCCAAGCTGAAGCTGCTTTGAGGATGCATAGGAAAGGAATCTGCTATTGGTGGGACATTTGGGATAGAGACATCAATTCTTGGATGTCCAAAGCTGATTTGATCAGAGACTATAATGTCTCATATGCAAAATTAGACCTTATTGGGGAAAGAATCAGCTTATGGCACCAATCCGACACCTAGCTGCTATCGATTAAAGATATGCCAGCTCACAAAGCTTTTCAATGGAAGAATAAAAAAGGACTACTCCCTATTCCCCCCAAACAGAGGATTGATCCTATCCATTGCACTTTAAACAAGAGATTGGGAATCCTTCTGGACAAAGCACAATGGTATTTTTTGTTTGCTAAGTTATGGAATAAATATGTGGAACCAAAAAAAGCATGCCTAGCTTGGTTGCTTATGTTCATTTGGACCCAGCTTAAAGCCCTCAGGCTTAACATTGGGGATGGGAAGTGCCACAGATGCAAGGAGGTTGATGATGACCTGTACATTTTCATGCACTGTCCTATTACAAAGAAATGTTTCGAGTCATTAGCCAAATGCATTCAGCTATGGAATGGCTACACCCTTGGCTGGAAAAACTTGTTACTTGGAGAAGGCATTGGTTGGGGCCTTGGAACTATGGGCTGTCTTGAGAACTGAACTATTATGGTGCTTGTGGTTACATAGACTTGATTCCATTTTTAATAGTATGCCTACCAACAGTTCGAGGCCAAAAGAGAACTTGATACATGTAGGTGAAAGATTCATACAAAGACGGATGAAAGACCTAGACACCAAGTTTCATCGTTTGCATAAGAAGGCTAAAGGAAAGCAAGTGGACCAGGTGACACAACAAATTCAGGAACTGTTGAAGATGAGAGAGTCCGTCATCTCCAAGGACGTGTCGCTCATCAAAGCACTCTATGTTTTCTGGAAGTCGCACTCAGAAAAAGCGGGAAAAGCTGGATACACAGCTAGAGAAACTTCTCAATAAAGTCAAAGGCAAGCTTGTGGAGTAGCTATGGCCTGCATTTCAGGAACTATGGGTGATAAGAAGGGAATGTCATGTGCAAGGACATTGTATTCATTAGAGCTCTCAACATGTTGTAACCTGTCTCTTTCTCTGCCCCGATTGTGACCAAACTTTGCAAGCATGTGTGGGGTTGTCCCCCACACATGCTTGCAAAGTTTGGTCCCCATCAGAGCATATTTGGGTACGATGGTATGGGTAAGGCCCGGATTTTCCATGGCCTCTTAAGCACCAAGAGACTTGAAAAATCCGCACTGGGCGCTAATTACCAATCTAAACATGCTCCAATTATGACCAAAAATTTCAAGCATGTGGGGGTGGGTCCCCCCCACATGCTTGCAAAGTTTGGTTCACATCCGAGCATGTTTGGGTACGATGGTATGGGGAAGGCCCGGATTTTCCATGGCCTCTTAAGCACCAAGAGACTTGAAAAATCCACACTGGGTGCTAATTACCAATCCAAACATACCCCGATTGTGACTAAACTTTGCAAGCATGTGGAGGTAGGTACCTACCCCCACATGCTTGCAAAGTTTGGTCCCCATCGGAGCATGTTTGGGTACGATGGTATGGGTAAGGCCCGGATTTTCCATGGCCTCTTAAGCACCAAGAGACTTGAAAAATCCGCACTGGGCGCTAATTACCAATCCAAACATGCTCCGATTGTGACCAAACTTTGCAAGCATGTGGGGGTGGTCCCCCCCACATGCTTGCAAAGTTTGGTCACAATCGGAGCATGTTTGGATTCGATGGTATGGGGAAGGCCCGGATTTTCCATGGCATCTTAAGTACCAATAGACTTGAAAAATCCACGCAGGGCGCTAATTACCAATCTAAACATGCTCCGATTGTGACCAAACTTTGCAAGCATGTGGGGGGGGGTCCCCCCACATGCTTGCAAAGTTTGGTCACAATCGGAGCATGTTTGGAATCGATGGTATGGGGAAGGCCCGGATTTTCCATGGCATCTTAAGCACCAAGAGACTTGAAAAATCCGCACGGGGCGCTAATTACCAATCCAAACATGCTCCGATTGTGACCAAACTTTGCAAGCGTGTGGAGGTGGGTCCCCCCACATGCTTGCAAAGTTTGGTTCCCATCGGAGCATGTTTGGGTACGATGGTATGGGGAAGGCTCGGATTTTCCATGGCCTCTTAAGCACCAAGAGACTTGAAAAATCCACACTAGGTGCTAATTACCAATCCAAACATGCCTCGATTGTGACCAAACTTTGCAAGCATGTGAAGGTGGGTCCCCCCCACATGCTTGCAAAGTTTGGTCCCCATCGCAGCATGTTTGGGTACGATGGTATGGGTAAGGCCCGGATTTTCCATGGCCTCTTAAGCACCAAGAGACTTGAAAGATCCGCACTGACGCTAAATACCAATCCAAACATACCCCGATTGTGACCAAACTTTGCAAGCATGTGGGGGTGGGTCCCCCCCACATGCTTGCAAAGTTTGGTCCCCATCAGAGCATGTTTGGGTACGATGGTATGGGTAAGGCCCGGATTTTCCGTGGCCTCTTAAGCACCAAGAGACTTGAAAAATCGACACTGGGCGCTAATTACCAATGGAAACATGTCCCGATTGTGAACAAACTTTGAAAGCATGTGGGGGTGGGTCCCCCCCACATGCTTGCAAAGTTTGGTTCCCATCGGAGCATGTTTGGGTACGATGGTATGGGGAAGGCCCGGATTTTCCATGGCCTCTTAAGCACCAAGAGAGTTGAAAAATCCGCACTGGGCGCTAATTACCAATACAAACCTGCCCTGATTGTGACCAAACTTTGCAAGCATATGGGGGTGCATCCCCTCCACATGCTTGCAAAGTTTGGTTCCCATCGGAACATGCTTGGGTACGATGGTATGGGGAAGGCCCGGATTTTCCATGGGCTCTTAAGCACCAAGAGACTTGAAAAATCCGCACTGGGCGCTAATTACCAATCCAAACATGCTCTGATTGTGACCAAACTTTGCAAGCATGTGGGGGTGGGTCCCCTCCACATGCTTGCAAAGTTTGGTTCCCATCGGAGCATGTTGGGTACGATGGTATGGGGAAGGCCCGGATTTTCCATGGCCTTTTAAGCACCAAGAGACTTGAAAAATCCGCACTGGGCGCTAATTACCAATCCAAACATGCTCGGATTGTGACCAAACTTTGCAAGCATGTGGGGGTGGGTCTGCTTGCAAAGTTTGGTTCCCATCGGAGCATGTTTGGGTACGATGGTATGGGGAAGGCTCGGATTTTCCATGGCCTCTTAAGAACCAAGAGACTTGAAAAATTCGCACTGGGCGCTAATTACCAATCCAAACATGCTCCGATTCTGACCAAACTTTGCAAGCATGTGGGGGTGGGTCCCCTCCACATGCTTGCAAAGTTTGGTTCCCATCGGAGCATGTTGGGTACGATGGTATAGGGAAGGCCCGGATTTTCCATGGCCTCTTAAGCACCAAGAGACTTGAAAAATCCGCACTGGGCGTTAATTACCAATCCAAACATACCTCAATTGTGACCAAACTTTGCAAGCATGTGGGGGTGGGTTCCCCCCCGCATGCTTGCAAAGTTTGGTCCCCATCGGAGCATGTTTGGGTACGATGGTATGGGTATGGCCCGGATTTTCCATGGCCTCTTAAGCACCAAGAGACTTGAAAAATCCGCACTGGGCACTAATTACCAATCCAAACATGCTCTGATTGTGACCAAAATTTGCAAGCATGTTGGGGTGAGTCCCCCCCACATGCTTGCAAAGTTTGGTCCCTATCGGAGCATGTTTGGGTACGATGGTATGGGTAAGGCCCAGATTTTCCATGGCCTCTTAAGCACCAAGAGACTTGAAAAATCCGCACTGGACGCTAATTACCAATCCAAACATGCCCCGATTGTGATCAAACTTTGCAAGCATGTGGGGGTGGGTCCCCCCCACATGCTTGCAAAGTTTGGTTCCCATCGGAGCATATTTGGGTACGATGGTATGGGGAAGGCCCAGATTTTCCATGGCCTCTTAAGCACAAAGAGACTTGAAAAATCCGCACTGGGCACTAATTACCAATCCAAACATGCTCTGATTGTGACCAAACTTTGCAAGCATGTGGGGGTGGGTCCCCTCCACATGCTTGCAAAGTTTGGTTCCCATCGGAGCATGTTTGGGTATGATGGTATGGGGAAGGCTCGGATTTTTCATGGCCTCTTAAGAACCAAGAGACTTGAAAAATCCGCACTGGGCGCTAATTACCAATCCAAACATGCTCCGATTCTGACCAAACTTTGCAAGCATGTGGTAGTGGGTCCCCCCCACATGCTTGCAAAGTTTGGTTCCCATTGGAGCATGTTTGGGTATGATGGTATAGGGAAGGCCCGGATTTTCCATGGCCTCTTAAGCACCAAGAGACTTGAAAAATCCGCACTGGGCGTTAATTACCAATCCAAACATGCCTCGATTATGACCAAACTTTGCAAGCATGTGGGGGTGGGTTGCCCCCCGCATGCTTGCAAAGTTTGGTCCCCATCGGAGCATGTTTGGGTACGATGGTATGGGTATGGCCCGGATTTTCCATGGTCTCTTAAGCACCAAGAGACTTGAGAAATCCGCACTGGGCACTAATTACCAATCCAAACATGCTCTGATTGTGACCAAAATTCGCAAGCATGTTGGGGTGAGTCCCCCCCACATGCTTGCAAAGTTTGGTCCCTATCGGAGCATGTTTGGGTACGATGGTATGGGTAAGACCCGGATTTTCCATGGCCTCTTAAGCACCAAGAGACTTGAAAAATCCACACTGGACGCTAATTACCAATCCAAACATGCCCCGATTGTGATCAAACTTTGCAAGCATGTGGGGGTGGGTCCCCCCCCACATGCTTGCAAAGTTTGGTTCCCATCGGAGCATGTTTGGGTACGATGGTATGGGGAAGGCCCGGATTTTCCATGGCCTCTTATACACCAAGAGACTTGAAAAATCTGCACTGGGCGGTAATTACCAATTCAAACATGCTCCGATTATGACCAAACTTTGCAAGCATGTGGGAGTGGGTCCCCCCCACATGCTTGCAAAGTTTGGTTTCCATCAGAGCATGTTTGGGTACGATGGTATGGGGAGGGCCCGGATTTTCCATGGCCTCTTAAGCACCAAGAGACTTGAGAAATCCGCACTGGGCGCTAATTACCAATCCAAACATGCCCCGATTGTGACCAAACTTTGCAAGCATGTGGGGGTGGGTCCCCCCCACATGCTTGCAAAGTTTGGTCCCCATCGGAGCAAAGTTTGGTCCCCATCGGAGCATGTTTGGAATCGATGGTATGGGGAAGGCCCGGATTTTCCATGGCATCTTACGCACCAAGAGACTTGAAAAATCCGCACTGGGCGCTAATTACCAATCCAAACATGCTCCGATTGTGACCAAACTTTGCAAGCGTGTGGAGGTGGGTCCCCCCCACATGCTTGCAAAGTTTGGTCCCCATCGGAGCATGTTTGTGTACGATGGTATGGGGAAGGCCCGGATTTTCCATGGCCTCTTCAGCACCAAGAGACTTGAAAAATCCGCATTGGGTGCTTATTACCGATTGTGACCAAACTTTGCAAGCATGTGGGGGGGGGGTCCCCCCCACATGCTTGCAAAGTTTGGTTCCCATCGGAGCATGTTTGGGTACGATGGTATGGGGAAGGCCCGAATTTTCCATGGCCTCTTAAGCATTAAGAGACTTGAAAAATCCGCATTGGGCACTTGCATGCATGTGGGGGTGGAGTCCCCCCACATGCTTGCAAAGTTTGGTTTCCATCGGGGCATGTTTGGGTACGATGGCATGGAGATTTTCAACAAAGAATATGATAGCCAAAGTGTTAAAAAATTTAATAAAATCAAGAACATCAACTAAAATGTAATGATACTCAATAATGAAAAAACTTACAATGATATAAATATCAAATAAGTACATCAGAATGAAAATGAGCTACCCTAGCTAGTCTGAGGTTAGTCACTGCCCATAAATCTAAGTACAATGTAAGTGAGCTAACCCAGCTAGTCTGAGTTTAGTCACTATCAACGGATCAAAATCCTCATCTCTAACTACCGGCGGTCGACGTGCACGTCGAGGAGGCTGTGCCGGCTGCTGCGGGGGTCATCGAATGTCTGCGGGGAGGTCTGCCTCAAAGGCAGGATCGTGAGCTGGTGCCGGTGTACTCGGGAGCTCACGAGTCCCAAAAGCTACTATAGCCCTCTCTCTCTCTCTACGTCGTGCTAATGTAAGACGTCTCTGTCTATAAACCCAAAATCTATAATCTGCAATGGTACGTGTCTGCCACTCTGCTCGTGTAAGCTCCTCTGCTCTGTAGGGACACACTGCTCATGAGAAGCAGCACTGCTGCTGCTAGCACCATCACCCGAGGTGCCACTAGGACCAACACCACACCCACACGCTCATATGCTGTGATCTGGCTCTCATGTAGGACTCTCTGGTATGCATCAAACTCATGTGAGCTCCACTTAATCTCTGGAGGCACCTCGGGCTCCTGATCTCTATCATCGACGAAGGCGTCGAGTCCCAAGTCAATAGCTGATGTAAAATCAATAGGCTTGCCAGTCCTAGCATCTACTCAAATGAGGGCTGGGAGAAGATCATCAATGCCCAAAACTCTGTATGTCGCTAGGTCGACGCGTGCATAGCAAGAGGGACATGCTGAGAATCGTACTAGCTCCTGGGTGATGCAACACAAATGGAAAAAATATCCACATCCCAGGGCATATCCACCAGTAGTGTCAATGTCCTCGATACATAAAGCGTAGCACGCATCACGTAGGAAGGGTGGTTGTTCCACGGGAACACTCACGAGAACACGGATTATGGAAGGAGGCCGGAAGCAATTAATGCGAGAGAGCGGCATTGTAGTCATGGGAACATAAAGACGCACATAATTTTTCCATATTTTTGTGCTGAAGTGTAATGTAAATCGTTTTAGGCCAATGTGGGTTCTAAATGAGAGTTCTAAGTGTATTAAGCAAGGATCACTTATGGGGTTGTCCACCCATGTGTGAAAGAGGCCTAGGGTTAGGGTTAGGATTAGTGACATCTCTACAAAAGAGATGTTAGCTAAAGAAAGTGGACGTTTTTGGCCATTCTCATAAGCTATTGAGTGAAGCTCTTGAGCTCTCAAGCTATGGCAACTCTCTAACTCTCTCTATTGTACTCTAATGAGCATCAAGCTCCAATGAGTATAGCTCCACTTCTTTCTCTTAATCTATTTTAGCATCATTGAAGTAGATTAATCTATGATTAGTTGAATGCTTCTTTCTTTCTCTTGTGTATGCTGCATGCTTGTAGTGTGTGTGTGTGTAGTCTCCATTGATGCAAGCTCTTGCCCACTTCATTGGCAACGAGTTATTCATGGATAGACTCTCTCTATGAGCTTGTGGGTTTGTGAATGTTACATTCTATGCTTGCTTAAGCTTGTGGGTTAGTAGATGCACGCTTATGGGTTTGCAAGCATGTGACACTGAAAGTAGCGAAGACTCTGACCAATACGAATCCGAGTGTAAATCTCAAGAAGAAACTGACTCTGAGCCTGATAGGGGGTATGAATTGAATATTCACCCAAGTGTGGAAGCCATGTGCTCAAGGCCTAGGACAGTAACCTCTTGCAGTTCATCCGAGAGTGAGGGGGACAAAAGTGAACATCAATCAAGCGAGTCTGAATCTGATATAAACAAAAATTAGAAACTAGGTAAGAAGAAGACGAGACATAAGCGACAATGCTATATCGAGCTAATGTACGAGTTAGAATAAATAAAGAGAGATCCACTGCAGAATGGCTTAGTTATGTAGGAGCATATGACGCTCATCGGAAGTTAGTGGAAAATTTGGGGAGAATACCTCCAAAGTGTCATGTGGTGTAGTCCGCAACCTCATGACATCGCCCAATTAGAAATCGAAGAGAAGCCGAAACTAAGTCGTATTGCAAGAAGGCGTCAAAACCGAGAGTTAGCTCAGCAACAAAAGGAAGCAGAATTTAAAGAAAAAAGCATGGCACAACAAGAACCGGTAAACTTACACCCCGCATCCGAGCATTTCAAATCTTTTACCACAGAGGAACGTAAAGTCATCTACACAAAAGCCCAACGAACGCCTACCAATGGGAGTAGCGGTGTCTACAATTGCCCGGCGGTAGTTAAGGAGATAGAACTAGCAGATCCAGGTGAGGAGTCTAAACCAGCTTTTATTTCTCAAGACCTCACCAAGACGGAAGAAGCTACACTTAAGATGCTTCTTAAAGAATTCAAGGACATATTTGCTTGGACATACCATGATATGAAGGGTGTTCCACCCTCTGTGGTGCAACACACAATTCCAATGATTAGCACTGCTAAACTAGTTCAGCAACGTCCCTACCCAATGAATCCTAAGTATGCAAAGATTGTACAAAGAGGAAATTGAAAAGCTTATAAAATGTGAATTCATATATACCCTATTGAGCACTCAAAATGGGTTTCTCCGATAGTCATTGTACCAAAGAAGAATGGGAAACTCAGAGTGTGCGTTGATCTCAAAAAGGTTAATGCAGCCACCAGAAGAGATCATTACCCCTTACCGTATTCGGAGCATATGCTTGAAAGAGTTGCAGGCAAGGAGGCCTATAGCTTTTTAGACGGGTACTCAGGTTATAATCAGATCACAATTGCAATAGAGGACCAAGCTAAAATAGCTTTTATAACGGAGTTTGGAGTGTTTTCCTTTCGCATCATGCCTTTGGCTTAACCAATGCATCTGCAACATTGCAACGATTGATAAACACAGCCTTTAAGGAATATGTAAGGGACTTTTGTGAAGCCTTCTTAGATGTTCTTTGTGTTCATTCCTCTTGGGAGCACTTGATGTGTTTATAAAAAGTATTTGAAAGGTGTAGATTATATCGCATCTCATTGAATCCTTTCAAATGCTAATTCTGGGTTAAACAAAGAGTTATTCTAGGACATATAGTGTCCAAAAATGGGATTTCCACCGACAAAAGTAAAATCAAGGTCATTCTGGAATTTCCCCCACCCGCCAACTATAAGGGAGTCCAGCGCTTTATGGAAATCTCTTATGTGTAGAAGCCTTATATGCATAAAGGTATATGCATCATTGCCGCCTCTTATGTATAAAGGCCTATGCATCATTGCCTCTTATGCATAGAGGCCTCTATGCATTATTGACTCTATGCATTCCTCTAAGGACATATAAGGGAGCTACTATCTCCCCCAAATCGTGTGGGGTGCAATGATTCTTCAAGATCCACTCACCATTTTCGCCACACCTGAGAGTGTCTAGGGCTTCTCAAGAACGAACGAGCTCTCAAAGTCACCATTCTCAAGGATGATGCTTTTTCTCATACATTGGTGGAGATGCTAGTTCGCCATTCATGGAGGATGAAAGGGATGATGACTAATGCTAGGAGTGACGGAGAGATTATACTACACAGTGGATTATGATGGGAGTGTTTTCATGGATGTCCAATGCAATAGTTTAAAAAACAGCCTAAAGTCTTGGTCAACGAAACTTTCAAGAACTCATTTTATCACGTGGGCCAAGCAAAAGACAAGGGGCAAGTAGTACATAATACATATAATGAATACATAATTTCCAAATCCCATGGGCAAGCGCTTTGATGAAGGTGGCAAAAGAGTTGCATCTCTTTAATAGGAGGTCAACCATACATTGCACGGGTAGATCATGGTGGCCCCTATTCTAGCCATTTCTACTCAGTGGTGGAGAATTATAGAGAAGTAGTTTAAAGAGAACCCACAAGGGATGTAGCTCATATATCAAGTTGATTATGATGGACCCCTCACACTAGGGCTCAAGTGAAAAAGTCAACTTTTGTGTAAAATTTGTATGACATTGTATTATCACATTTTTCCTAATTCATCTCTTTATCTTATATATAGAGGTTGCTTAAGATGATTAATTTATTTTTCTAGAGTTGCTCACGTCAACAATCATCAAAGATGCAATAAGAAAGAAACATGCTAATGGCTTTTGAAAACGAGATCATAGTTTAAGCTCCTATTGAGGTGAATTTAATATTCTTTTATATTTTCTTTTTATTTTTTCTAATAACATTATACTTGTAACCTCGATAGGGACACCCATTATTTTATTTCGGGATATTTTACTTTGGATGCATCTTTTATTTATTTCATTTACCAGGATTAATATATTTAGACAAGCTGTGTGTGTTATTATGATATGGTCAGGATTGATGTGTTTAATCAGCTGTGTGTACTGACTAATATTATTTTGAATGAAGGCACTGAATGAGCAATGGATTACGTGTTAATTGATGGTGGAACATGTGTTGCATCACTTTTAGGATATTTTGGAAGACATGTGAACACCTTTTATGGTTTTGTATTTAGGAATCAATATTTTTGTAAGGCTAAGGCCTCATACCTTTGTACATACCAAATAGTATTTTATACTTTTGATAGGCCCAAGACTTTATATTATGCTTGCTATATTTTTGTAGAGATTGTAGGTTGATAAACTCAAAAGCACTTGTGCTTTATTTTTGGATTTATCTTTTTGAAAAGCAAGTGTTTTTTTCTAATACAAGGGTCACACTCATCTCAAGCGAATCTTATATCGACAATAATTTCTACTCTATTTTTCATCCTTCTTGTTTATTTAATTTTATTTATTAAAGTTTATGCTTTTAATTTATACAAATATATGTTATGCTCTAATTTTTGTTTAACACAAAAATTCCATGTCCAACAAATTCAATATTTAGTAATAGATTTCCATTCAAAGTGAATAGTGTGCAAAAACAACATGCCGGTTAAAAAGTAACCATTCCTTCTTTCTTTAGTCCATGACAAAAAGTATTGATGTACCGCTCCCTGGAAATAATTTGCCTTTTGATAGAGGCACCTCAAGAACTTTGCAATGGAATCAATAGAATATAGCTATCACGAGCATTTTCAAAGATGGGACTGCCGTGAAACAAAAAAACTCTGTTTTCAAAGATGGTTTTTTTTTTGGTTTTTTTTGGAGACTAATCACACACTGCGATGTCATGCATGACGTTTGTGACCTCTCAACCACAGCTGATTACAAGCTTTATATACAGCACCTGCTGCATTACTACTACAACACCACGATTAGGAGGTAGATCCCTCAGTATACGCTGTGTGTATACAGGAAGAAGGAGACTAGAAACTTCCATTTATTCGTTGAGAATGGAGGAGGGCCATGAAGCAGCAGCAACAGCAGCTGTGCACTCGGCTAGTGTAGCAGATCGATGGAGCTTGCGAGGGCATACGGCACTAGTAACGGGAGGCACTCGCGGCATAGGGTGAGCGCCGTGAGGCCACGGCGCAAAAGCATCCTCAGCTCTTCTGGTATGATCATCTCATGTGTGTGCCCAAGCTGTACCTTTGTCACTGAACTAATTCAGCTTCTGTGCAGGAAAGCAATAGTAGAAGAGCTCGCGGGGTTGGGGGCGGCCGTGTACACGTGCTCCCGCACGCGCGCGCACGTGGAGGCACGTGTGAATGAGTGGAGAGAGTCCGGTCTGAAGGTGGAAGCCTCGGTGTGCGACGTCAGCTCACGTGCGTCACGAATCGAACTAATGCAGCAAGTCTCCCAGCATTTCGGCGGGAAACTGGACATCTTGGTTAGACCCTCTTGCTCGTGGTTGAGTTTACGATTAATCCTGCCAACTCGTTGATCTCGTGCAACATTAGAACCGCCATGGTTATTGCCTTGGAATGAGCTAATTACTGATAATTAGTGTTAATCCGGCAGGTTAACAACGTGGGCACTATAGAGTTGAAGCCCGCGGTTGACGTAACGGAAGAAGGTTATGCGTCTGTGATGAATACAAACCTGGAGTCAGCTTTCCACTTTGCGCAGCTGGCTCATCCTCTGCTCAAAGCTTGTGGCAAGGGTAGAATCGTCTTCATTAGCTCCGTTGCCAGTTTGACAAGCGTCTCTTTTCCATGTAGCACATACGGAATGTCTAAAGGTACAACATACATACATACATGCCGCCGGCCAATGACAATCAATCCTTTAATTGTGGTTGAAAATAACAACACAGTCCTGCACGCTGCTTGGCACTGACGTTGCAAACAACAACATACATACGGCAGGCAATTAACTATGGGCATGATGGACATGACAATGTATTAGTCTTCTGTTTCTTTAATTAATTAAGAGCCTTACTGATGCACAGAACGTACTATATTGTTTTGCTTTGATGAATCCTTGCAGCTGCCATGAATCAGCTGGCAAGGTCGCTAGCAACCGAATGGGTTAACGATGGCATTCTTGTGAACACAGTCGCACCGGGTACCATCGAGACCGAGCTATCCGCAGAGGTAAATTACTATGTAGAATTATTATTATAATTGGGCTTGTCTGTAGTGGGGGGCTTGTCTGTAGTGCGTAACCATCCCCTTCTTGCAGTTGATTTCATGTTGACGTTGTTGTCGCTCGCAGGCCTTGGAGCGTGAATCCAATTTCCTCCGAGACATTCCTCTCGGCCGCCCCGGAGCTCCGACCGAGGCAGCTGCTGCGGTGGCATTCTTTTGTATGCCATGCTCGTCTTTCTGCACCGGCGAAGTACTTGTTGTGGACGGAGGCAGCATGGTGCGCCCACTATTTTCATAGAATGGTTGCCATATTTATTTATCGGTAAACATTCCAAACCAATATATGTCGTAAGTGTGTACGCTTGCACCATTGGTGGTGGTGATGGTAGATATTAGACTTCATAAGCATATAGATTAGACTTTATATATATATATCCACCGGTGATGGTGGTGTTAGATAGACTAGACAGATTAGACTTATATATATCCACAGTTGGTGGTGGTGGTGGATGGATGGAATAGGCTTGCATATATCCATTTTTATAATAAAGAAGAGAAGATGTTTAATCAAAACTAAGAAGATGTTTCAAAACTACATGGTGAGGTATGGTTTACACTCACACCCTACATCCATGGTGAGGAGTGGTTCACACTCACACCATGCATCATGTATGCATCCACATATGCTTCATGCACATGCAACTACTTAACTAGATTTCATAACTAGCATCTAGCAACCTCTCCCACATATGCCTCATGTGTGTTGAGGTATGGTTCACACTCACACCATGCATCATGTATGCATCCACATATGCTTCATGGATATGCAAGTACTTAACCGACACTTGTCAGCATTCCATAACTAGCATCTAGCAACCTCTCGCTCTATATATATAACTGCTTAATCGACATTGTCAGCATTTCTCATACCTAGCATTGAACCACCTACACTCTCTAAACCTCCAGTGCAGTGCCTGTTTGTGTGTGCCTATTTGTGCACTGCCTCTCTTCTCAAATAAGGGAGAGGCCCTTCACCCACCAATCTCGGGCTTCTCTCTTCCCACAAGGGAGGGCCCTTGAATGAGCATGCTTCATTGCCCCTCTCCTAAGGGGCTCGTCACCTTCTACAAGGTCACCTCTAGCTCTTCCTCTTTCCCCTCCCATGGGGCCTCTTTATTGATCTTTGCAGCACCCAGTAGTGGCCATCCATCACAAGCAGTGGCCGTCCATATATGGGGAGCTGGCACCTACTATGAGGGAGGGGGGCCGGGAGGGCTCTTACATCTCCTCCCATGGCCTCCCTCCGTGTGGCAACACACACCACCAGTGTTCTCTACACACAAAAGGGACTGTAACCATCTCTCCCGTGTCCTCCTAAAAATGGTGTCGCCCAACACACACCACCAGTGTTCTCTACACACAAAAGGGACTGTGCCCATCTCTCCCGTGTCCTCCTAAAAATGGTGTCGCCCAACGCTAAGGGGTCTCCCTATCTTAGTCATAAAAAGGGAGTCATCGTTTCTCTTTGAGGCATCCCATGCATGCAGTGGCTCTCCTCGTGGTAGCACATGCTTATTGCCAGTCCGCAAATACCACCCAAGAGAAACAGGACACCAGGCTTGTTAGGTGAAAACAAAACAAAAAACTGTCCATTATAAGCACTCTTCTTTCTAAAAAACTAGTCGTCTCGTGAATTCATTCTCACTTTGAATTTAATAATTTCTTCCCAATTGAGAAAGCAACACCTACCAATTGTTAAACATATTGCCCAACCACCAAAATTTAGTACCCAATCTCACATTAAAAAAAAAAAAGGTTGTTGCCATAGTAATTTTAGGAACCAAAGCAAAGCAGTATGAGCGGTGAGGTCAGGAAATCAACCCGAGACCCATGGGGCTTTGGGGGTATGCTAGACCACCACCGAATATCATGCATCTATATAGGGATGAAGTGCAAGGAGAGGCAAAGCATGGAGGCATCGGTAATGACCTCGAAAGGCTCATATCTAAGCACACATAGAATGCACTCACGGATTATGTAGGCACATTAGGCCTCCCGTGTTGCCGTGGGGGCTACATGGTGTCGTGTACACCAAGGGATGCCCTCCCCACCTTGATGGCAACTATGCCAATGCGAAAATGGAACCGAGCGGAAGGAAAAACAGTGGAAATGGCGAAGCCATCTGGGATAGCGAGCCGTGCCGAGCTAATGGGCTGATGAGAGGCCGGGCCTGTTGGATCATGGACTTGAGATGGATGGAATGACTTGAGTCCATAAGGCCGTTGAGCCGAGCGAGGGATACATGAGACGGGTGTGATCTGACAAGGTGATATCGCCCTATGACGCGCTCAATGGTCGATCGAGCCGAGTTGCATGACGAGTTGGCATGATGGGTCGCCATGCGGCCCGATGTCCAAGACCCTGATCTTGGGGTCCGTGACACTTGGTATCAGAGCAAAGATCATCGAGAAGCTCACATGGGGGCGTGTGATACTAGGACGGCAAGAAATCTAGGAAAATCATCAAAACGGTGAAAATAGCAATTTGAGCAGGACTATGTGACGACCATAGAGCCAACGGCACAAAAAGTAGCCAACAACAGAAAAAAGCATTTTTGAGCATCAAGACGATGGAATTTTCCCATGATTACATATACTTGTAACACGATCCTGTGGATGAAGGGTACAAGATGGCATACTTGGTTAGGCCCGCCACCACAGATCCGCGCTGCAACTACGGAAGCTTGAATAACAAAGCAGCTCTAGATGGAGGCCCCAAACGATGGAATTTGGAGACATGTTATATATGAAGAATGCAATTATGCAGTCTGTTTTGTGAAAATCCATATAGTGGACGAGTGAGCTATTTGGCATGTGGAACGAATGATTGGTAAGGAAGGTATCATGGTGCAAGTCCAACTGAGTTGTTTGCAAGGGCCAATTTTCTAATAAAGGCCCAACATGCTTATATGAGATGATTTAGAGACACATAAACTCGGTCCTCATGGGGTTGATAGCACTTCGAAGAATGAGAAGAACAGCGAGCTCGGGACCTCACATGAGATAACCACCATGGAAGGTGAAGCTTTGAAGAAAAATGGCAAAGAAAGGTAATCAAGATAAGTGGCACATTATGGACTAGTAGCACTTGATTTCCTAGTTACGGATTGGGAATGCCAGAATAAGATCATTGTCATAGGAACCAAGGAAAACATGTGGAGCTAGCCAAACAATATGATCTAGGAGGCATATCTTTTCAAGACACATATAGATATGAGCTAAAGGGAACGTGGAATGTTTGAATGCATGAACATATGGGAATTGAGAAAAATCAACATGAGGAATAGACGACAATACATGTGCCAAGGAGAAATAGTGTGGGAAGCCGAATCAACTTGAATCAGGTCATTGGCCAAAATGCATAGCTGTGAAGCTACATGGATGTAGATGAAATGGGTTGAAAGTAACATGATGCAAGATCGAAGAACCCATGGAGGTGAAGGCTTGTAATTGTGAAGATGGAGACTAGCATCATGAGGCAAGTATGAAGAAGTTCAACAAAGCAGAGAAGACTTGTTCTTGTGCAGACGCATGGAAGAAGTTTGCATGTGACTATTAACACCAGCATAGTGTATCGTGAGGGGCGTGTTAGGTATCCTCTTGGAAGAAATGGCATGTGGATGAAACCCACACGGTCGATGAAAGGTAGAATCATAATGAAATGCATATAGATATCAATGAAACAACAAAAGGGGCCATGTATGCAACCAAAGCGACTGGTTATGGGGTTGGCAGCCAATCTTATGAAGATATGATGCGGTAGGTATGGGACCATCATGTCGGCATGGTACCCATATAATGTAGAACATAAAAGAGAAAAGAATGCAAAGCAGCCAAGCTGAAATCATTTTGGATAACATCAAGTGGGGATATATCCGCTATAAGTGGCCATGCGTCCGCGAAGGCCATGATGAGCCTTGGCAAAATGGAGTACTTCTTTATTTTTAGAGATCATATATATATATATATATATGCAAAAGGTATTAGTTGAAGAAGGAAGACAACGAAGTTGCACAAGAGGATGAAAGATAAAGGGGGCTTGAATCCCCATATCATTAAGATCATATGCAAGGGGCTCGGAACCCCCATATTATGGAGACAATATGGAAGGGGCATGACCCCAACTTGGAATATGAATTCAAATGAATATGCAGTGCAATCCAATGGGAATGTGAATGAACCCAATCGAAGAGTCGGAACAGGGCGACTTAAAACTGCTGCTATATCATTGTGGGTTGATGATAGGTTGGCAATCGGGCGAGTAAAGCTGGCAAGTTCAAATGGAGATGGTGGAAGCTACTGGGATGCGGAAGCCATGCTCACACAGCTGATATTTGGGTCGAGGGTAAGACCAAAGATGGCAACAACAACCAGATGCCTCACGGGTTGACAATCGGGAAAGTAAAGATTGCATAGCAAATATCATCTGGGTGAGGGGTCTTCCTATCTTCGTCATAAAAAGGGAGTCATCGTTTCTCTTTGAGGCATCCCATGCATGCAGTAGCTCTCCTTGTGGCAGCACATGCTTAATGCCAGCCCACAAATACAACCCAAGATTAAAACGACACGAGGCTTGTTAGGGAAAAAAACAAAAAACAGTCCATTATAAGTACTCTTCTTTCTTAAAAAAACTAACTAGTGGTGAATTCATTCATTTTGAATTTAATGATTTCTTCCCAATCAAGAAATCAACACCTACCAATTGTTAAACATATTTCCCAACCACCAAAATTTAGTATGCAATCTCACATTTTTCTTAAAAAGGATGTTGCTATAGGAGTTTTAGGAGCCAAAGCAAAGCAGTATGAACGGTGTAGTCGGGAAACCAACCTGAGACCCATGGGGCTTTGGGGGTATTTTAGACCGCACTGAATATCATGCATCTATATAGAGATGAAGTGCAAGGAGGGGCAAAGCATGGAGGCATTGATAATGACCTCGAAAGGCTCATATCTAAGCACACATAGAACGCACTCACGCACCGGGTAGGCACATTAGGGCTCTTGTGTTTCTGTGGGGGCTACATGGTGCCGCATGCCCCGGGGGATGCCCTCCCACCTCGACAACAAGTATGCCGATGCAGAAATAGAACCGATGGAAGGAAAAAGGGTGGAAAGGGCAAAGCTATCGGGATGGTGAGCCATGCCGAGCTGATGGGCCGATTGGATCATGAATTCAAGATCAATGGAATGACTTGAGTCCACAACATTGTGGAGTTGGAGCCGGGGATACATGAGACGAGTGTGACCCGACAAGGTGATATCACCCTATGACATGCTCAATGGTCGATGTAGCTGAGTTGCATGATGAGTTGGCATGATGGGTTGCCTTGTGGCCCAATGTCTAGGACCTCGATCTTGGGATCCGTGTGACACTTCGTATGAGAGAAGAGATCATCCGGAAGCCCACATGGGGGCGTGTGATTCCAGGATGGCAAGAAATTTGGGAAAATCATCAAAATGACAAAAACAACAATTTGAGGAGGACTATGTGATGACCATAGAGCTGACGGCACCAGGGATTTAATATTCATGTGATCATAAGATCTTTTGTGATAATAACACATGTGAACAAGTTATTCACATGTTCTCATGTTACCATTCACAAAATAACAGGTCACTTGCCATTTGGGAACCCCTTAAAATCTTGGCTACACATTGGAATAAGCTATTCACATGTTCTCATGTTACCGTCTTCACATAATAGCAGGTCAGTGGCCACCTAAGAAGATTTTTAATGCCCGACAAAGATAATTTTTTTAGGCTCTTGTGAAAGCTTTGTGAATATAACATGTGATCACAAGATTTTTTGTGTTATTAACATGTTCACATGTTCTCGTTTACGTCAGTGAAATCCCTGGATGGCACGAAAGGTAGCCGACAACAAAAAAACACATTTTTGAGCATCAAGACGATGGAATTTGCCCATGATTACATATACTTGTCACATGAGCATGTTTATGCACGGTACAAGATGGAATTCTTGGTCAGGCCCGCTGTAGATACGGAAGCTTGAATAACAAGGCAGCTTCGGACGAAGACCCAAAGCGATGGAATTTGGAGACATGTTATATATGAAAAGTGATTAGTTTTCAGAGAAGAATATAGTTATGCAGTCTGTTTTGTGAAAATCCGTAGCTGACCAATGAGCTATTTGACATGTGGAACGATTGGTTTGAATGAAGGGAAGGTATCAATCAGGGTGCAAGTTCAACTGAGTAGTTGGCAAGGGCTACTTTTCTAATAAAGTCCCAACATATATATATGAGGGGAATTAGAGAGACATGAAATCGATCCTAGTGGGGTTGACAGCACTTCGAGTGAGAAGAACAGAGCCTCACATGAGATAACCACCATGGAAGGTGAAGCTTTGAAGAAAAATGGCAAAGGAAGGCAATCAAGATAAGTGGCACATTACGGACTAGTAGCACCTGACTTTGTGGTTGCAGATTGGAAACGCCACAACAAGATCATTGTCACAAGAACTAAGGAAAACATGTGGAGTTAGCCAAATGATATGATCCGGGAGGCATATCTTTTCAAGACACATATGGATATGAGATAAAGGTAACATGGAATGTTTGAATGCATGAACATATGGGAATTGAGCAAAATCAGCATGAGGAATAGACGACAATACATGTGCCAAGAAGAAATGGTGTGGGAAGTCGAATGAAGTTGAATCAAGTCATTGGCCAAAATGTATAGTTGTGAAGCTACATGGCAAATGAAATGGGTTGAAAGTAACATGATGCAAGACCAAAGAACCCATGGAGATGAAGGCTTGTAGTTGTGAAGCTGGAGAGCAGCATGAGGCAAGTATGAAGATTTGCAGAGCGGAGAAGACTTGCTCTTGTACAGACGCATGGAAGAAGTTTGCATGTGACTATTGACACATGCATACTGTCTCGTGAGGGGTGCATCAAGTACTCCTCCTAGAAGAAATGACATGTGGATGAAACCTACAAGATCGATCAAATGTTGAATCATAATGAAATGCATATAGATATCAATGAAACAAAAAAAGGGGCCATGTATGTAGTCAAAGCGGCCGGTTATGGGGATGTGAGCTAATCCTATGAAGATATGATGTGGAAGGTATGGGACCGTCGTGTCGGCATGGTACCCATATAATGTAAAACATAAAAGAGCAAAGAATGCAAAACCGCCAAGTGGAAATCATTTGGGATAACATCAAGTGGGTATATATCTGCTACTATAAGCGGCCATGTATCTGCTAAGGCCATGATAAGCCTTGTGGAAATGGAGCCACTTCTTTCTTTTTAGAGATCATATACAAATACACACACACACACACACACACATACATAGGGTATGAGTTGAAGAAGGAAGACAATGAAGCTGCACAAGAGGATGAAAGATACACGGGGCTTGAATCCCCATATCATTAAGATCATATGCAAGGGGCTTGGAACCCCATATCATGGAGACAATATACAAGGGGCATGACCCCAACTTGGAATATGAATTCATATGAATATGTAGTGCAATCTGATAGGAATGTGAATGAACCCGATTGAATAATTGGAATGGGGTGACTTGAAACTCCTGCTATATCATTGTGGGTTGATGATAGGTCGGTAGCCAGGCGAGTAAAGCTAGCAAATTCAAATGGAGATGGTGGAAGCTACTAGGATGCCAAAGCGATGCTCACAATTGATATTTAGGGTGAGGATAATGTGTGTCGATGAGGCAAATGCCTCACAAGTTGACAGTCGAGCAAGTAAAGCTGGCATAGCAGATATCATTCGCGTGAAGATAAGTCCAATTAGGGCGCCAACAATCCCCTTTCTTTCATATTAGCATTCAGGTGAGGGTAAGTCCAAGCATGGCACTAACAATCCCCTATCTATATCATATATCAAAAGAGGACCCAACATAGTGGTTAGATCAGATTGGCCGTACAACCAGTATCGCACAAAAGGGTCACAAAAATCATAACTACAATCCATGGACTCTAAGGTGTCATAAACACTTCAGGGTCCATGATGGCCCAAACTAGAGAGATCTAGGGAGGGTAAACAATGTTGGTACTACAACGTGCTACATGAGGTCAAAGTAGGACCATCATGAAGGCACACATGCATACCAAGGAAACTTGAAAGATGAAAACAGCCACCAAGAGAGCAAGTGGCAATGTACTAGTGGTTGGATGATGGTATCAAGGTGGCAATTTCTCTCATCGAAGTCAGATGATGGTAGCAAGGTGGCAATTTCTCTCATTGAAGTCCGATGATGAAACTTGGGCCAGGTGAATTTGAAGATGGAAATTGCATGCGCACAAAGTGGCAATTATGCTATGTATGGGTGAATGCTTAGTGGCAGAATGCTTAGTGGCAGAGTGTGTCATTGAAGTCCAAGGCAACAATTGGTTTTTGTTGGAAGCATGTATACTTAGCCGTAAAGGGCAAACATGATGCTTAACATGTACTCAAAGCCTCAAAGAAAACTCAAACAAGTGACTTAGAATTAGCCTACTAAGCTACTTATGTCCTCAAGCTTCAACATCCAAGAAGCTAAGCTCACATAGCATTGAACAAAAAACGATTCGAGCATACATGCTGACATGTGCATGGGTACAAATTACAAAGGTGAGAGATTATGTAAATGCCAACATGGTGTCATGAAGACTAGAGCAAGCTCAAGCAAAAGGATTTTATGCCCAAGAACAAAAGGAGGTTCATCGTGACACACATGTCAAAGAAACTTGAACAAAGCTGTAGAAGACAGACATGCCAGGAACCATTGCAGGCTGAGCTAGTGTTAGTAAGGCTATGCAACTCATGTCCCATAAGAATTCGGCACCACAATGCACGCACAACTTATCTTGGTGTCAAGATAGCTAGGGCTTGACTTGACCAGGAAAACCTTGTCCTCAACAATGTCGATAACAAAGATTGGAATGGCAAATGCTTAGATTGGTATGATGAGAGGCAAGTGGAAACAAGTTCATGAAATTCAATGAAGTCGACCTCCTTGACAATGGGAAAATCATTGGGAAGTCTTGGGAATGTAGTACTCAAGAAGGCTAGAACATACCTGATTCAGGAGCAATAGGCAAGTGCTACATTATCTTGAGGGAATCTACATCTGAGTCAAAAAGCAGTCATGTGGGAACCAACGTAGCACTTTGGTACCTCACACATTGGGGATTCGGGGGACTCGCGATGATCAAGGGCTTGAATTCCGGGATAAAAGATAGATAAAAATACAAAAATATGCACCATTGTAAAGCAAGGTTAAGACCTCCCACTTTTTATATTTTCTTTAGCAGCACTTAGGCACATGATGGAGATCATAATAAACATGATAATGGCACTCACTCCTAGCTCAAAAATCAATTGGCGAGGACGTCACTTTCCATAAAGGGGGGCTGTATGGGTGGTCGGGAAACCAACTCGAGACCTGTGGGATTTGGGGGTATGCTAGTAGACCATGCCGAATAACATGCATTTGTATGGGGATAAATTGCAAGGAGAGGCAAAGTATGGAATTATATCTAGGCACACATAGAATGCACTCATGCATCAGGTAGGCACATTAGGCCTCCCGTGTTGCTATGGGGGTTACATGGTGCCGCGTGATCTAGGGGATTCCCTCCCCACCTTGACGGCAAGTATGCCGATACAGAAATGGAACCGACAGAAGAAAAAATAGTGGAAAAACGATAATGTTGCCGAGATGCCGAGCCGAGCCGAGCCGTTGAGGACGATCATGGATTGGAGATGGATGGAATGACCCGAGTCCACAAGGCCATGGAGCCAATCCGGGGATACATGAGACATGTGTGACCCGACAAGGTGATATTGCACTATAATGCACTCAAGGGCGGTAGGTCGATGGATGACGAGTTGGCATGATGGGTCGCCTTCTTATGGCCCGATGTCTAGGATGCTGGGGCATGTGAAATAAATGACAAATTCTATGGCTTGAATGAGGAATCACCACATGAATTCAAATGCCAAATTCTTCCACTTCCATGATGGATCACATGAATTCAAATGCCAAACTTCTCTCATGTACCTTTTGATGCTCTACTACCATAAAGTATGCCCCTAAAACTTTGAATTGATGGGAAAGATGAAAATCTTGAATGTGAAAGCATGCTTATAAGTGTAGCAGATCCGATGTGATTTTTATTTTTTGAAGATTCTCCATACCAAAATATACATAAGTGCTAAAAAAAAGTTTTTTTTAAACCCTTAAAATTAAAGGCAATGCTAAAACCTAACAAGGATTTAGACCTAGAAATTTGTAACAACCATACTAATTCTGGGATTTTTTACTAAAACATGTAAATTTCATCTCTTAAAATTAAAGACAATGACGAATTCCAACCGAGGTTTTTAAATTTCAGCCTGAGAAAATTACACTACAAACTGGGTTATGTGAGCACTGATACATACTTTTGATGAAATAGTGCATGATTCTCAATTTGTTTAAAACCAACTATGAGCATTACAAATATTATTTTCTAGATGTTTTTTAAACAAATGTTCTCTTCTGACTCTAGGAGCCAACCCCTAGCACGGTATTATCCCAAACCCTTCTAGTGTAAGATTCCTCCCTTCAGCTTTTGAGGTGTAAAGGAGTAAGAACCTCCTCTTCTGTTCTTGAAATTATTCCCCTCTCTGGAATAAAAGAAAGATCTTGTTTTACCCTGTTTTGACCTGGAGAGAGAAAATGTCTAGAGAGAGATAATCCAAAATTGAGATATTTTTGGATATAAAAAACCTCCTAGTGTCTAAAATAGTTTCCCCTGAAATAGAATTTCAAAAAGAACTTTCCAATGTGCATTTGGAATTAATTAAAAATGTGTATAAAGGACCTTAGCCTAAGGGTCAAGATTTTCAAAAATTTCTGGATTATGGTCCAATTAAAGTTCCTATGGACCAATTGGATTAATCCAAGTGTGGGGATGAGATAAATCCAAAGAATAAAAGAAAATACCCAAAAATGAGTAAATGCTCACATAAGATGAAGAGTTGGCTGAGTACAAGGTTTATTAGTTAAAAACTATAAGATATTACTAAAAAAATGAGATATTTTGGTATAATGATACATTTTTGACACCTTGGTAAGGAGGGGGGAGACTTTAAGGAGGCACCTATTTCACTCATGTGGATGAGTTTTAAATTCAAAAAAATTGTGATATTTTTATCTCTCCTCTCTCCTTGATCAAACCAAATAAAAAAGGGAGCCAAACTGATCCAAATCTTGTTCAAATTCAGCCAAACAGTAAACTGAAGCTGGAAAATTCTAGAACTTAGTTGGACTCAGTTAGTGGCTTCCCTCACCTATAAATAGACCCTCATTCTTTTGTATTCTCATCTGTGAACTATACCATGCTAGTATTACATTAAAATAATGATATTTTCTATTATCCTTTAAAAATTCTCTACATTTTGGAGAGATTGGAGCTTCTCTCTCTCTTCAACCTTCCCTGGAGCTTTCCTCTCAACACACTGAACAATTGATTGGTTGGGGACTTCTTGTAAGATAGAGAAGCAAGCAAAAACAAGAGGTAAAGTATAATTTTATGGTTTTTCTCTACTATTCTCAATGTTTTCATTTCTCAACCCCTCTCAAGCTTGAGAAGTTTCTAAATTAAGTATTTATAATGCAAATCAAGCTTTTCTTAAGAGTTGTAATGAATAATTAAGAAAAGTTTACATTTATACTTAACTAGAAAGCTTTTTATGTTTATCTCTCTCTCCCCAAAAGAATGGTCATTCCTATGACCAATTCTCTATTCAAATGATGCTTCTCATTGATAAATTCTCAATTCACAAATCAAACTCTAGACTTGTGAAGCTAGAGGTTAAGAAAGTGGCTTTTATACTTTTATGCTTCTAAAATTATGATAATCTTATGAATTAAATCCATAAATTGGATTTTAGTTTAGAAGATAGCTATACTATCATAATTGTATTACTAAGTTTATTCTTTTCAAAAATATTAAAAATTATCAGTAATAGCAGCGGAGCTATGGAAATTTTTTTAAGAAATTGATACATAATTCATTCTTATGCATAACGTGAAAAGAGGACTTCCTACCATATTCTAGGATTGGTCATCCTATGCTAAAAGAATGATTTTCATCACATTCAATGGTGAACTAATTTTTAAGGTTTATGCATAATTAAATAATTAAAAAAAGAAAAAATTATGGTAATTTTATTAAATGATAAAAGAGAAATTCCCATGACATTTGGAATTCAATCATTTAAATGGAAAAAGTGTAATTCTTAGCATATTGAATTAATAGTTATTTTTATTAAAATTCAAAGAGAAATTTTAGATAAATTTATTTTATGCATGAGAAATATTTAAATGATAAAAGATGAATTTCCATGACATTTGGAATTCAATCATTTAAATAGTAAAAGTGGAATTCTTGGCATATTGAATTAATGGATATTTTTATTAAAGAAAAGAGGAATTTTAGATAAATTTATTTGATGATAAAAGAGGAATTCCCATGACATTTAGAATTCAATCAATTAAATGTAAAAAGAGGAATTTCCATGATATTTAAGATCCAAGAAATTAAATGAAAAAAAGAGAAATTTTTAGCATAATGAGTATTTATCAAAAGCAAAATTTTGAGCATTATTGGGAAATATGGGTAGAATTGATTTTTGTAAATCCCATGAATTCTTTTATTCAAAAGAAGAATATTGAATATAATCCACTCGAGAAATTGAGAAAGAATATGGAAATAGCCGTCGAGAAAAAGAACCTTTATCTAGGCCAAGCAATTGGTAGAAATTTAGAAAAAGTCCCATTATCGATATCAAAGTAGAAAAAGCTACTCACAATGGGAATAAGATGTGAATGGGATGAGAACAGATGTGATAAGATGTGAATGGGATGTGAATAGATGTGATAAGATGTAAATGAGATGCGATAGGATGTGAATGGGATGTGATAGGATGTGAATGGATGTGATAAGATGTGATAGGATGTGAATGGATGTGATAAGATGTGAATGGGATGTGATAGGATGTGGTGTGATGAAAATGAATGTGGATGAGATGTGAAGTAAATGGGTGTGGATGTGAAGTAAATGGATGTGGATGTGAATGATGAGATGAGAATGAGATGTGAAGTTATGTGAAAGGATGAGATGTAAAGTAAATGGATGTGGATGTGTATGTGAAAGAATGTGATGTAAATAAATGTGGATGTGAATGATGAGATAAGAATAAGATGTGAGGTTATGTGAAAGGATGTGATGTGATGTAAATGGATGTGGATGTGGATGCGATAAGATGTGATGTAATGTGAATGGATGTGTTGTAATGTGAATGGATGTGATAAGATGTGAATGGGATGTGATAGGATGTGGTGTGATGAAAATGAATGTGGATGTGATGTGATGTAAAGGGATGTGGGTGTGATGTGATGTAAAGGGATGTGGATGTGAATGTTAGTTGTGCATATGAATGACTGGATTGATGTGGATGAATGAGATGGGATGTGTATGAATGAGATATGATGTGGATAGATGTGGTGTAATGTGAAATGGATGTGATGTGAAATGGATGTGATGCGAATGGATGATATGTGATGTGAGTGGATGAGATGTGATGTGAATTAGGGTAGATGTGAATGGATGAGATGTGGTGTGAGTGGATGTGATGTGATGTGAATCGGGATAAATGTGAATGGATGAGATGTGATGTGATGTAAATTAGGATAGATGTGAATAGATGAGATGTGATGTAAATTAGGATAGATGTGAATAGATGAGATGTGATGTGAATAGATGTGATGTGATGTGATGTGAATCGGGATAGATGTGAATGGATGAGATGTGATGTGAAGTGATGTGATGTGAATGGATGTGATGTGATGTGATGTGAATCGGGATAGATGTGAATGGATGAGTTGTGATGTGATGTGAACTGGGATAAGTGTGAATGGATGAGATGTGATCTCGATGTGATGTGAATGGATATGATGTGATGTGATGTGGATATGGGTAGATGAGAAATGGATGAGATGTCATGAGGATAGATGTGATGAGATGTAAGATGATGTGATTGGATGAGAATGGATGACGGACGATGAGGATATATACGATTGGATGTGGATTCAGTAAAGTGAATTGATTTAGAGGAATGTGGAATAACGAGAAATGATGTGGAACGATGTGAAAAGATGAGAGTTCGTTAGAAACTGTAGATATGACCTATTTTTAGATGACTGTTTTATGTCAAGAATGCTGGGGAAGCATTTTTACCATCTTGTGAATGAGGTCGTGGAGACCTAAGTGATAAAGTTGCAACAACTGACGGAGAGTCAATGGAGGACGTCTCGTGTAGCAAGGTCCGCCGAGGTTTTGGACCAGCCTCGGTTCGATTTAAATGGTGAGCTTCCGGTACGGTCGATGAGGGACCAAGGAAGCGGCCTATGAGTGAAGCGCTAGGTGATCTACGAAGGATCCTAGAGGGTGCTGACCATAAGGTGCTCGGGCTCTGGGTCGCCAAAGATACCCACGCGTGCGTCGAGGAAGAAAATGAAATAAGATGTTATAGTTGTTTTCTGAAACCGGGCATGGATCTAGTTGATTGACCTTGCTGGTTTGAGTCCATGGCTCTTTTATTTGGATCTGTTGGTTGATCTTGTTGATCTTCAACGGAGAGTCCATCTGGATTTTTATAAGTGAATATATTTTCAGGTACTATGAGCTAGGAACTATTGAAAAGGCCCCTAAGTGGACAGGTGGTGAGCGTTCTGGTTGCCAATGATGCCATAGATACACCCATGATTGGAAATTAGAATTCAACCGGATATTTTGGAGGATTATGATCAGCAATACTATGGTTTCATTAAAAGATTGTTTTAAAGACAGCTGAATCTGTGAAAAAGGTAATTTCATATTGGGTGTGTAAGTGGTGTGACTATCTTGAAGTTTGCATGAAGCACCGACTAGGGGGCCTGGGCACTCTTTTCCCTGGTACCCGAGACAAAACATAACCAAATTCCTAAATGGATCCTATCACTATATTGGTTGGGCGGTTGGCTAACCCATGGGACTAGATGTAGACTGGACTGATGGATCCTGAAAATGAGACAATTTTGTTATGGTACGATAGATGAAGTAAATCCCGGACAGTCCTTGTTCTATGGAAAAGAATCAACGGCTGTGCCTCTCGATGAGGAAAAAAGCGTTGGTCTCTATGATCCAAGTGCATGTCTTTTCCTTGATTTGACCATGTGACTTACGGGTTCGGTCGGATCAGTTTAGTTAGTGATGACCTTGACTACGTTAGAATAAAAATATCCTGGAGGAATCGCCCGTGCTTTTTGGGCAAGGGTAGTTTTTTCAGGTTCGGTTTTGGAAGAACCGAGGAGTCTCTTGTCCAGATATCTGTGGGGGCGAGGCCTCGAGTGAGACTCTGCCCTGTGCAACAAGTGCTACTTCCGCTGCTAGCAACCCCGAATTCGTTGCGCGGAGGGGGCAGGGATCTTTCATCTAGAGTATGATGTGTATTTCTACGTTGGGTTGTTATCCACCTATATCTTATCTTGTTTGTGCAGGGCCCCGCATAGTTTCACACCCATGGTTCTACTTAAAGCCGGGGCTAAGGAGAGAGTTAGGGCAGCATCACCTTTACTAGCACCCCCTAGTCATGTGAGAACATTGTTTAAATTATTTTGCCATTGCTCAAGTATGCTTTCTTGTATTTGTCTTAATATTGTTCACTTTCACTTTTTAGGATGCTGAGCTGATGAGCTTCATCCTCGACAGGTGTCACAAATCACTCTGGAGTTGCAGGAGTGGGACTAGGAGATTGAGCGCCAGAGATAGTTAGTCGGTGAGGTGGATGTGGAGAGACAGATCACATACTAGCGTGCGGAGTACTACATGAGGGAGTGGACCAGACTCGTGTTGAAATATACAAGTGAATAGGGTGTGTGCGGGAACAAGCCCTTAGCAAGAGGCTGTAAAAGAGAATCTGTAAATGAGTGAGAAGCTATGAAATGAGAAGTATCTACTGGGAGAGAATAAAGGGAAGCATGAGAAGATTTAGGAGGTGTGGAGATATTCTAGGAAGAGGTGGAGAGAATCAAGGAGAGATATTCAGGGAAGAGGTGGAGAGAATCAAGCAAAAGAGGTGGAGTGAATCAAGGAGAGATCAGTGGGATTAGATGCTTGGATGTAAACTCTATAAATTGAGGCATTGTCCTAATGAGAATTTGCTGGTTTTTGATTATCCATGCCTACATTAAGCTATCAATTAATTGCTCACTAATCACATCTTAATTATCATCTAATCTCTTTTTTAATGATGTTGATTCTAGCATTTGATCCACCATAGCTCATCACATTTTGCAAATTTAACAACTTGGCAGAGATGCAGCGCGCCATCGTGTGATGCCAAGCATTACTATCTAGCTCGTGCGCACACCAACACCGCAGTTTGTGGAGTTTGCCTTGATGAGTTTGACACTTGGGGATGGTACACATCAGGGTGCCACCACCAGTTTCATCCGTATTGCCTTGTCCGCTCACATTGTTGATGGTCCGACTTGTCGGTGTAGTGTAGAGTTTGGCCTATATCACCTATGGTGGGGATAGATGACTCTTACCTAGGGTCAGCAGAGCAGCTTTGAATCTTGTCTCATGGAGGCCCATCGGTAGCACTGATCACATCGGCAAGCTATGCTAGATATCATGGCAGATGATGGATATGTTGGTGCGGATATGCCTGAGGATTTTAAGATTCCCATAGAGATAGATTTATCACCAAAGGAGGAGGAGGCACAGAGAGTGCGATAGGCCCACATCAATAGGTTTATTTTACAAGCTTGTCAGGTTTCTTTATGCACCCTAGTTGTATAGCAAGGATTTTGGTGGACCAAGGTCTTGAGGCATGTATCAGGCCGGTGGATAAATCTACACATGGTAGTTTTGCTGCTCGGGTGTACGCTCACCTCTGCTCATGGGAAATGAGGCACGAGCATAGAGGCGGTGCATTTGACTAGGAGCTTAGTGTGATGTAGTGCTGCTATATGTGGGTGAGTTCTCAGCCATGGCAAAGGAGCATCTTACTCAGAGGACCATTATAGAGTGGGTTGTACAGGAGTCGAGGAGGAGGTAGTGGGAACGTAATCTTGGAGCTTATCAGGTCCTCTCAGACAAGGATTAGCCATCATGTAGATGTATATCCCATTATGCTTTTGTATCAACAAGTCTACATGCCATTTGTATCTGTGACCTCTCGTTTCTATATATGACATCCACTAGTTGTATCACATTTTGTTTTATATATTGGACTATGTCTTTTGTGATTTTGTATTTCTAGAAAGTTTGTATATGTAAGGTGCCATGCTATTTTTTGTGATTTTGTATTTCTATAAAGTTTGTATATGTAAGGTGCCATGCTATTTTTTGCATATACAGAACCCCTTGGGCACTATGCAAAAATAGCGGGTGGCAATACATCGTCCAGTCCATCCGCCATCTGATGGTGGTGAAAATTTGCAAATGGAGGGGTAGCATCCCCATGGACCCACTCGCAAAGTTTCACCCACATCAAACACTATACAAGCATGCTGTACAAGCATGATGCCCCACCCAAACCTACTATTTTTTGCATAAGGGATCCCTTGGGCACTATGCAAAAAGTAGCGGGTGGCAACACATCGTCCTGCCCATCTGGCGTCTGATGGTGGTGAAACTTTGCGAGTGGAGGGTAGCCACCCCATGGACCCACTCGCAAAGTTTCATCTACATCAGCAGATGATGTATGAGCATGATGCCCCACCCAAACCCACTATTTTTTCAAAAGGTGACCCCTTGGGTCGACATTATGCAAAAAATAGCGGGTGGCAATACACCGTCCCACGCATCTGCTGGCATCTGATGGTGGTGAAACTTTGCGATCGGAGGGGTAGTAGCCCCATGGAACGACTCGCTAAGTTTCACCCGTCGGAGGTCGTACAAGCATGATGCCCACCCAAATCCGATGGTGGTGAAACTTTGCGAGTGGAGCAGTCCCATGGACCCACTTGCAAAGTTTCACCCATTCCGTCATGCTCACCTTTACCATGGCTAGACTCAAAAAAGTTCCATGTCATCTCCATATTGGTAATGGCATAGTACCTACTACTCACAAAATAAAATGGACGTTTAGCCTTGAATTGAGCAGCACATCCGTCAGACCATACCCAATGCTTCTTGAATTTCAAACCTTCTTTCTGTAACCATTGTGGATGCATCAAGAAGCAACGTTGCACAAAGAGTGTATCATGATCTTTACCATCCGAGACATAAAAGTGCACCTCTTTAATCACTCATTGTGTCATCTTCAACCTTGTGAGACGATAGGTTATGTGTACAAACAAGGTGACTTGATCAGTGTGCCAATGTATGGATTGTATTTCATTTTGCTCCTTAAACGAGTAATTCTCTGCAAAATCCACAACTGACACAATTACATCTTGCGCAAAGTTCTTTATGCACTGTCAAAATTGCTCGGCTTACCACCTATACACAAAATTGTGTGCAATGAATTAGTGTGAATTTTCAACATCTTCCATACATCAGTAACAAGCACGTCCTTTTGAGAGAGGACCTTTCTTACTTTTGCTTTACACTCGTCGTCAGCACCCACAATAATGTCCTCAAAGATTTTTACATTGCATACTTTCATGGAACTTTCTTGCTCAATTGGACAAATATCTAGCTTCCTTTCGATTCCACACATTTTCACTCACCCATTAGGCATCCTAGCTTGTGAAATGCAGAATCAGAGGGTTTGGGACACATAGAAGATTCCCAAATCTATGTGACCCCACTAAACACATGCTCATTGTGGCAGCACACTTCCCAACCATGTTAACTTTAAAGCAAATTCTGCAATTGCATCCACACGATGGTCCATGGTGTCCATACAAGGATGTTCGAATGCAATTGGCTGCCTCCTTGAGATACATCATCTGCATATGCTTGATGCAACAACAAGTGTTTCTATCTTTTAGCCTGCACACAAAGAATGGCTTGAACTTTTCAAAACTATGCTGACCAATAACCAACTGTGGGTTTGCAACTTTGAATCTCAAAAACAAATATGTCTGCATACATAAGAAGTAGCAAATTTATTACTTTTATGAAATGCATCATAATAATAAAAAAGCATGAAATATATACGCACATTTAGAATGAATCAACCACACATGCAAAGCTTCAAAGCACCATTCAGAATGAATCAAGCACATGTGTAGTCCTTCAAAGCACCATTCAGAATGAATGAAGCATATGTGAGGCCTCTTATGCACAAAGGAAATGCATAAAGACAATGCATACATGCATTTCCTTCTTGTGCATAAGAGGCCTCTTGTGCATAAGAGGCCTCATAGATGCATAAGAGGCCTCATAGATGCACAAAGGAAATGCATACATGCATTTCCTTCTTGTGCATAAGAGGCCTCATAGATGCATAAGAGGCCTCATAAGATGCATTTCCTTCTTGTGCATAAGAGGCTTCATAGATGCATAAGAGGCCGTGCATAAGAGGCTTCTTGTGCATAAGAGGCCTCATAGATGCATAAGAGGCCTCATAGATGCATAAGAGGCTTCTATGAGGCCTCTTATGCCTCTTATGCATAGATGCATATATGAGGCTTCTATGAGGCCTCTTATGCACAAAGCCTCTTATGCATAAAGGAAATGCACAAAGGCAATGCATAGGCATAGAAGCATAGAGGCCTCTTATGCACAAAGGCAATGCATAGGCATAGAAGCATAGAGGCCTCTTATGCACAAAGGCAATGTGTAGGCATATAATCATTGAGGCCTCTTATGCATAGATCTATAGTGGCCTCTTATGCATAGAGGCGATGCATATGCATTGATCCATAGAGGCCTCTTATGCATAGATCCATAGTGGCCTCTTGTGCATAGAGGCGATGCATATGCATTGATACATAGAGGCCTCTTATGCATAGATCCATAGAGGCCTCTTATGCATAGAGGCAATGCATAGGTATAGATGCCTCTATGCAAGCCATATGCATAGATATATAGAGGCCTCTATGCATCAAAGGTAATGCATAGGGATACAGGCCTTTGTGCATAAGAGCCTTCTATAAATAGATGCATAGAGGCATCTATGCATAAGAGGCTTCTATACATAGATGCATAGAGGCCTCTATGCATAAGAGGAAATGCATGCGCATAGAGGAAATTCATGTGCATAGAAGCATCTATGCATAAGAGGTTTCTATACATAGATACATAGAGGCCCCTATGCATAAGAGGAAATGCATGCGCAAATAGTAAATGCATGTGCATAGAGGCTTCCTTATTATGCAGCATTGGGTATAGCCGATATGTAGCTGCTTATGCATAGAGGAAATGCATGTGCATAGAGGCTTCTTTATGCATTGGGTATAGCCGATATGTAGCCGCTCATGCACAGAGGCCTCTACTCATCATAAGAGGAAATGCATGTGCATAGAGACTTCTTTATGTATTGGGTATAGCTGATATGTAGCCGTTTATGGAAGGATTCCATACCATCATCCGATCACCATATTCCCTTATACTTTGCAACACGTAGTTATATGCAGAGTTTGTATTGGGGCTGAAGGTGGCCTACACTATTGCTTGACATTACTACACATCTTGGTGCTATAGTGTAGGGAGAGGGGTTGCTTGGGTGAGCAAGGTACCCCCCACCCTTGGCCCTTCGAATTGTTTAGGCAGGCACACTTTCTAGTGTTGAGTCCCTTGGATCTCAGGTTAGAGTCACACATAGCCCTTCCATGACTTAGATTCATATCTATCTTGGATTCATATCTCAGGTTAGGGTCACACATAGCCCTTCCATGACTTAGATTCATATCTATCTTGGATTTGCCTACTCTTATGTATGTTAATATCTCATGTAATTTTTGTTATATATCTTATTTATATTTGCTCTTTTGACATAGACACCATCTTCATAGACTATAAACTATAATCTCTTTTTTGTGTTTTACTTCAGACATGAAAATGAAAGCTTATAAGCTTGCTTATTGCTAATGCATAGCTATTGATCTAGCTCTTAGAGAGATCTCTTAAATTGGAGTGAAAAGATGCAGGGGAGAAGAGAGCTTGAGCTCTTGCAAGCACACACACACTCACACAAACCCTAGAAGAGAACACACAAGTTGAGAGGGTAAAAATTCTTCTTCTTCTTCACACAACAAAAGAGGTCTACAAAGAAGATAAAGTGACTAACACACATAATAGAGCATAAAGAAGATAAAGTGACTAACACACATAATAGAGCATAAAGAAGCGGTCCATAATGTGAACATGCTAAGAGGAGTGGGTAGATGTGGACTAGACTGTGTAGTCTAGCTGTAGAATCTCTGGCGAAGATATGTCAGTGCTAGCTACTAGACCCGCCAGTGATGTAAATGTCGAACGGTCATGCAGGCACCTCGTGGTGTGAGTGTCAGCTCTCATGTTGAGCTTGACATCTCAACACTCCCAAATCCAGCTCATGAACTCCAAGCATATCTTGAAATATGTGGAGTTTCTTAGCTCCCAAGGCCTTCATGAAGATGTCAACGACCTGATCCTGTGTGCTGATGTAGGCTAAGTCGATGTCGCCTACCTAGACTCTCTCTCTGATGAAGTGGTAATGTACCTCAATGTGTTTTGTCCGCGTATGAAAAACTAGGTTCCTAGTACCAAACTACATATTGCTAAGATTATCAGAATATATGGCAACCTTTCTCTCCACATGCAACCCCAAATCAACAAGTAGCTTGTGTAGCTAAGCTACCTCATGTGCTGCCACTGCAGCTCCTTTGTACTCTGCCTCTCTACTCAACAAGGAAACTATGGGCTGCTTATTGTTGCTCCATGTCACAAAACAGCTCTCCCCAATGAAAACATAAATCCATTAGTAGATCTCCTGTCTGAGATGCTACCTACCCAATCTGCATCTGTGTACCCATATAGTTCCAATGGTACCCCTGCTCCATAAAACAATGCTTAATCAACAAAGGCCCTCGAATACCGAAGTGTGTATCACACACTGTTAAGATGTGGTTTGGGAACCTGCATAAACTGGCTCTCTAAGCCAACAATGTAGCTCAAATTTGGCTTGCTGATCGTGACATAGATCAAACTCCCCACAATCTTTTTGTACATAGTGGGATCCTCCAACACATGACCTGCATCCGCACTAAGCGTGCCATTTCTAATGGCACTAAGATTGGCTTCCAATTATCCATCCCATACTTGGACAATATGTCCAATACATACTGTCTCTATGGCATCCAAATACCCTCAGGTGTGTGAATAACCTCAATTCCCAAAAAGTAGTGCAAATCTCCCAAATCCTTCATCTCAAACTTCCTTTTGAGAAGACTTTTCACATGCTCAATCTCATCCAAGTTGTCACTCCCAATAATAAGATCATCTACATATATGGTGATGTCCCCCCCACACGGTTGAAAAGTTTGGTCTCCATCGGAGCATGTTTGGGTACGATGGTATGGAGACAAGCGGGATTTTCCGTGGCCTCTTAGCATGTTTGGGTACGATGGTATGGAGACAAGAGGGATTTTCCATGGCCTCTTAAGCACCTAGACACTTGAAAAATCCACACTGGGCGCTAATTACTAACGCAAACATGCTTCGATTGGGACCAAACTTTGCAAAAATGTGGGGGTAGGTCCCCACCCACATGCTTGCAAAGCTTTGTCTCCATTCTAGAATGTTTAAGTACAATTGTATGTGAAAGAGCCGCATTTTACATGGTCTCTTAAGCACCAAGAGACTTGAAAAATCCAAACTGGGCCCAAATTACTAATGCAAACATTCTCCGATAGGGACCAAACTTTGCAAGCATGTGGGGGTGGATCTGCTGCCCGACATGCTTGCAAAGTTTGTTCCCCATCAGAGCATGTTTGGAAACGATTATATGGGGAAGACCCAGATTTTCCATGGCCTCTTAAGCACCAAGAGACTTAAAAAATCCGCATCGGGCGCTAAGAACTTACCCAAACATGCTCCGATGATGGGGACAAAACTTTGCAAGAATGTGGGGCTGGATCCCCCCACATGCTTGCAATGTTTTGTCCCCATCGGAGCATGTTTGGGTACGATGTTATGGGGAGAGCCGGATTTTATATCGCCTCTTAAGCATTCGCCTCTTAAGCATCAAGAGACTTGAGGAATCCGCGCTAGGCTCTAATTACTATTACAAACATGCTCCGATGGGGACCAAACTTTGCAAGCCTAGGGGAGTGGGTCCCCCCCACATTCTTGCAAAGTTTGGTCTCCACATCGGAGCATGTTTGGGTATGATGGTATGGGGAAGAACTGGATTTTCCATGGCCTCTTAAGCAGCAAGACACTTGAAAAATCTGCATTGGGCCCTAATTACTAATGAAAACATGGTCGGATGGGGACCAACCTTTGCAAGCATGTAGGGGTGGGTCCCCTCCACATGCTTGCAAAGTTTGGGCTCCATTGGAGCATGTTTGGGTACGATGGTATGGGAAAGAGCCGGATTTTCCATGGCCTCTTAAGCACCAAGAGACTTGAATAATCCACACTGGGCGCTAATTTCTAACGCAAACATCCTTTGATTGTTGGGACCAAATTTTGCAAGCATGTGTTGGTGGGTCCCTGCCCACATGCTTGCAAAGTTTTGTCCCCATCGGAGTATGTTTGGGTTATGATTGTATGGGAAAGAGCCGGATTTTACGAGGATTTTACATGGCCTCTTAAGTACCAAGAGACTTGGAAAATCCGCACTAGCCCCTAATTACTAATGCAAACATGGTCCCCCCCAACATGCTTGCAAAGTTTGGCCCCACCATCGGAGCATGTTTAGGTACGATAGTATGGAGCAGACTCGGATTTTCCATGGCCTCTTGACCACCAAGATACTGTAAAAATTTGCATAGGCCACTAAGATTTAACCCAAACATGCTCCGATTGGGGACCAAGCTTTGTAGGCATGTGGGGGTGGGTCCCCCCCACATGCTTGCAAAGTTTCATCCCCATTGGAGCATGTTTGGGTACGATGGTATGGGAAAGAGCCATATTTTACATGGCCTCTTAAGCACCAAGAGACCTTAAAAATCCACACTGGGCACGAATTACTACCGCAAACATGCTCTGATGGGGACCAAACTTTGGAAACATGCTCTGATGGGGACCAAACTTTGAAAACATGTGGGGGTGGTCCCCCACATGCTTACAAAGTTTGGTCCACCCCAGCGGAGTATTTTTGGGTACGATAGTATGGGGAAGTTCCGGATTTTACATGGCCTCTTAAGTACCAAAAGACTTGAAAAATCCCCTGTGGACACTAAGACCTAACCCAAACATGCTCGGATGGGGACCAAACTTTGCAAGCATGTGGAGGTGGGCCCCCTCAACGTGCTTACAAAGTTTGGTTCCCATCGGACATGTTTGGGTATGATGGTATGGGGAATAGCCGGATTTTCCATGGCCTCTTAAGCACAGAGACTTGAAAAATCCGCACTATACCCTAATTACTAATGCAAACATGCTACGATGGGTACCAAACTTTGCAAGCTTGTGGGGGTGGGTCCCCCCCCACATGATTGCAAAGTTTGGTCTCCATCGTTGCATGTGTGGGTACGATGGTATGGGGAAGAGCCGGATTTTCCATGGCCTCTTAAGCACCAGAGACTTGAAAAATCCACACTGGTCCCTAATTACTAAAGCAAAAATGCTCTGATGGGGACCAAACTTTGCAAGAATGTAGGGGTGGGTCTGCCCCACATGCTTGCAAAGTTTGGCCCCCATTGGAGCATGTTTGGATATGATTGTATCTGGAAGACCCGGATTTCCATGGTGGCTTCTTAAGCACCAAGAGACTTGAAAAATCCACATTAGACGCTAAGAACTAACCCAATGAGGACCAAACTTTGCAAGAATGTGGGGCTGGATCCCCCTGACATGCTTGCAACGTTTTGTCCCCCTCGCAACATGTTTGGTATGATGTTATGGGGAGAACCGGATTTTACATCGCCTCTTAAGCATGAAGAGACTTGAAGAATCTGCAGTAGGCCCTAATTACTATTGCAAAAATGCTCCGATGGCTACCAAATCTTGCATGTGGGGGTGGGTCCCCCACATGGCTACCAAATCTTGCATTTGGGGGTGGGTCCCCCCCAAATGGTTGTAATGTTTGGTCTCCATCGGAGCATGTTTGGGCACACTGGTATGGGGAAGAGCCGGATTTTCCATGGCCTCTTAAGCACCAAGAGACTTGAAAAATCCACACTGGGCCCTAATTACTAATTCAAACATGCTCCGATGGGGACCAACCTTTGCAAGCATGTGTGTCCCCCCCACATGCTTGCAGAGTTTTGTTCCCATCGGAGCATGTTTGGGTACGATAGTATGGGGAAGAGCGGGATTTTCCATGGCCTCGTAAGCATCAAGAGACTTGAAAAATACGCACTGGGCGTTAATTACTAATGCAAACATGCTCTGATGGGGACCAAACTTTGCAAGCATGTGGGGGTAGGTTTCCCCAACATGCTTGCAGAGTCTCATCCCCATCGGAGCATGTTTGGGTACGATGTTATGGGAAGAGCCGAATTTTGCATCGCCTCTTAAGCATCAAGAGACTTGAAGAATCCGCACTAGGCCCTAATAACTATTGCAAACATGCTCCGATGGGGACCAAACTTTACAAGCCTATGTAGGAGTAGGTCCCCCAATGATTCTTCCCAAGTTTGGTCTCCATCGGAGCATATTTGGGTACGATGGTACGGGGGAAGAGCCGGATTTTCCATGGCCTCTTAATCACCAAGAGACTTAAAAAATCCGCACTGGGCCCTAAATACAACTGCAAACATGCTCCAATGGGGACCAAACTTTGCAAGCATGTGGGGGTGGGTCCCCTCCCCACACACGGTTGCAAAGTTTGGTCTCGATCGGAGCACGTTTGGGTACGATGGTATGGGGAAGAGCCGGATTTTCCATGGCCTCTTAAGCACCAAGACACTTGAAAACTCCACACTGAGCGCTAATTACTAACGCAAACATGCTCTGATTGGGACCAAACTTTGGAAGAATGTTGGGGTAGGTCTCCAGCCGCCGCAGGTCTCCAGCCCACAGGCTTATAAAGTTTTGTCCCCATCGGAGCATGTTTGGGTACTATTATATGGAAAAGAGCCGCATTTTACATGGCCTCTTAAGCACCAAGAGACTTGAAAAATCCAGACTGGGCGCAAATTACTAATGCAAACATGCTCTAATGGTGGGGACCAAACTTTGCAAGCATGTGGGGGTGGGTCGGCTCGACCGTTGCTTGCAAAGTTTGGCCCCCATCGGAGCATGTTTGGAAACGATTGTATGGGGAAGATGTGGATTTTCCATGGCCTCTTAAGCACCAAAAGAATTGAAAAATCCACATTGGCTGTTAAGAACTAACCCAAAAATGCTTCGATGGGGACCAAACTTTGCAAGAATGTGGGGGTTGATCCCCCCCACATGCTTGCAAAGTTTCGTCCCCATCGGAGCATTTTTGGGTACGATGTTATGGTGGGGAGAGCCAGATTTTACATCGCCTCTTAAGCATTTGCCTCTTAAGCATTCACCTCTTAAGCATAAAGAGACTTGAAGAATCCTCACTAGGCTCTAATTACTATTGCAAACATGCTCCAATGGGGATCAAACTTTGCAAGCCTGTGGGAGTGGGTCCCCCCCACATTCTTGCAAAGTTTGGGTATGATAGTATGGGGAAGAGCCAGATTTTCCATGGCCTCTTAAAAGTAGCAAGACACTTGAAAAATCGGCACTAGGACCTAATTACTAATGAAAACATGCTCCGATGGAGACCAAAATTTACAAGCATGTGGGGGTGGGTCCCCCCCACATTCTTGCAAAGTTTGGTCTCCATCAAAGCATAATTAAGTACGATGGTATGGGGAAGAGCCGGAATTTCCATGGCCTCTTAAGCACCAAGAGACTTGAAAAATCCACACTGGGCGCACTAATTACTAACGCAAACATCCTCCGATTGGGACCAAATTTTTCAAGCATGTGGGGGTGGGACCCTGCCCACATGCTTGCAAAGTTTTACCCCCATCCGAGTATGTTTGGATACGATTGTATGGGAAAGAGCTAGATTTTACATGGCCTCTTAAGCACCAAGAGACTTGGAAAATCTGCACTGGGCCCTAATTACTAATGCAAACATGGTTTGATGGTTGGGGACCAAGCTTTGCAAGTATGTGGGGGTGGGTCCCCCCCACATGTTTGCAAAGTTTGACCCCCATCGGAGCATGTTTGGGTATGTACGATAGTACGGAGAAGACTCAGATTTTCCATGGCCTCTTAACCACACCGACACTGTAAAAATCTGCACTAGGCGGCGTAAAACTTCAACCCAAACATGCTCCGATGGGGACTAAGCT
Organism: Cibotium barometz; assembly: GCF_041138505.1. Taxonomy (NCBI): domain Eukaryota; kingdom Viridiplantae; phylum Streptophyta; class Polypodiopsida; order Cyatheales; family Cibotiaceae; genus Cibotium; species Cibotium barometz. The sequence goes on along the minus strand of NC_141096.1, from coordinate 7,065,398 downwards.
TTGTAAGCATGTGGGGGTGGGTCCCCCCCACATGCTTGCAAAGTTTCATCCCCATTGGAGCATGTTTGGGTACGATGGTATGGGGAAGAGCCAGATTTTACATGGCCTCTTAAGCACCAAGAGACTTGAAAAATCTACACTAGGCACTAATTACTACCGCAAACATGCTCTGATGGTGGGGAACAAACTTTGGAAACATGTGGGGGGGTGGATCCCCCGCGCATGCTTACAAAGTTTGGTCCCTAGCGGAGTATGTTTGGGTACGATAGTATGGGGAAGGCCCGGATTTTCCATGGCCTCTTAAGCACCAAAAGACTTGAAAAATCCGCAGTGGACACTAAGACCTAACCTAAACATGTTGCGATGGTGGGGACCAAACTTTGCAAGCATGTGGGGGTGGGTCCCCTCCACATGCTTACAAAGTTTGGTCCCCATCAGAGTATGTTTGGGTATGATGTATGGGGAATAGCCGGATTTTCCATGGCTTCTTAAGCACCAAGAGACATGAAAAATCCGCACTGAGCCCTAATTACTAATGCAAACATGCTACGATGGGTACCAAACTTTGCAAGCTTGTGGGGGTGGGTCCCCCCCACATGCTTGCAAAGTTTGGTCTCCATCTCAGCATGTGTGGGTACGATGGTATGGGGAAGAGCCGGATTTTTCATGGCCTATTAAGCACAAAGAGGCTTGAAAAATCCACACTAGTCCCTAATTACTAATGTAAACATGCTCCGATGGTGGGGACCAAATTGTGCAAGCATGTAGGGGTGGGTACGCCCCACATGATTGCAAAGTTTGGCCCCCATCGGAGCATGTTTGGGTACGATTGTATCGGGAAGACCCGGATTTTCCATGGCTTCTTAAGCACCAAGAGACTTGAAAAATCCGCATTGGGCGCTCAGAACTAACCCAAATGGTCCGATGGGGACCAAACTTTGCAAGAATGTGGGGCTCGATCCCCCCCACATGCTTGCAAAGTCTCGTCCCCCTCAGAGCATGTTTGGGTATGATATTATGGGGAGAACCGGATTTTACATCGCCTCTTAAGCATCAAGAGACTTGAAGAATCCATAATAGGCCCTAACTACTATTGTAAACATGCTCCTTTGCAAGCCTGTGGGAGTGGGTCCCCCCCCACATTCATGCAAAGTTGGTTTTCATCGGAGCATGTTTGGGTATGATGGTATGGGGAAGATCCGGATTTTCCATGGCCTCTTAAGCACCAAGAGACTTGAAAAATCCGCACTGTGCCCTGATTACTGATGATGCAAACATGCTCCGATGGGGACCAAACTTTGCAAGCATGTGGGAGTGGGACCCCCCCACATGGTTGCAAAGTTTGGTCTCCATCAGAGCATGTTTGGGTACAATGGTATGGGGAGGAGCCAGATTTTCCTTGGCCTCTTAAGCACCAAGAGACTTGAAAAATCCACACTAGGCGCTAATTACTAACGCAAACATGCTCTGATTGGGACGAAACTTTGCAAGCATGTGGGGGTGGGTCTCCGCGCACATGCTTGCATAGTTTTGTCCCCATCGGAGCATGTTTGGATATGATTGTATGGGAAAGAGCCAGATTTTATATGGCCTCAAGCACGAAGAGACTTGGAAAATCCACACTGGGCCCTAATTACTAATGCAAACATGATCCAATTAGGACCAAAATTTGCGAACATGTGGGGGTGGGTCCCCCCCAAATGCCTGCAAAGTTTGGCCCCCATCGGAGTATGTTTGGGTACGATAGTATGCGGAAGACCTGGATTTTCCATGGCCTGTTAACCACCAAGAGAGTTGAGAAATCCGTACTCGGTGCTAAGAACTAACCCAAACATACTCCGATGGGAACCAAACTTTGCAAGCATGTGGGGGTGGGTTCCCCCCAGATGCTTGCAAAGTTTCATCCCCATCGGAGCATGTTTGGGTATGATAGTATGGGGAAGACCCGGATTTTACATGGCCTCTTAAGCATGAAGAGACTTGAAAAATCCACACAAACCTTTCATGAAGGTGTACTTTCATGGCATCCCATAACTGATTCTGGTTTCAGTGGTTGGATTGAAAATAGTTCTTCCAACTAATTTGGCATTTGTTACAATTTTTAGACGAGCAAGCGTGAACTTGCTTCTTTCATTGTATCCATGAAAAGTTCAAAACTATCAAACACTTATCATAGCACCACATCTGAAGGCACTCAAATACTTATCATAGCACCACATCAAGGCACTCAGGATTAATACATCTGAGATCTTCATTTTTTGAGAATTACACATCTGGTTCCTTGGGATTGACACATACAAAGATTATCAAGATTAACGCGTTTGAGATGATTAGTTTTCTGAAAATTACACATCCGAAGTTAGACCCATGTTTGTCTAAGATGGGTTCAAGATCTTGATGATCGTCCTAGTGTAAAGCATCCAATGGATGGCATTCACACGTCAACTATTCAAACCTTAATGGAGTTATAATCTTAATAATTTATAATATGCAAATTAATGAGATATATCCTGAAATTTTCTCTAAACAAAGTTTCGGTCTATTCTTCTAGTCATTTAGGCTCTCACTAGTTTCTTAATTTGATCACCCTATGTTTTTACTCAAAAGTTTTCCTCCCTAATTTTATTTCTCAACTTTATTGTACAAATATCTTGCATGTGCATCCCAAAGATACAAGCACAATTTCATAAGAATATGATTGTCTCAACATGTCAGGATATTCAAATCACTTCTATGGCTGGTAGAGATTATTGATTTATCCTCATATAATAAACAATCACTTGTTTTAATCCCTTGATAGTTAATTTTTATATAACAAACCCTAGGAACTAAGATCGGCTCTGATACTAATTGTAAGGTTACCCCCTTACAAAATAGGAAAAACACTTAAGATAGTCCACTAAGTCTTAGCTTGGAGAAAATTTCCTACTCGTCGACACCTTGAGCATGTAAAGATTCAAGGATATGATTTGTAGGTAAGACCTAGCTGTCCTATGCCGCAGGGGGAGCGTGGTCTTCTAAAAGTCAAATTACCCATAGGGTATATGATCATAATTTAGGCAACTACTAATCTTGATTTCTAGAGACAATGCTTTTTTCCTCATCCATGCAAGGCACAGCCCGCTGGCCTAGTCTCCTAGAATAGAGTTACCCGAGGACCTATTTATCTAGCGTAGGGCTTTTACTTAATCTGTTGGAAAGCTACCCAAATAATCGAGTCCACCCGTCTGAGGATAGTGCCGTCGGGGTATTCCATCCTCCCACTTCCCAACACCACCCTACTCATGCGTCAATTTGTTTTCTAATTAATCCTACCATACTATTTGACATAAATAAACATGTTTCTTAATTAAGGCCCTTTTCACAAGGTTCGTTAAAAAACAACCTTTTTCCACAATACACTAATGCCAAAGACAAGATTTATAAAAAAGCATTTACACATGAATCAATTCCATACAAGCCAAACCGGCCCTCTTATTCTTTTCCTTTATACTACTGATGATCTAGAATTTGGCCTTCTAGCCTCTACATGCTGGGCAAAACCCTACGGAACCATACACCTCGTCGTCGTCGGCGGCCATTTTGCTGGCAGACTCAAGCTGACCGGTTATCCTCTTAGGCTCCATCATTCAATCCTCCCGCCCCTCAGAGGGGGATGTCTATGCACTAGGGTGGGCTTATTTACCGTACTAGCCTAGTGCATAGATATCTCCCTCAGAGGAGGGGGATGTCTATGCACTAGGGTGGGCTTATTCACTGTACTAGCATGGGCCCTCATAACTAGACAGCATCACAATCACTTGCGTCAATCGGCGAACCTCATTCTCCCAATGGTATGAGGGATACCATGGGCTAACTCCGGGCCACCTTACTAACGTCTCCACCATCTGGCTATATAAGCATAAGAATGGGGCAAGGTCAAGGCAGGGAGAAGTTGTACCTGTATCTTAATTTAACCACGATAACAATCCATTTACTCAACTACACCATAGGACTAGAATCCACGTTACGTTCTCAAAAAAACAACCCTTTCACAAAGATTTTAACATTTCAACTTCAGATTGCGATAAGACATTTTTTTATTAAGGCATATACTGTTGTTTAAAAGAATAAAAACTTTAACTAGTAAATCAATCAAATATATCACTATTAACAATTAATAGAGAAGCCGGGGGCCATACCTCAGCCCCTAATAAGAATGATATATAATTGAAAAATAAAATATATATATACCTTATAGAAATTTATCGTTTAGCTTATAGCTTCCAAGGATGCCGATAGCTACCTATGCATGTTGGTAGCTTTTTATGCACGCCTCGGTAGCTACCTAGGGATGCCGGTAGCCTTATGCATAAGGCCATATGAATAAGAGTTTTAAGTATTTATGTTTTTTTTGGATAGATGGCAAATAACTTGCGCATAAAGGAGAAGTCAATATCCCAACAATATTTGTAAGTATATATTAGTCTCAAATTGTATCTTATCTTTAATTAAAGAAGGTTATCTTAAATAACAACTTTCTAAAATGTTCATTTATTTGTATGTCTATATCTTGAAGTAGTGGACTGTCCCTCTACGCAAGACGAAGAGCTTTCTCTTCATCAAAGAAGGTGAAATAAGGATTTTTCAGCAAGTATGAAGGCTATGGAGTCTTCGGTGTCAACAAGGAAGCTGCTAAGAAGTTTGTGGAGGTAGTTAGTGAAGTTTTGCCTTAATGTTTTTGGTTACACTACAAGACACTGCTGCCATACACGCGTTCAATACACGCGATAAGTTACGGGCGTGTGTATAGTCGTGCATGTATATGAGTAGTATCGGGCGCGTGTATATTGGCATCTAAATTCGCGTGTATACTGGTTTCAAAAACGCGTGTATCAGCGCGTGTCTATACACGCAAATATATACGCATTATTACACGCGAGATTTTTATTAAGAAAAACTCTATTCCTTTACAAAATTAAAAACTATTTTCTTGTAACCATCTCATAGTACATTACAGTATATATCATTACACAATCCCACTACATGCATTTACAACAATGAAATATATTCAAAAATAAATCATGAGATGATAATTAAAAGACATATACAATAGAAATGTCATCAATTTAGAACGATATAGTGATGGATTGGTTAGGGTTTGATCTCATCTTCAATAAGATCCATCCTTGCTAAACGATCAACATCAATATCCATTTGATCAATTTGTAAGGCTACGATTAAATTTATTCCACTATCGATATTATGTCCATTGATAATGGTATTGATGTCCTGATCATCCTCATCAACATCACCATCATCCTCAATGGTAGGGTCATTCTCATGATCATGAGAAATGGCACGCTCATCCTCATTATCATGATCATCTCTTATTTCTTGATCATTGATCACAACATCTTCATTGGCATGTTCGACATCATCTTCATTGCGGCTTGTTACATCCTCCATATACTCCATATCAGTGAATGTATTATACATCACTTTGGAACGTGGTGCAATAGGGATGATGTACCACCATTCAATGTCATGTACCATTGGCAGATAGAAAACCTACTCAAATACACATACTGCAGTAATTAATTAGCATATCAAAAGTGAAGGTGTACGCGAGCTTAGATATATATGTACATGAAACACATTAGTAAAAAAATGCATACCTGCTCACATTGTTGTGGCAATACGAGCCTATCTTTCTTTGTTTGCCAAAACTTTGTAGAGTCAATAGTTACATAGCCACTTGCATGGCGTATTATCGTTGCATTAGGCCCTTTTTCCACCACATTCATTTCCCATTTGACATCCAAAACATACACAAAGAAGCGACGAAAGTCAAGCCTAAACATGTCTTGGATTGTGCCACAATAATCATCCATTTTTCCATTAGCTCCCTCAAAGCTACTAATGACACCGCAATCTTGTGTATTCCTCTTTTCATCAATTCTTTGTGTTCGAAAATGCTTGCCTTCATACCATATAGCATTGAACATAGTGCACTGGACCAAAAAAGAAGCAATTTCTGTGTAAGCAATGTGAATAAATATTAAAAGCAAATCACTTACAACTAATGCAAAACATTAGTTCTATGTACCTTTAACATGCATCCTCGTGCATACTCCCATTCTTCCGCGCCGTGATATGCAGCCCCTCGCCGCTCTCTGCTCTCAGCATTTCCTCATGCAACCAATCAACATGGATATCATTCGGAAGTGTTGCTAGATGCTTAGGGTACGCCTTACGAGAGCCATGTTGCCTCCAAAAGAGAGCTCTTTCTGCTTGCCTTTTTGTCTTTGCATCCTCATATCTTGTAACCCATCTGCTCATCACATCACTATTAAGGATGCAAGTGAAATTGAGATCATCAATCAATGTTCTATCAATTACTTTACTCTGTCCTTTTCCTTGAGGCACAATAGAGGTCATCCTCAAGTCCTCTTCATTGCTCCATAGTCGTGGCAAAGAGCTGTCCACCTGACCAAGAAATTCTGAAATATATACAAGAGACTCTTGTATCAACCAACCCTCGGCCATGCTTCCTTCGGACCTTGCACTTTGCCTCACAAAGTCTTTTAAGGTCATCATGAAGCGCTCTAGGAAGAACATCCAACGTGCATGCACAGTGCCACATAAAGCAATTTCGTCCACTAAATGCACAATGAGATGTAGTTGACTTGTGAGAATGGTTCACGGAAAAGTCTCCTCTACCAAACAAACCACCTCCACTGCCATAACATGCGCATCATCCAACGTGGCTGGATCAATTGCTTTGGAACTAACATATCTAAAAAATAATTGAATAGTACGTTATACCTCATGCACGTTCATTTTGCAAGGTATAATGAAGGGTGATCTGACATGGGTTTTATATACCTCACAAGCTCGCCCATCTTATAAATACATTTTTTCAAACTCTTATTTGCACAATGCAACAACAATTCACATCCGACTCCATTCCATCTCTTTCTCTTTTGGGTTACACAGATGCAGATTGGGCCAGCTCACATTTATCTATGCAATCTACTAGTGGCAGTTGTTTCTTCATTAATGGTTGTCTTATTTCTTGGACCAGCAAGAAACAACGTTGTGTTGCAGTTTCTACAACCGAATCTGAATATGTTGCGGCATCACTTGCAGCTCGTGAACTCTGTTGGCTTCGACAAGTGTTGACAGATATTGGCCATTCTCCTCTTTCTAGTACACCCTTGCGGTGTGATAATCAGAGTGCTATTAGTCTTGCAAAAGACTATGTTGAACATAACAAGTCAAAACATATTGCTGTGCATTACCATTATGTTCGATACGAAGTACGCAAAGGCACTATCATGATTGAACATTGTCCAAGTGACCAGATGATTGTAGATATTCTTACCAAAGGTCTCAATGAGTCACGCTTCATTCTCTTGCGCTCAGAGCTTGGAGTTGCCTCGGGCTCACTCTTTCTAGATTAGGCTCTTTACTCTTATGGTAGCTTTGTACATATATCGTTGTAATCTTCTAGACACCATGCACTTTGCACATTTCACAATTGCACACTATGACCTCTTGGTCTTTTGTATATTTGTACATAGATGCACAATGCACTTTCACATCATTACTTTTGGTTCATATTTTCACATTTGTATAGGGGCTTGGGTTTTTCCCTTGTACTCCCCAAGGGTTTTTTTATCCATAGCTAGAGACCCTTGTTTGAGTGGGGGTGTTGGAGCTCTATATATGGCTCACTCTACCTAACTTGGTCTCACCTATATATATATATCTTGTCCTCAATATGAATCAGTCTTTGGGCGCGTACATGATGTGTCTCTTGTCTCGTCTCTTTCTCTCTACATTTCAACAATGAGGTGGGTAGTCTACTCTCCTTTGGAAGCTTGTTTGATAATAGCCTGCATCCAATTTCATCAATTACTCCTAAATACTAAACCCTAAACCACTAATTCAAATTTGCAAGTTAGAATGCTTACTTCAATAATGCGTCAAGACTTGCATTGCTCCATCCATAAATTGTTTGTATATTGAGTAGTTCAAGTGAAGCACGTAAAATAGAGAATGTGCACCCTTCAAAAACCGGTGTCGATGAAGCCTTGTAAAGATGCTCTTGTTCCATATCATCATCGTCCATACCTTTGGGATCATCCCTAAAAAGATACCGCACCATATCATCAAACACTTCCTCTTCCACAACTTCGTGGGGTGCAGGGCTATTGTCATCCCTTTCCCACTCATCTTTGACAATAGATCCCGAAGCTCCAGCATCATCTCATCGACGCTTTGCATGCTCTCGCCATGCATAGGGCACCATGTTAGGGTGTGGTACTGCATCCTGCTTCAATTAGAGTATATATATTACAACTCCATTAATTTAATTTGGATACCATGAGTCACTTGAATACTATAAATTTACATCTACTCACCTTTAAACCTGTTTGATTCCATTCTCCATACATGGAGATGTGATTCAAGGTAATTCGACGCACTCGTACAATGCATCCTTGACATCGATTACACATACACTTGATCCTTTGTCCCAACCACACATCGCGATTACGATGACGCATTGTCTTATCCTCACCAGAACTACTTGTTGAGGAGGTTGATGACATCCTATGTACAAAAGAGCAAACATAAAATCATAATCAGTTTTTAATGAAAGTATAAAAATTTCTATAAATCGCATGTAACAGCGCGTCTATATCCTTAAAATTGCATATATCAGCACGTCTACATCCTGGAAATCGCGTGTATAAATGCGGCTACTTCTTAAAAATCATCGCGTGTATACACGCGGCTAAATCCTAAAAATCGCGTGTATAAATGCGACTGATTTATTATAAACGCAAAAAATACACGCGCTGATACACGCAACGACCTATCATTACCTAAAATAACCCGCCTTCTCCAAATAAACATTTTCAAACTAAGATTTGCCCTCTTTCGTCACTGCCTCTTCCAACAGAGCACTAAACCTAAGTGCAAGGAGCAGACAAGGAGCAGACAAGGAGCACACACGGGTGAAGGAAACCAGCCAAAAAGAAGACTCACTTTTTCAGAGGTGAGTCAGTTTGTCTTTTGTCCTGTCTCTTTCCTTCCATTTGTTTATGCTATTGTCTCTTTCCTTTATGCGTTTGTCTTCGTCCTTCTCCTTCTCTGGTAGTACTTTTGTGAACGATTCTGACAGTGGGCTTCTTTTATAAGGACGATTTGTCGGAGGTCGATCGCTTTCAAAAAAAGTTTTGCATAGGCCGCGTGTAGGAACGCGTGTATGTCTACGTGTATCCTATTTGCACAGATGTTCACGCGCATATACACGCGTTTTTGGATGGGTGTATACACGCGACTGTGTTTCACCCATGCTTGCGATCTAGGTTCTTCAGAGAGATGATCCCATCTACATATGGCTTGCCTTCACAAAATCATATGTGCTAGCTTGCATTTGTGCTTTGATGCAATCATGTATATACTTTTATTTTTGTAAATTCTTTATGGATTCAGGTTCTTCATCCGATCCATTTGCGTACGGCACTTGGATGATGGAGATGCTATATTATTTTGGGCGCCATCCTGGTCCAGTTGAGCTTACAGAGTACATGTATGCCCATCCCCCTCCTGGATTGCTTGGTATCTATACCTCGCCCCCGAGTATCCATGTCACTCCACTGTCGTCTATGCCTGCGAGTCCGACGAGACGGCATGCATCTTCTCCTCTTCCACACCCACCCCACCGTCCCAGACACACTCACGCACACCCTCCCAGGCACCATCACGTTAGGGCTCACAGAGCCACCATCACGTACTCCCTCATAGCCACAGTCACGTAGACAATCCCCCAGTCGTGACTCCACCTGCAGTACAAAGGAGAGCAAACGCCGCAGTAGGAAGAGTGGGAGTGGAGGATGCGACGGGTGCTTTGGTGGGGGAGGTAGTAGGGCACACGGTGAGAGAGGAGATAGAGGGAGAAGAGTTAGAGGAGACAGTGAGGATGAGGAGGAGGTGAGAGAGGTGGAGGGAGTGATCTGCTATGATGGACGGGATAGTGATGGATGCGAGGGGGAAAGAGGTAATGGAGTACATGCGTGGGGTAGTATCAAACTTGTATAGAAATTGTTTTATTAGATTTAAAGATCAAAATAGCCGATTAGTTGGGGAGGTGATAGATGATGTACATAGTCGGTACCCCAATCCCCCAGATGCAACATTCTCGGATGTATGGGGAAGGATGCAAATAAGGGAGATCTTAAGTAATAAAAGATCTCACCTTAAGAAACTCGCGTACGATGATAGGCTAAATGTAGCTGCGGGTGGCTATCCTGCCGAGAAACCTACCACCACTGCGCACAAACGCGAGTGGAAGGAGGCAAAGAAACAAGCAAAGGGTGGCGTGAAGAGCAGGCAGCATGTGGAGGCACAACGGATCCAGATGGAGACCATTGGATCTTCGCATTTCGGATCTGGCGGCGTCGAGTCATGGGAGGCAGAGTTCGTATCTTGCTACTTTATTTGATTGTTTATTCATTGATTCTATGATTGTTTTAATCTTACAAATTGTGTTGATTATGATACAACGACGAGTTACGGGGAGCAAGCCCACAGTCCACGATACTGGGTATGCTCGCCGGCACAGCAGACGTGACACCTGGGCCCTCTTCAGAGCCGAGGGACGTATTACAGACGTGCAATTTGAGATGGCCATGAGACCATACAGTCGACAGGTACTTGAAAAATCTAAACGAATGATTTTTGTTTATTGAATTACATATATATATACTTATATACTATATATTACTTGAACAGGCACAAGCTGCTGTTGCTGCATCTGCTGATGATCCACCCGCCGCCACTGCAGAGGGTGGACGTGAGCACTACTCATCGGACATTCCAACCGATGTGAGCTCATCTGATCATGGAGGGAGCAGCGAGTCATCATCTGGGTCTGAGTAGTACTCAGACTTATAGTATCACATTCCATATTGAGGATGTGGTTGTATATATATTTTTGTAACTGAAGCCATGGGCTACTTCGACATATGGACTCCCTTGTATATATGTGTACACATAAAATTTTGATAGTAATATTGAATCGTGAATAGATAGTATTGCATTTATGTCTGTCTTGAATCGTGTATTGACAATGTATGCATTCATGTCGTTCTTGTCTTAAATCTTCCTCGTGGATGGTGCAATGCACCCAAAAAAAAATCGAGAGAGTGTTATTGGGTACTGGAATGCTGGAACAACATTGAGGTACCAAATAGCACTCTCTATATTTTTTTTGGCTCTCTGTTCACGTGTATAGACGCGTCAACTCTGTAAAAAGTCGAGTGTATATACGCAGATACTCTGTGAAATGCACGTGTATAGACGCGTCAACTCTAGAAAAGTCGTATGTATATACGCGGATACTCTATGAAATGCGCGTGTATAAGTGCAGCTGAATTGACAAAACGCGTGTATACACCCTCCTATCAGTGCGTCTAAGCATAGCTAAACTGACAAAACGCGTGTATACGCCCGTGTATCAGCGTGTCTGACTATCTCTATACACGCGCTTTTACACGCATGTCTCTGGCCAACTGCGATGATACACGCGCTGATACACGAGCCCATTACTTTTTTTCCACAAGTCATTTTTAGCGGCTAGGAGCGCGGGTATGAGCCCGATCCCTTGTAGTGTTATTGAGCATGGGAGAATGCTCTTGTAGAGGTGCATGCTTGTTAAGATGATGGCAAGTGAGATGGTGGACTCAATGGAGTTCACATGTGTGTGCATCAAGAAGAGGATGCATTTGTGAATGTTGCTTAAGGAGATGAGCAAAGATGGTGGAAGCACTGGGGACTTCACAATGGTTCTGCACATTGGTCTCTTGTAGGAAACCACCCTAGAGATGCATGGACAAGCAAGGAGGAATGCAACTAGCAGAGCTTGATTAAAGCTTGCAATAGTCAAGTCATTGGCTACGTTGGAATCTTAAGAGGAGAGGTCAAGGCAAAATTGGAGTCACAGAGCAAAGAATGGACTATGTAAGGAGGTTATGAGAAGCTCAATAATGGTCATGTTGATGGTCATCATCACCGAAGCCTCAAGAAAGAGGTTGTGAAGGCAGGCATTTGTAGAAAATGGGTTGTACACAAGGATTGAAGCATACAAGAAAACATGGAGTAGAAGGTAATGGTTGAAAGCTCCAGGCAAAGAAGGAAAGAGGCACACAAGACGAGACCACAAGTAGGAGTGAGGATAGAATGAGGTCGCACCAGGAGCTACTGAAGGTGTAGATAATACAGATCTAGTAGTCCCAACATCAAAATTAAGCCATGGGAGCTTAGAAGAAGTCGTGGTAATAAGAGCTGCATCCAATGTAGTTGAGTACAATAATGAGAGGTGTTCATCGCTTAGAAGATAGAGGCTGGGATACATCAAACCTATGCTACCAAAAGGGACTTATGACAAGATTAGCGGTTGATGCAACAATGAGAGCAGTGGCTCCTTACCAAAAGCTCAGAAGGCAAAGGGTAAAAGAAAAGGGACAGGGAAGGAAAGTCTTTGTGGATATTTATTTATATACATATATACATACACACACACACACACACACACACACATATATATATATATATTATATGTATATATATATGTATGTATGTATGTATGTATATATGTATGTACGTATGTGTGTATGTGTATGTTTCTCTCTATGCTCCATACATGTACATACACATCTCTCTCTCTCTCTCTCTCTCTCTCTCTCTCTCTCTCTCTATAAGAAATAAGCATAAACACATGTATGCATTACTAATACCATTTAATAAGTGACAATATCTAACTAAACATGCAAAGCCCATCCTCTTTGTATATGATGAAAAAGATCTATATATATATATTCAAAGTAGCAAGAATTAGTTAATTGATCTAGTGATCAGTACAAAAGTGAAGCTTCGGCTTCCTGGAGCCATCAACCGCACGGGAAATGGATGACATGGTTCCCCAACATGGTATCCAATCGATGTATCTCAACTACACTAATCATTAAGTGTGGATGTCTTTTTCGGTCATGGAACTACACAGAAAAGAGAGAATTATTGATAAAACATCAATTCAAAAAAATAATGAAAATCTAATAGTTAATCTTACGAGACACTAACAAAGACTTTAAATTTTTCATGAATAAAACACATCCTTTGTCTATTCAATTTGTAAATACCCCCTTTATATGGCACCCTTCTCTATGTAAAAATAAAACACATCCTTTGTCTATTCAATTTGTAAATACCCCCTTTATATGGCACCCTTCTCTATGTAAAAAATATGTAAAAAAGGGTTTTAAAAAACCCTTCTATTGAACCCACGTGCTACGCTTACATATTTATGAGTGAACCTACCCTTCCCCACCCCGAGATATATATATATATGTCTGATTAAATATATATATATGTACGTATGTATACACACATACACACACACACATTATCTTTCTCCCATAAAAGCTATTCTCTATTCTAATTTATTATACCAATGTTCCCCGGTAATTGAGAATCCAATCGTTCCTTATATTAGTCGGGTGCATGTTATTGGTCCAAAAGTTGTAAAGTTCCTTTTTTGATAAAGGACTCTCTTTGGAATATTCAATCTCTTTGGTGTCATTTATGTAAGATTCAGTAAACTTAAATTTGCTAGGACTCACGCGAAGCCTATTCCATTGAATCAAATAAATAGCCGTAATAATAAGAAAATGGACCATGTTCCTCAAACGGACTTTTCAAACTAAAGCATGTATATATATGTGTGTGTGTGTGTATGTGTACGTATATGTACACACATATATATATAGTAATATACATATATATATATATATGTATATGCATATATACATACATACATACATATATACATATATATATATATATATGTAGATATTTATTTATATACATATATACATACATACATACACACACACACACACACACACATATATATATATATATATATATATTATATATGTATGTATGTATGTATGTGTGTGTGTATATACATATACATACATACATATATATATATATACACACACACACACACACACAAATATCCATGTATATATACATATATTTAGTACATGTTAATTTAAAAACTAAATATAGATCTATCTAGTTTTTATATTAATAGCACTATAAAAAAAGCAAGAAATAGCGGTTCTTATTTGCAGCGTTTTATGTTATGTCGTAATAGTATAAGCGACAATATAAGTCCTACTGGCTATTGTTTATATATAAGTGCCGCTATGAGTGATTCCCATCGGCGTTGGATAAATAAGTTTTCAAACCCATGTGGTGTCGCCAATGCATTTCTTTTCCCCCCTAGAATATTTCCTCCACTCTTTTCTTTGAAGAACTGCACCGGCTTCATCTACTCCATCAATCTACCTCTATCCCATGTATTTGGACTTCCTTCCCCTTTCTCTTCCTCTTTTTCTTTCTCTTTTCCTTTCTTCTTATTCATCACTACATGACTATTGTGTGACCTAATGAAGGTATTCTTCTCTTATGCTTAACCCTAATGATTAATAGAGTATATAATGATATTAGGATTAAAGTTTAAAGTACTAGCCTTTCTTTTAGCTGCTTCTCCTTCTCCTCTTTGTGACCATGCTTAATATGTGTTGGTCTTTTCTATGTCACTTTTTTTTTGTAGGTAGAGTTCATTAGATGTGTTACTAATCACTTTTTTTAATTTGATATTTTGTAGGCCTTATACTAATCCTCTCCTTCGGCTTGACAATAAAGAGGTAAGCCCTATTTTTTTGTATTTGTTAATGTAATCTCTATGTTTATTTCACCCTTGGGTACCGGGTTTAGGTTTATCTAAGTGCATAAAGCTTAATGCATAGAGCTTAAAGGTTTAATAGAGATATATGCATAAGGCTTAATGTATGCTTTAATCTTATGCCTAATCTAAGATTCGAGACTTACTAGTTGTTTCTCTTATATGCTTACTTAAATGCTTTTTTCAATACTTAACTAGTTGTTTCTCTTATATGCTTACTTAAATGCTCTTTTCAATACTTAACTAGTTAGATTAATAGTTTTTATAAATAGAAACTTTTCTTATCTTAATGTTTTTTTCTAGCTAGTTTTAGGGTTTATTCTCCAAAGAAGATCAACCACGTACAAGTCCTTCTCACAAGAATAAGAGGTAATCCCCTTCACGTTGCTTTCTTGTTTGCTTGTTTGCTCTCTTGAATGCTTAACTAGTTGTATTAACTAGTTTTTTTCTAGCTAGTTTTAGGGTTTATTCTCCAAAGAAGATCAACCACGTACAAGTCCTTCTCACAAGAATAAGAGGTAATCCCCTTCACAATGCTTTCTTGTTTGCTTGTTTGCTCTCTTGAATGCTTAACTAGTTGTATTAATAGTTTTTTTTATAAATAAAAAATTTGATTACCTAAATGCTTTTTGTGGCTAGGTTTGGGGTTTCTTCTTCAAAGAATATCAACCGCATATAAGCCCTTCTCCCAAGAATAAGAGATAAGCCTATTGACCTTACTCTTTATTATTTTTGCATTTTCAGGTGCGGCTGGGGATGTTTCTTGCATATGTTTTGCCTCTAGGCCTTATGCATGCATAAGACCTTATGCATGAGCCTTATGCATGATGCTCTATGAATGAGGCTTATGCATGAACCTTATGTATTAAGCTTTATGCATGAGCTCTATACATGAGGATTCATGCATGAGACTCTATACATAAGCTCTATACATAAGGATCTATGCATGAGACTCTATGCATGAGCCTTATGCATTAAGCTCTATGCATGAGCCTTAAACATTAAGCTCTATGTATTAGAGTCTGCGTTAAGATCTATGCATAAATCTTAATACACAAGTCACCTTATGAATGCATGAGGCTTATGCATGTAGACCTCATGCATGCATGTATGAGCCTTATGTATTAGGCCTTATGCACGCATGAGCCTTATGCATTAAGGCTCCATGCATTAGGCTTATACATTAAGGCTGTTTGCATTAGGCTTATGCATTAAGGCTCTATGCATTAGGCTTATACATTAAGGCTCTTTGCATGAGGCTCAATGTATGAGCCTTATGCATTAAGGCTCTATGCATGAGGTTATATGCCTAAGCTTAGTGCATAAAATACATTTGATACTTTTCATGTGTGTTAAGTTCAATTTTCCTCCCCGTGGGTTTTAGAGTGAAATGCAGTTTGCAAATACAATAAAATCTTGCTATATTTTTCCACCTTATGTGGTAGGGGAAACTATTGGTTGGGTGGATCAATACTTTTGTATATAAGATCTAGAGATATGGGCCCCAGGGATTTAATATTCATGTGATCACAAGATTTTTTGTGATAATAACACATGTGAACAAGTTATTCATGTTCTCATGTTACCGTTCACAAAATAACAGGTCACTTACCATTTGGGAACCCCTTAAAAGCTTGGCTACACATGGGAATAAGCTATTCACATGTTCTCATGTTACCATCTTCACATAATAGCAGGTTAGTGGCCACCTAAGAAGATTTTTTATGCCCGACAAAGATAATTTTTTTAGGCCCTTGTGAAAGCTTTGTGAATATAGCCTGTGATCACAAGATTTTTTGTGTTATTAACATATGTTATTAACATGTTCACATGTTCTCATTTACGTCAGTGAAATCCCTGGATATGGCAGAGGATTTTTGTCATACATCACTCTCCCTATGGTTACTATGAGAGTGGCGGCTTTCGAACAGATATGGTGTTGCCATTGTTGATTGGTTCTATATGTTGAATGCAAACTTGCAACATTGTCTTAGATTTGACCATTTTTTGGGTTTATATACTAGCAAGGTAAGAAGGTAAGGGGTTGCATACATCAAGATAGTCTTCTTTGTTTGGACACATAGGAAGCTGGAGAACCACGGCCCTATCGGATGCCTTATTGTAGGTAACACCCTACAACTCACCACACTCTTCCCATGTCTTGAACTGTGTATTTCTCCTTCTTACGTGTTGTGCCACAGCTCTCTTTAGATCTAGAAGAGCTTCTCTCTCTTGCAGACTAAATGTATACCACCCTGCAACATATCTTATCAATAAACCCAATATTAATTTAGAGGCTCAAAATACTTGTAGGGCAAGGTCAAAATACTTGCACATTTTGGGATGGAGGGAGGGAGGGGGAGAGAGAGAGAATCAAAACTAGAGGAAAATATACTTTTCAAGTTGTTACCAATTTGTCCTTATGCTAAGTATGCCATAGCATTCACTTTAATGATTGTTTTGGAGATACTCTTTAGGGTAAAGGATGCGGGCTAAAAAGTAAGGGAAGGAAGACCTTGCTTTGTCACACACCTAAACCCTTAAAAGACGCACTAGAGGTTGCATTTTTTACATGAATTTGTTAACATGGAGAGCGAGTATTGGTTTTGTTACATCAAAATTTGTACAAGAGGAAGAGCCCTTCTACTCACCTTTACTCAACACATTTCTACGGGAGTTTTTGAACAAGTACATGCCATCAGGTGGTCTTCACCTTTGGAACCAGGCAAGGAGGCGAGTGGGAGGCCAGCAGTTCACATTATTGGGATGATGATATTGATGAAAGTGCGGGAAAGAATCCGTATTGATGACCTTCGAACAATTGTGACTCAACTAAATTTGTTATAGTGTATGTAGTGGACAATGCAACACATGCTTTTCGCGTTTTCTTGCGATCCATGATTGGAGATTTTGTTTTGGTCTTATTTAATGAAAATATTGTTGAGCTCTACATTTTTTGTAGCCCATTGAGAGTAGGTCATGTTCCATGCGGTTGCAAAAATTTAGTTGGTGTAGTATTGCAAGTTTATATGGTTAACATGTGAATATTATGTTTTGATGATGTGCAAATCTAGTGTTGGACATGATCTGTTTCAAAAGTTTGTCAAGTTAACTCCAATTTTTTGGGGTTTGCTCTGCCAAGTTTTGCTCTAATTTTTACCTTGCACAAAAAAGGTTTCTCATTGTTTGGTAAGACTCCTTATATGCATATGTATACATACATATATACATGGGGAATCCACCCCCACAAGCTTAAAAAGTTTGGTACCCATCGGAGCATGTTTGCATTAGTAATTAGAGCCCAGTGTGGATTTTTCAAGTCTCTTGGTGCTTAAGAGGCCATGGAAAATTTGGCTCTTCCCGATACCATCATACCCAAACATGCTCTGATGGGGACCAAACTTTGTAAGCATGTGGAGGGGACCCACCCCCACATGCTTGCAAAGTTTAGTCCCTATCGGAGCATTTTCAGGTTAGGTCTTAGTGCCTAGTGTGGATTTTTCATGTCTCTTGGTGCTTAAGAGGCCATGTAAAATCCGGGTCTTCCCCATACTGTCATACCTAAACATTCCAAACTTTGTAAGCATGTGGGGGGGACCCAGACCCACATGTTTCCAAAAATTGTTCCCCTATCGGAGCATCTTTGCGATAGTAATTCGTTCCCACTATGGATTTTTCAAGTCTCTTTGTGCTTAAGAGGCCATGTAAAATCTGGCTCTTCCCCATATCATCGTACCCAAACATGCTCCGCGATGGGGATGAAATTTTGCAAGAATGTGGGGGAAAACCACCCCCACATTCTTGCAAAGTTTGGTCCCTATCGGAGCATGTTTGGGTTAGTTCTTAGCGTCGAGTGCGGATTTTTCCAGTCTCTTGGTGGTTGAGGCCATGGAAAATCTTGGTCTTTCCCATACTATCGTACCCAAACATGCTCCGATGGGGGCCAAAGTTTTCAAGCATGTGGGGGGGACCCACCCCCACATGCTTGCAAAGTTTCAAACCATGTTTGCATTAGTAATAAGGGCTTAATGTGGAGTTTCCAAGTCTCTTGGTGCTTGAGGCCATGTAAAATCCGGCTCTTTCCCATACAATCATACCCAAACATGCTCCGATGGTGGGGACAAAACTATGCAAGCATGTGGGGGGACTAGCTCCACATGATTGCAAAGTTTCATCCCAATCGGAGCATGTTTGCATTAGTAATTAGCGGCCAGTGTAGATTTTCCAAGTCTCTTGGTGCTTGAGGCCATGTAAAACCCGGCTCTTTCCCATACAATCATACCCAAACATGCTCCGATGGGGACAAAACTATGCAAGCATGTGGGGGGGACCCACCCCCACATGCTTGCAAAGTTTCATCCCAATCAAAGCATGTTTACATTAGTAATTAGCACCCAGTGTGGATTTTTCAAGTCTCTTGGTGCTGAAGAGGCCATGGAAAAGCTGGCTCTTCCCCATATCAATTTACCCAAACATGCTCCGATGGAGACCAAACTTTGCAACCATGTGGGGGGGTTCCCACCCCCACATGCTTGCAAATTTTGGTACCCATCGAAGCATGTTTGCATTAGTAATTAGGGCCCAGTGTGGATTTTTCAAGTCCCTTGGTGCTTAAGAGGCCATAGAAAATCCGGCTCTTCTTCATACCATCGTACCCAAACATGCTCCGATGGAGACCAAACTTTGCAGGAATGTGGGGGGGATCCACTTGCACAGGCTTGCAAAGTTTTCTCTCCATCGGAGCATGTTTGCAATACTAAT
This sequence comes from Cibotium barometz, assembly GCF_041138505.1. NCBI lineage: Eukaryota > Viridiplantae > Streptophyta > Polypodiopsida > Cyatheales > Cibotiaceae > Cibotium > Cibotium barometz. The sequence continues at coordinate 7,045,831 of NC_141096.1, read as the reverse complement.
TAGGGCCTACTACAGATTCTTCAAGTCTCTTGATGCTTAAGAGGCGATGTAAAATCTGGTTCTCCCCATATCATCGTACCCAAACATGCTCCAATGGGGATGAAACTTTGCAATCATGTGGGGGGGACCCACCCCCACATGCTTGCAATGCTTGGTCCCCATCGAAGCATGTTTGGGTTAAATTTTAGCGCCCAGTGCAGATTTTTCAAGTGTCTTAGTGGTTAAGAGTTCATGGAAAATCCGAGTCTTCCCCATACTATTATACCTAAACATGCTTTGATGGGGGCCAAACTTTGCAAAAGAATGTGGGGGAACCCACCCCCACATCCTGGCAAATCTTGGTCCTCATCGAACCATGTTTGCATTAGTAATTAGGGCCGAGTGCACATTTTCCAAGTCTCTTGGTCCTTAAGAGGCCATGTAGAATCCGGCTCTTTCCCATACAATCGTACCCAAACATGCTCCGATGGAGACAAAAATTTGCAAGCATGTGGGGGGGACCCACCCCCACATGCTTGCAAAGTTTGGTCCCAAATCGGAGCATGTTTCCATTAGTAATTAGCGCCCACTGCAGATTTTTCAAGACTCTTAGTGCTTCAGAGGCCATGGAAAATCCCGCTCTTCCTTATACCATCGTACCCAAACATGCTTCGATAGTGACAAAACTTTGCAAGCATGTGGGGGCAACACACCCCCACATTCTTGCAAAGTTTGTTTCCCATCTCGGAACATGTTTGTGGATTTTTCAAGTCTCTTGCTGCTTAAGAGGCCATGGAAAATCTGACTCTTCCCCATACCATCGTACTAAACAAACATGCTACGATGGAGACCAAACTTTGCAAGAATGTGGGGGGGGACCCACTCCCATAGGCTTGCAAAGTTTAGTTGCCATCCGAGCATGTTTACAATAGTAATTAGGGCCTAGTGCGGATTTTTGAAGTCTCTTGATGCTTAAGAGGCAATGTAAAATCCGGCTCTCCCCATAACACCGTACCCAAACATGCTCCGATGGGGACGAAACTTTGCAAGCATGTGGGGGGCATCCACCCCCCACATTCTTGCAAGTTTTGGACCCCATCGGAGCATGTTTGGGTTAGTTGTTAGTACCCAATGCGGATTTTTCAAGTCTCTTGGTGCTTAAGAGGCCATGGAAAATCGGGGTCTTCCCCATACAATCATACGCAAACATGCTCCCAACTTTGCAAGCATGTGGGGGGGACCAACTCCACCTTCTTGCAAAGTTTAGTTCCTATCGGAGCACGTTTGCATTAGTAATTAGGGCCCAGTGTGGATTTTTCAAGTCTCTTTGTGCTTAACAAGCCATGGAAAATCCGGCTCTTCCCCATTCCATCGTACCCACACACATGCTCCGATGGAGACCAAACTTGCAAGCTTGTGGGGGGGACCCACCACCACAAGCTTGCAAAGTTTGGTACCAATCAGAGCATGTTTGCATTAGTAATTAGGGCCCAGTGTGGATTTTTCAAGTCTCTTTTTGGTGCTTAAGAGGCCATGGAAAATCCAGCTCTTCCCCATACCATTATACCCAAATCTTCTCCGATGGGTACCAAACTTTGTACTCAAGTGGAGGAGACCTACCCCCACATGCTTGCAAAGTTTGGTCCCCATCGGAGCATGTTTGGGTTAGGTCTTAGTGCCCAGTGTGGATTTTTCAAGTCTCTTGGTGCTTCAGAGACCATGTAAAATCCAGGTCTTCCCCTTACTATCGACTCAGACATACTCCGCTGGGACTAAACTTTGTAAGCATGTGGAGGTGAGCCATCCCCACATGTTTCCAAATTTTGGTCCCCATCGGAGCATGTTTACGGTAGTAATTAGTGCCCAAGGTGGATTTTTCAAGTCTGTTGTTGGTGCTCAAGAGGCCATGTAAAATATGGCTCTTCCCCATACCATCGTACCCAAAACTGCTCTGTTGGGGATGAAACTTTGTAAGCACGTGGGGGGAGACCCATCCCCGCATACTTGCAAAGTTTTGTCCCAATCGGAGCATGTTTGCATTAGTAATTAGTGCCCATTGTGGATTTTTCAAGTCTCTTGGTGCTTAAGAGGCCATGGAAAATCCGGCTCTTCCCCATACTTATACCCAAACATGCTCCGATGGAGACCAAACTTTGCAACCATGTAGGGGTGACCCAGCCCCACATGTTTGCAAAGTTTAGTCCCCAATCAGAGTATGTTTGCATTAGTAATTAGGGCCCAGTGCAGATTTTACAAGTCTCTTGCTGCTTAAGAGGCCATGGAAAATCCGGCTCTTCCCCATATCATTATACCCAAACATGCTCCGATATGCAGACCAAACTTTGCAAGAATGTGAGGGGGACCCACTCCCACAGGCTTGCAAAGTTTGGTCACCATCGGAGCATGTTTGCAATAGAAATTAGGGCCTAGTGCAAACTTTTCAAGTCTCTTCATACCCCTTATATGTGAATTTTCCGGGAATAAAACACACCTTTTTTCTATTCAATCTGCGAATACCCTTCTTCAAATAGTACCCTTCTGAATGTAAAAAATGTGTTTAAAAATATTTTAAAAATCCCTTCTGTTGAATCCATGTGCTAATCTTACATATTTATGAGTGACCCCCCACCCCCGAGGTCTAGATTAGGAGACTATTTGGATCAAAGTTGTTTGAATCAGGATGTGTTCGATTCGAAGCTATCAGATCACGAGTTATCTGGAGTACGACTAGTCGGAGCTAGACTAGTCTAGATGAGAAAGCTAGTCAGATCGAAGGCTGTCGAAATAGGAAGCGATTGAAACTAGACTGTTTGGTTCGCTCTCAAGGATGGTCAGTTCAGAAGGTGTTAAGATTAGCTATGTGGAGCAAGAAGCAGACAAATTAGAAAGAGTCTGAATTTGAGCTAATCGAAGCTAGACTAGTCTGATTAGAAGGTGATTGGAGTTAGACTGTTTGGAGCACGAGTTGTCAAATAAGGAGGTGTTTGGATTAGGACCTATCTGATTAGGGGATGATTGAAGCTAGAGTATCTAAATCAGAGCTATCTGAAGCAAGTAGTGTAAAATTAGGAACTAGTCATAGCTAGACTGGTGTGATTAAGAGCTAATTAGAGTTAACCTGTATGGATTAGGAACTGATAGATTAGGAGCTATTTGGAGTTAGATTGGTCAGGTTAGGAATTTATTGGAGTTAAGACTAGTCGAATTAGGAGATATGTGAAGCAAGACTAGTTTGATTAGAAAGAGTGTTAGGAGCTATGTGAAGTAAGACTAGTTTGATTAGAAAGAGTGAATCCGAGTTGATTGGAGCTAGACTGCTTGGTTCAAAAGCTAGACAAATCAAGAGCTGTAAGTTCAAAAGCTATCAGATTCGGAGCTATGTGAAGTAAGACTGGTCAGATCAAAAGCTATCGGATTAGGGAGTGATTAGAGTAGGATTGATAAGATCAGGAAAGTTTTAGATCACGACTATGTGGAGTAAGACTAATCACATTAGGAAGAGTTTGAAATCTGAGCTGATTGGAGCTAGACTGTGAGGATCAGAAGCGTCTGAATCAGGAGTTGTCCGAAACAAAATTGATCAAATCAGGAACCATGAGATTAGAAGTTGGATCAAGACTATGATTAGACAAAGCAAGAAGTGTCAGGAACGGAAGCATCCAAATCAAGAGCTGTCAAGATAAGAAGGTGTCCAGAGCTGCATTTAAGCAAGAACCATTGAGCCGAAGAGAGGCGTGCCACTGTATGGTTGTTTCGCTAGCTAGTTGAGAGTTTAAACAACTCTAATAGACTGGTGCCCCCACTAAGGAGTGAAAAGTGTGAAGAACTAGAACACGCAGGTTCAGTGCATGACAATAAGGATTGATGTAACGCTCCGTGGAGATAAATTGCCTTTAACATTGGAGGTGGGAGCAATACAGGCATCTCAAGAACCAATCGAACCTAGCTATCACGAGCATTTTCAAATGATTTTTACAATATTGGAAGGAACGTCAAATCGAATTGGAGCTTGGTGTCATTGGACAAGATTTTGTTGATGTGATGCAGGGCTGAAAATTTTCAACTCTGGGCAGCGGACTGCCGTCAAACATAAAAACTATATTTTCAAAGATGGTTTTTGTTTTTGTTTTTGTTTTTGTTTTGAGAGCTGAGATGTCATGCATGACATTTGCTGGGCTTAATATGTAGTTTGGGGCGTCTCAAACTCAACTGCTTACAAGCTTTATATACAGCACCTGCTGCACTACTACGATAACACCACGGCTAGGAGGTTTCCAACGGTAGCTAGGTAGATCCCTCAGTATAGTACGCTGTGTGTATACAGGAAGAAGGAGACTAGAAACTTCTATTTATACGTTGAGAATGGAGGAGGGCCATCAAGCAGCAGCAGCAGCAGCTGTGTCCTCGGCTAGTGTAGCAGATCGATGGAGTTTGCGAGGGCATACGGCACTAGTAACGGGAGGCACTCGCGGCATAGGGAGAGGGCCGTGAGGCCACGGCGCAAAAGCATCCTCAGCTCTTCTCGTATGATCATCATGTGTGTGCCCAAGCTGTACCTTTGTCACTGAACTAATTCAGCTTCTGTGCAGGAAAGCAATAGTAGAAGAGCTCGCGGGGTTGGGGGCGGCCGTGTACACGTGCTCCCGCACGCGCGCGCACTTGGAGGCACGTGTGAATGAGTGGAGAGAGTCCGGTCTGAAGGTGGAAGCCTCGGTGTGCGACGTCAGCTCACGTGCGTCACGAATCGAGCTAATGCAGCAAGTCTCCCAGCATTTCGGCGCGAAACTGGACATCTTGGCTAGACCCTCTTGCTCGTGGTTGAGTTTACGATTAATCTTACCAATCTGATCCTGCCAACTCGTTGATCTCGTGCAACATTAGAACCGCCATGGTTATTGCCTTGGAATGAGCTAATTACTGATAGTTAGTGTTAATCCGGCAGGTTACAACGTGGGCACTATAGAGTTGAAGCCCGCGGTTGACATAACGGAAGAAGGTTATGCGTCTGTGATGAATACAAAATTCAATGAAAGTAGGTGACTTAGCCTACAAGTTTCTTTTATCTCCTCATCTCAAAATTCTTAATGCCTTCTATAGAAAAATGTGTCAAACACAAATCATAGAAACAAGGTAAAACTTCAGTGGCAAGTTACCGTTGGCTTCTAGGTTACGCTAGCTCCTTCCTTTATATAAGTCGTAGCTTTTACTTGTCGCTCACAGTAATCTTACTCCCATCAATCTCCTTTCTTTCTTAATCTCCTTCATGGCTTGGCAAAACAGGAATTAGTTTTATCCCTGATGATTTCTCACCTTCAAGACGCAAGAGAGTCTGTAAAGAAAGACTTTATAGAACAGTATGAGCGCTCACTTTTTCCTCACCTAGGAACTTCTGTAGCGCAGACCGAATGGCGGACCTATCAAAACATAACTAGGGTAACACCCTGGGGTTAGCAACACTTTCGTAACAATGTCCGCTTGGCCATGGTTATTGAAGCTTTGGGTTTGGGTCCCCGATACTACTGCGTCATCATCTGGATAGCATTAACGCTTATAATTTCAAGTCTTAGATTTACTCATAATGTATGTGAAAGAATGGATGTGGATGTATGTGAAAGAATAGATGTGGATGTATGTATGTGAAAGGATGGATGTGGATGTATGTGAAGGATGGATGTGAAGAATGGATGTGGATGTATGTGAAGAATGCTAACCAAGCAAACTGATTCTAGAATTTTTCAGATCAGTTTGGTCAATTTTTGACCATTTTTAGGTCAGTTTAGCATACTTTTTGGATCTAGTTGAAGCAGGAGAGAGGAGAGATGAAAATATCTCATTATTTGTGAGTTTAAAACTCAACCACACATGTGAAAGGTTTCTCACTCGGGCCCTCGCCCACAAATGTCCGGGCACGAGACTAGGCTGGTGGTCACTCCTAAAACCGAAACCGGGAAAATTTTCCATGCCCCGAAAGCGGGGACGATTCCACCTTTTTGAATTTTCTTAACGATTTTTTTTCTAACGAGATCAATTCTAAACTATCCTTCACCTGAATAAACCAGATAGAAGGAAACTATCGCTGATATAATTTGATCATTTGAGTAATTTCAACGCTTTTTTCCTAATCAAGATCAGGCACAGCCGTTGATCCACTCAATTGAGAAATTTATCAGGGAATTAACTAGCTACTCGAATCCTAGCGTAATCCTAAGATTTTTCAGTCAGCTTTTCAGTTTGCGCAGCTGGCTCATCTTCTGCTCAAAGCTTGTGGCAAGGGTAGAATCGTCTTCATTAGCTCCATTGGCAGTTCGACAACAAGCGTCTCTTTTCCATGTAGCACATACGGAATGTCTAAAGGTACAACATACATACATACATGCCGCCGGCCAATGACAATCAATCCTTTAATTGTGGTTGAAAATAACAACACAGTCCTGCACTGACGTTGCAAACAACAACATACATACGGCAGGCAATTAACTATGGGCATGATGGACATGACAATGTATTAGTCTTCTGTTTCTTTAATTAATTAAGAGCCTTACTGATGCACAGAACGTACTATATTGTTTTGCTTTGATGAATCCTTGCAGCTGCCATGAATCAGCTGGCAAGGTCGCTAGCAACCGAATGGGTTAACGATGGCATTCTTGTGAACACAGTCGCGCCGGGCCGAGCTATCCGCAGGGGTAAATTACTATGTAGAATTATTATTATAATTGTAACTCGGCAGCAGGTCGCGTAACCATCCCCTTCTTGCAGTTGATTTCATGTTGACGTTGTTGTCGCTCGCAGGCCTGGGAGCGTGAATCCAATGTCCTCCGAGACATTCCTCTCGGTCGCCCCGGAGCTCCGACCGAGGCAGCTGCTGCGGTGGCATTCTTTTGTATGCCATGCTCGTCTTTCTGCACCGGCGAAGTACTTGTTGTGGACGGAGGAAACATGGTACGCCCACTTTTTTCATAGAATGGTTGCCATATTTATTTATGGGTAAACATTCCAAAACAAAATATGTCGTAAGAAGCTTCTACCACGAGTGTACGCTTGCACTTGGTGCTGGTGGTAGATGCATAGGTTAGACTTTATATATATATATCCACCAGTGCTGGTGGTGGTAGTGGATTAGACTTATATATATCCACCAGTGCTTATTCACTCTTTGATATTAATTAATTTTTTTAAGGGTGTTTATTCACTCTTTCATATTAAGGGGTTTATAATTTAGGTCTTCAGCGCACGTGATATAGAGACTTTACATATAGTGAATCTCTTAGAGTTAGAAGGTTTTCTTTATTCTTTGTTTTTTTTTAGAAATGACTTTTTTTTGTTTTAAATAAATATAGAAAGATTGTATAATTTGATTAAAAAAAATAATTTTTGTTTTGTTTTATAAATAGATGTTTTCAAGAGAGAGAGAGAGAAAGAGAGGGAGAGAGAGAATAGAATTATTTTGAGATTTTTAAAATAAATAAAATTATGATTTTTTGTTTTAAATATAAGAAATAAGCTGTGCCTCATCTTTACTTACATCTATTTATTCAAAAATTCAAATTGAAATCATCGCACTTTGGCAATCCATCCCCTTTAGGTAGTCTTAAAAGGATTTCTTTGTTCTTTGTTTCTTTTTGTTTTAAAAGAAATGACATTTTTTTTGTTTTAAATAAATATAGAGAGAGTGTAGAATTGGATTCAAAAATAAAAACTTTGTGTTTTTTTTTCATAAAGAGATAGTACAGATGTTTGAGAGAGAGAGAGAGAGAGAGAGTAGAATTATTTTGAGTTTCAAAAATAAATAAATGATTTGTTTTGTTTTTAATATAAGAAATAAACTTTTTACTTTTATACACACACACACACACACACACACACACACACACACACACATATGTCCCGAATATATGTGTGTGTGTGTGTATGTATGTATGTATGTATATATACAGACATATCGATGTATGTATGTACATATACATATATATGTGTGTGCATATATGTATATGTGTATATACTTATATATATATATATATATATATATGTATGTATGTATGAATGTATGTATGTATATGTATGTATATATATATATGTATGTATGTATATATGTATATATGTATGTATGTATGTATGTATGTATATACTTATATATATATATATATCTATATGTATGTATGTATGTATGTATGTATATATACATATATATATATATATGTGTACACACACACACACACACACATATATATTATACATACCTATATACACATATATATATACGTACGTACGTACATACATACATACATACAAACATATATATATATATGTATATATGTATGTATGTATGTATGTATGTATATATACATATACATAAATATATGTGTAAACCAGGGATTTCACTGATGTAAACGAGAACATGTGAACATGTTAATAACATATGTTAATAACATAAAAAATCTTGTGATCACATGTTATATTCACAAAGCTTTCACAAGGGCCTAAAAAAATTATCTTTGTCGGGCATAAAAAATCTTCTTAGGTGGCCACTGACCTGCTATTATGTGAAGATGGTAACATAAGAACATGTGAATAGCTTATTCCCATGTGTAGCCAAGCTTTTAAGGGGTTCCCAAATGGCAAGTGACCTGTTATTTTGTGAACGGTAACATGAGAACATGTGAATAACTTGTTCACATGTTTTATTATCACAAAAAGTCTTGTGATCACGTGAATATTAAATCCCTGGTGTAAACATACATACACACACACACACACATATATATACATACATACATATGTATATATATATATATATATATATATATATGTATATGTATATATATATATAGGCATGTATGTGTATTATACAATGTGTGTGTATGTGTGTGTGTGTGTGTACATAAACATACATACATTTATATATGTACATGTTTGTGTATTATATAATATGTGTGTGTGTATGTGTATATTGTTGAGAGATGTAATTATTGTGTAGCATCCTAGAGGTGCAAGATATTGTGATAAGATAAAAATGCCACATCTGATATTGTATGGTGTGTGAGTGCTGACCAAAAGAGTAGAAAATGGAGTGCTAAATGGATGATGATGTGTAAAGTGGGATAAGGCTAGAAAGCCTATATCATTGTATGGTTCATTGTGTGAATGCTATAGAGATCATGTGTTGAGTGTGCAATCTCTCTCTCTCTCTCTCTCTCTCTCTCTCTTATGGAGTTTTTAGTGTGGTATTGTAAGGTTCCCCCCCTTCCAAAATAGGGGAAACACTTAAGATACTCTACGAAGTCTTAGCTTGGAGAAAATTTCCCACTCGTCGACACCTTGACCATGTAAAGATTCAAGGATACGATTTGTAGGTAAGACCTAGTCCTATCTCATAGGGGGAGCGTCGTCTTCTAAAAGTCAAATTACCCATAGGGTAATTGATCATAATTTAGGAAACTACTAATCTTGATTCCTAGAGATAACACTTTTTTCCTCATCCACGCATGGCACAACCGCTCGCCTAGTCTCCTAGAATAGAGTTACTTGAACACCTATTTATCTAGCGTAGGGCTTTTACTTAATCTGTTGGAAAGCTACCCGACTAATCGAGTCCACCCGTACGTAGTATGGTGCCGTCGGGGCATTCCATCCTCCCACTTTCCACCCTACTCACGTGTCAATTTGTTTTCTAATTGATCCTACCACACTGTTTGACATAAATAAACATGTTCTTTAATTAAGGTCCTTTTCACAAGGTTCGTTATTTAAAACAACCTTTTTTCACAGTACAATAATGCCAAAGATAAGATTTATAAAAGAAAGTTTATACATGAATCAATTCCATATAAGCCAAACTGACTCTCTTATTCTTTTCCTTTATACTGTCGATGATCTAGAATTCGACCTTCCAGCCTCTACATGCTCATGGGCAAAACCCTATGGGACCATACACCTCATCGTCGGGGTTGTTGGGGTGAGGACTCAAGTCAGCCTGTCACCAACTCAGGCTCCGTCGCTCGATCCTCTTGCCTCTCAGAGGGATGTCTACGCACTAGGGTGGGCTTATTCACCGCACTAGCCTGGGCCCTCAGAACTAGACAACATCATAATCACTTACCTCAATCGGTGAACCTCAATCTCCCAATTGATGGTATGAGGGGTACCATGGGCCGACTCCAGGCCTTGCTAACGTCTCCACCGTCCGGCTACACAAGCACAAGAACGGGGCAGCAGTCAAGGTAGGGAGAAGTTGTACCTATACCTTAATTTAACCAAGATAACAATCCATTTATACAACTAAACCATAGGACTAGAATCCACGTTACCTTCTTCAAAAAACAACCCTTTCACAAAGATTTTAACATTTCAACAACTTGAGATTGCGATAAGACATTCTTTATTAAGGCATATGCTATTGTTTAAAAGAATGAAAACTTTAACTAGTAAATCAATCAAATAGATCACTACTAACAATTAATAGAGAAGTTGGGGCCATACCTCAATCCCTGAGAATGATATATAATTAAAAAATAAAACATATATATACCTTATAGAAATTCAACATTTATCGTTGTCTTTGCTCGTTAATAAGAGTTTCAGAACTTGATATATGAGAATAGAGAGTCTTCTAATATATTCTCTTACGATTGAAATCATTGGATCATCCCCAAGCTTTATCTCCTCTTACTCGTACTCTGTCTTTTCTCTCTTTTGAAGGTCTATGGCAAAGTAGTCTTCTCTTGCAGGGCTACGGCATACTATTCTTTATTTAAAAGAAAAGCTATGGAGTAGTAGTCTTTTCCTCATAAAGTTCATAGCAAGCTAGCTTTCGTTTCCAAGAGAGATTAGATAAGAATGAAGGGATATATGCATCTCAAGGTCTATAATCACCTTGTGGCTACTAGCTGCATTCTTACAGTTTCCTTGAGTAGAGACCTTGATAGAACCAAGGAATTGTTTTGGCCATAACTCTCTGATACAAAGTCAGAATATGGTCATGTGACCACTCAAACGAACCAGAACACATTTGGTCTACAAGCCATTGCGGGTAGAATAGTCAAAAACGTATGTATACTGCAAACGTGCCATCTTTAGAAACGTATTGCTTTTCTACATTTTTAGTGTGTGTTCCCGTGAGTATTGGATAGAATAACTCATTGCCAATGAAGTGGGCAAGAGCTTGCATCAATGGAGACTACACACACACACACTACAAGCATGCAGCATACACGAGAAAGAAAGAAGCATTCAACTAATCATAGATTAATCTAATTCAATGATGCTAAAATAGATTAAGAGAATGAAGTGGAGCTATACTCATTGGAGCTTGATGCTCATTAGAGTACAATAGAGAGAGTTAGAGAGTTGCCATAGCTTGAGAGCTCAAGAGCTTCACTTAATAGCTTATGAAAATGGCCAAAAATGTTCTCTTTCTTTAGCTAACATCTCTTTTATAGAGATGTCACTAACCCTAACCCTAGGCCTCTTTCACACATGGGCGGACAACCCCATAAGTGAGCCTTGCTTAATACACTTAGAACTCTCATTTAAAACCCACATTGGCCTAAAACGATTTACATTGCACTTCGGCACAAAAATATGGAAAAATTATGTACGTCTTTATGTTCCCATGGCTACAACCCCGCTCTCTCGCATTAATTGCTTCCGGTCTCCTTCCATAATCCGTGTTCCCGTGAGTGTTCCCGTGGAACATTCCCCCCTTCCTAAATCACGCACGTCCTCGGGCGCGGTAGAAACAAAAGCTGCAAAAACAATGGAAGACAAGTAAAGCCTTTTATTGAAAAAAAACCAGCAATGACTTTTGCTCCCAATCAGTCCTATGTCCCTCAATAATCTTTGTGAGTGTTGTGCAGAGAATCTTGTTAGTACTCTCAGCTTGACCATTGGTCTGGGGATGATAGGGTGCAGAACGCTTGTGAATTACCAAAAATTCTTGAAGTAAAAACTCTATGACCTCATTCACAAAGTGCACACCTTGATCACTAACGATTTCAATAGGTAAGCCATAGCGTGTAAACATGTACTCATACAAGAACTTGGCTGTGGTTCTGGCATCATTTTTGATTGTAGCCTTTGCCTCTACCCATTTGGTCAAATAGTCAGTTGTTGCGACTATAATATATTTGGCATGTGTGTGACAAGCTGGAGGTTTAATGGGACCGACAAAATCAATACCCCATTTGGCAAAAGCACGTGTGCTTAACATAGACCGCAATGGCATATTGTCCTTTGTGATGGGAGGTTTGGCTCTTTGACAATCATCAAAGAACAACATTTTACATATTCTTCGGCATCCATTTGTAAGGTTGGCCACCAAAGCCCAGACCACCTAATCAACTTAGCTGTGGTATTGCCCGAAAAGTGTCCACTCCCAACACCTACATGTGCATGAGTCAAGATTTTCAAGTAGTCAGCTTCACATACACACATGCGCAAGTTGCCATCCTTGCCCCTCTTGTAGAGTTGGCCCTCTATCAGCATATATTTGGCCGCTTCAACTTCAATAGCATGCTTTCGATATTTAGGAATTGTTCGATCAGTATGACCATGCTCAAGATAGTCCACAATATACTTACTCCAACTTGGTGTAGTTGAAATTTGGAATAATGTGACATTATGAATTGGTTGTTGAATATGACATGAAGCATAGTTACGAACAAATTTTTCAGCATCCGCATGCATGGTAGGCCACCATTGCCCATCTTGAGTTATATGTCGCACACAAGTAGTAGCTGATGCATGGATTCCACCAATACCCTCATGTGCCCATGCGAAGATCTCCTCATATTGGTCAGGGTTAGGTATAAGCCGCAACACTCCATCATTACTCTAATGATATAATCTCCCTAAGATTAACTTGAATGGTCGCCATAGGTCCACATTAGGACCCGCTAGTTGTATCTGTCCACTTGTCAAAATTTCTAAGATGGGTTCAGACCATTTAGGAGCTGTCTCTACAAGGAAAAGTGTTGAATCTAACATATCATCATCCACACCCACAGGAGCTTCTCCAGAGGTGATTCGAGACAAATGATTTGCCCTAAGATGAGTTGCCACTTCAAAATCAAACTCAAGAAGGATGACAAACCACCTCACAATCCTTCCAATTGCACAAGGCGTATTCACCAAATATAGCAGTGCTTGATGGTCCACAAAAAATATAAATTTGTTTGCCAAAAGGTAATGGCAAAACTTTTTCACTGCATATATCATGGACAAACCTTCTCTTTCTGTTGTGGTATAATTCTTCTCAGCATTGTTCAACTGTCGACTAGCATATGAGATTGAGAAATCCTTATTATGTTCTCCCGATTGAGCCAAAATACATCCAATTACAAAGTTTGAAGAATCAATATGGACATGAAAGATTTGGTTCCAATCTAGTGCCCGTAAGATGGGTGCAGAGACTAATGCTTGCTTCAACTTTTCAAAGGATTCCTCACACTCGTCAGTCCAATTAAACTTTACAAGGGTTGATAAGCCGAGGTAATGAGACAATGACATCAATTTTATCCATATCTGTTGAAATCCCATTGCGAGAAACAATATGGCCCAAAATTTTCCCTTGTCTTACCATGAATTTGCACTTGTCAGGATTCAAGCATATACGATAAACTTGACACTTTTGAAACACAAGTCTGAGGTGTTCTATATGATCATCACGCTCTTGTGATTGAACACATAAATCATCCATGAAGATCTCAAGAAATAGCCTAAGGTACTCCTTGAATACATGACTCATTAACCGCTAAAAGGTTGCAGGTGCATTTGTTACCAAATGGCATAACACGATAGGCAAAGATGCCATCTTCAGTAGCAAAGGTTGTCTTGTGTTGATCCTTCGGATCAATTGACACTTAATTGTAACCAGAGAATCCATCCAAGAAACTATATGCCTTTTTCCCTGCAACTTGTTCCAAAACATGATTCGTGATTGGAAGTGGGTAATGATCACGTACTGTAGCTGCATTTACCTTCTTGAGGTTTACACATACTCAAAGTTTTCCATTTTTCTTGGGCGCCACTACAATAGGGGAGACCCATTCAGTGTGTTCAATCTCATAGAGATAAATTTTGCCTCTAAGAGCTTGTCCATTTCTTCTTTTATCTTTCGTGCAAAATTTTCATTGTAAATATAAGGACGTTGCTTGGAAGGCTTTGCATCCTCTCGCAATGGAATTGTATGCTGACATATGCTTGGATTAACTCCTTTGAGGTCTTTATAACTCCAAGTAAAAACATCACGATACTCCTTTATTGTTTGAATTAATAACTTCTCCTCATCTAAGGACAAGTCTGTGGCAATCCACACATAGCGAGGCTCTTTTCTTGGCTCAGTGATATCAATTTTTTTGCATCTTCAGGACTATCATATGAAACCCCTGACATGCTTGGCTTTTGTCGCATGGGCTGTTGAAGAACAATCTTCCGATCTTGAAGAGTGTACTGTGTGAAGTTGGGGGGAACATTGAGACCTTGTTCTTGTCCACTTGAGTCATCACTAATCGAAGACCATGCGGTTTTGAGCTCTCTTTTGCAATCTTGCATCAGAGTTTTTCGTTTAACCTTTATCTTTACACTTCCGACACTCTCTTTTGAATCTATTTGAGACTTGATTTTTTGTTTTGGTCTCTTTGTTTTTTTGCGATTTTTGCTAACAGTTTTTAGCTTTTCTCCTGGTTGGAATCCAGTTGATCGTTTTACTTGGTCTTTGATACTATCTTATGCTTGGACATAGTATAGATATCCATTCTTTCCTCATGAGAAGTGAGGTGGTGGTCAAGAGTGTTCATTCTTAAACTCCTCGTCTTCTTTTTGTATTCTCTCACATCGTTCCCTCTCATCTTGTTTACGGATTCTGTTATGGCTCTTACAGCATTTACGTTTAGGTCGGCTTCGAGGGATCTCTACTTGAACCTCCCTTCCTCTCAAGAGTAGGCGTTTCTTTCCTAACTCTTCCTCGGGGATTATCACATCATCATCAAAATCAGAGTCCTATCCATCTTCCTTATCAGCATCATTAGTAGATTCGAGTGTTAAATCCTCCACTGAGACTTCCTCTACATGGAGTGCTGTTGTGGATGCATCCCCATAGTACAAATCATCTAGAAGGTCACATGGTTGTACCATTCGTATAGGAATAATGTCATATCCATCTGAGTCACAAAATTGAATTGGCTTAGGTAAAGCACATGTCGATAATGTTGCAAGGACATGACTCCATTCTAGGGGATCAATTAAGTGCTTAGGGAAGGGTTGTGGAATGTATGCCTCATCTGATACACTTCGATTACCCTTAAGTCTCTTAGTGTTGAAATCCTTACATGAGGCTCCACACATCCACAGATCTTCTCGCCCATCTAACAATGTAACTCTTGAGCCCTCAGATGAAGCAGAATCAAACTCATATATTGGAGACCTTGTTACATCACGATATGCGTGATTCTTTAGGTTGACCCTTGTGATGACAGAATCATGTCGGAGGTACAAATAATTGTATCCCCAATCTTGAATCATTTGAAATTGTCGCATGAATGGTCTACCCAATATCACTTCATAGTTTGGATGCTTTCCAAAATCCACTACTGCAAATGTGTGCTCATATTCAATCCCACATGTGGACCAATATGTTCTCTAGCAGCCCAATGGGATGTTCTAAGCTTCCATCTGCTAGCTTCAAGCGCATCCTGGTACTCCTAATAGTTGGTTTGCCCCACTTTTCCCAAATGGACCTTGTCACAATGCCCACTCTTGCACCACTGTCAAGTATTGCAGTTGAAGCTACTTTTCACACTTCTAATGGGAGGGTAGCATTTCTCTGATCGTCCTCACAAAATTTTCCTACTTTGTTGATAGGAACTGGCATAACATGCTTTGTCTCAGGGTGTATAGTACATTGATGGTGACCCTTTTGTAGCAATACCTGCTCTGACAAACATGTGGCAATATCATTCCACAACTCTGGTCGAAGCTTTATCAAATCAAGGCAAGACTAGGTGGTGGCACAATGCCTTCTTTCAATGGGGTGTCAATTGGTGCAGACTTCTCGCTATGAGCTTGTGAGATCAGCTCACTTTTCATTTCCCAACTTGATGACACTTCTGGTATGGTTTCTAATGTTGGCTTAAGAGAGGTGGGGCCCCAAGGGATAGGGGGAGGTGGGCCCTCAAGTATTGATTGAGCTTCCCTAATGAGTCGCTAATGTACAGCTAGATTGATCTTCTCCTCACGAGGGTTTGGGTA
Organism: Cibotium barometz; assembly: GCF_041138505.1. Classification (NCBI taxonomy): domain Eukaryota; kingdom Viridiplantae; phylum Streptophyta; class Polypodiopsida; order Cyatheales; family Cibotiaceae; genus Cibotium; species Cibotium barometz. Next base: position 7,029,607 of record NC_141096.1, on the reverse strand, counting down.
TTCTTGAAGCTTCTTGGGTAGCTCAGATAAAGCTGCAATGTGACTTCTATGAGCATCAATGATGGCATCTAGAGTCTCGTTCACCTTATCCACAAAAATAGAACCCCCTAGCCTCATCTTGTTTAGCACTAGGCCCAGGTTGAGGTTGATGCTCCTCATGCACTTCTTGGGATGTAAAAGCTTGATCCTTCATGTTTTGTTTAGAGACTTCTTGAGAGCTAGTGGATGCACTCTTAGTTTTCTTGTTGCGGTTCTTTTTCCTCCTAGTGGTCCTTTTTCTATTGGAATGTAGGGTCTTGTCCACTAGATTTGCCTTTGCATCCCTAGTTCGAGGTGTCTCATCAGTCTGTATTTTGGCATTTCGTGTCTGTGATCTAATCATGACTCTAAGTGGCACGACATCCTCATTCTCTGATGAAGGTGGCGATGGAACTACCTCTACAAAGTTGAGTGAGACCTTTCGTTGAGAGGTGCCTTCCTCATGTGGTTTCAGCAAACAATCCTTTGGAAAGTGTTCTACACAACACCCTAGACAATATCTTTCAATCGGTGGAAACTGTGGTACTGTTGTATTGGATCGAGCTGCTTGCCTTTGGCGATCTCGACAATCACGAGCCCAATGGGCTTCTCCGCACTCATAAATAGGGGCCCACTAGTTTGACTTCTACTTTCCTTTGCTGCCATTGACCTGAGGGGCCTAGAGTCCAAGGTTGGTAGCCGCCTAGCAACATCAAAGAATTTTGTTCCCTCGGGCCAGTGCTTGGCTTGGATATGTGGGACTTTCAAAGAGATTTTCCTTGGATGAATATGATGCATATTCCTCCTCCACATAGCTTGGGTTTACCAAGTTTCTACACATATTTGATTTGTCGTAGTCAACAAACCTCATAGGAGCAGTCCTAGGAGCAGGAGGTTGAGCTCCAAGTACAGGTCGTGCTTGCTCTTGTGCCATCGGTGGCTTACGTCCAAAATTAGTATACTGTTGATGCATTTGTGGAGCCACTGCACCCCTTTGCTGCTCACGCTCTTGTCTCATTCTTGCAATGCGAGTACATTCCTATGTGGTGTGGGTATAATTCCAAGCACAGGCCTGGCAACACTTCTTTGTGGGTTGGTTTGTGACTAGAGGAGAAAAGGTATTACATTCTTCGGTTTTATGGTTACTGCCACATGCTCCAGAAAGATGAGGACCTGTAGGTAGTACACTCCTCATTCGCTGCTGCTATTGTTGTGGCTACATGGATGGGCGATAGGTTTGTCCCAATCTCCTTAGTACTAGGTTAGCTATCTGGTCTGGATTTACTAGTGCGTTAGACCCTGAACTTTGGTCATCACCCCACTGATCTCTAGGTTGCACCTCAGGGCCAGTACCATCTTGGAATTTGAAGTTATCGATGAAATCCATAGCAACATGGCAACACTCATTGAAATTTGTATGCTTCTTTGCATAGAGATGTGTGTGCAGTGTTGAATTTTTGAGTCCTTTTAAGAAGAGAGAAATTAATCGACTCTAGGTGGGCTTCTCATCTTCTGGGCAACGATTAATGTACTGATTCATCCTATTTACACAGTCCCTAACACTCTCAGTCTCGCCTTGCTTGAAAGAGTAGATGTTTGCTACTGTGTCATGCTGAATCCCATCAAGGAAAAAGCAACAATGAATCTCTCTTTCAAAACTCGTAAAGAAGATTTGTCTAAAGCCTCTAGTGCCTGAAACCAAGCAAGGGCCTTTCCCTCAAGAGTGAGCCCAAATCCTTCAATTTGCGTATGCTTGTCAGCCACTTGCTTAGCTCGAACTGCTTGCCTAAATGCTGCTACATGGTCATATGGATCTCCCGACCCTTCGTACTTCTTTACCAGTTTCTGAAGAGTTTTGATGGCCTTACTCGTCTTGAATACTCATCATCGGGCCTACGGCCTCTCACTCTCAGTGGTTCCTCTCTTTGGTAAGGTGGTCCATATGCATCCCAAATTGGTGTGGGTCCCCTATTACCTGCCTCACCAACCCCCTCCAAAGATCTTGTTACCCGCATTTCACGAGGTGCATTTATGGGAGGCCGAGTTGGCTCCCCTACCCTCTGATTGTCATAGTGAGAGAAACGTTGTTGTGGTGTGATCTATGGTCGCACTTTTGGTGTAGGATAATATCTTGGTGCTAGAGTTGGGCTACTTGTAGTGGTCCACTTTGATGTTGAGGGTCCCTCTCTAGTGAACTCTCATAGGGGAGGAGCAATAGTTTCTCCAAGAAAGGCTGTCTCTTCTGGTTTAGCTGTATTAGTTGAGAACACTTCCATGAATAATGGTTGTCCTCTACACGTGAGCTCACGAATCTCCTTCCAATCTAAGGTTCGGTATTCATTGGCCCATTTATCAACGATTCGGTTCATGTATCCTACAAGCTTCTTGACTACCACCACAAGTGCTAGAGCTAGATCTGCTAGATCTAGCTCTAGCAATCTAGTTGTGGCATAATATCCTTCTAAAGAGTCCTTATAGACCTCTTGAAGTGGGTCATCCTGAAAGACCTTTGTTACTGGAATTTGTCGTACAAACTCCCATTGGTTCTTAGCTACCTGATCCATTTTGCTCTTGCCTTTCCTGTCCCTTTCCAAATTTAGATCTACAAAAAGTAAATCATCTATGGATGGCTTTGAGGACTGGTCCAGGCATGTCCGGCTCAATGAGCCAATCATCTCTAGACTCCCTTGCTCTGGAAGGCTTTGATAAGTCTAAGAACTCACTCTTAGAGAGCCCCCCTAATTTGTCTACATTCTCTAGATGATAGCTGACTTCGTGAACACCATCTCCACCCATGTACATGTTACCCTGGTCATTGACTAGAGGTGCTCTATCAAGTTCTGAGAAAAAGTCCGCAATCTTAACGAGATACCGTTGTTGTGGATCCCTAAAGATCTCAGCTCCTTGAGCATTCGTGTAGACATATTGAAGTCTCACATTGAGTGGTAACCCAATGATGTCGGCTTCAAATGGATTAAAAGATCTTGTGGGTGTCCTATTCTAAGGGATGACTATTTGATGGCCCTAGATTGTCCATAGACAATGAGCTAGTTGTCATGGAAAGGGTATCAAATTGGGATTCGAAAAAGGTTTCAGCAATATCTGCCAAATTTCCTACCGATTGGGTCCCACTTTCTTGCGTAGGTACTCTAGAATGTGCCCTAGACCCTATGGCAATGTCTATATGACGTCCCGACTGTAAGTGCATAAGGTCAAATTTTAAGGGTTTTTTTTTCAAAAAAAATCCAAAAATTTTCAAGTTGGCTCAAACTTTGCCAGAACTCATTTTGAACCCCCTCAAATACATTAGGCAAAAAAAGCGTATTTTTCAAGATCAAAAATCGCCTAAAATTTTCCAGTTTTTTTCGATACTACTGACTCACTATGGGAAAATGGTTCCGGGACCCAAATTTTGACGATGGGTGTTTTCTAACTCCTCTCGAAAAGTTAGATAACCTCCCAATTTTTTGCGACAGAAAATGAAAAATTTTCCAGACTCTTTGTTTGTTTGTGCACCCCCTTATCCGATGCGGTGGTGGTCTTTATGGTGCGGTGGGTGGGTCTCTCCGCGCGGTGCGCTATTCACGCACAACTGCATTCTTTTTTATTATTATTTTTTTCTTTTTTGAAGTGCGTGTGCACTAAACTCAATGCGTGTGCAGTGAACTCATGTGTGTGTACAGATTTCAGTTTCTCTACAGGTGCAGGTTTAACAGAGAACTAAAATGCACAAAATTAAAGATGTAGAAAACTAAACTAAGCTAAGAACAAAAAATAAAACGAACATGCAAAAAATTGAAACTGTAAAAATTAACCTCATACAGTAAAAATTATCCTCAAACAGAATGACAGAAATGCAAATCAAGCCTCTCTCTTTCGCACACAAATTGAAATTGGTAGGTTTAGCGCCTACCTCCAATCCTTCTCGTGTGTTGAATCCTTGTCTTGACCTCAAGGGAGAAGCGTAGCTAGCCAATCGCACTCGAATTGCAAGACAAATAAAGAACATTTAACAACAAATTAGTCTTAAATAAGTACCAAAATTAGTCCCAAAGCCTGCTCTCCTATCCACAACAGTTTTGCAACCGATTGGAGCTTAACAAGGAGTGGAAGTGTGTGTATGGTGCTCAACTAATGTAGGCACTCTTTTCCCGACAGCGGCGCCATTGAAGAGCGGTTCTCTCTACCGTGTAATATAGTGCTCATAGAGTACTACCGATCAACAAATGTGTTGAGAAACACAATGTCAATCCGAGGACTCGACCCGATTAGTGCATGAAGGCTTATGTCTTGCGGGAGAGCTCACATACACGAACCACCACTTGACGATTCAACCATTCAACACCTCAATCAATCTCTCAATCCATTAAATCCACTACACTAATCAAGAGAACAAGCAATGCATGGCAATCTCTTAATCCCATTCAAACATTGATTAAATCTTAGCTTTCCCTAATGCCAGCAAATCCATAAGCGTGCATCTACTAACCCACAAGGTTAAGTAAGCATAGAATGTACACATTCACAAACCCACAAGCTCATAGAGAGAGTCTATCCATGAATAACTCATTCCAATGAAGTGGGCAAGAGCTTGCATCAATGGAGACTACACACACACACACTACAAGCATGCAGCATACACAAGAGAAAGAAAGAAGCATTCAACTAATCATAGATTAATCTACTTCAATGATGCTAAAACAGATTAAGAGAATGAAGTGGAGCTATACACATTGGAGCTTGATGCTCATTAGAGTACAATAGAGAGAGTTAGAGAGTTGCCATAGCTTGAGAACTTAAGAGCTTCACTCAATAGCTTATGAAAATGGCCAAAAACGTTCTCTTTCTTTAGCTAACATCTCTTTTATAGAGATGTCACTAACCCTAACCCTAGGCCTCTTTCACACATGGGCGGACAACCCCAGAAGTGAGCCTTGCTTAATACACTTAGAACTCTCATTTAGAACCCACGTTGGCCTAAAACGATTTACATTGTACTTCGGCACAAAAATATGGAAAAATTATGTGCATCTTTATGTTCCCATGGCTACAATCCCGCTCTCTCACATTAATTGCTTCCCGCCTCCTTCCATAATCCGTGTTCCCGCATGAGTGTTCCCGTGGAACAGTGTGCATGGACTCTAAATATATAAAAGTACTCTAAATACGACCTCCTATTATCTAAATTCAAATTTCTATTTTTGGAGATACTTATCTCTTAATAAAACTATTCTTGTCTCACTATAAGGAAAAGCGATCGTAGGCGCATTTATAGACGCGTTTTGACAACGTGGTTTAAAATGTTACGGACGCCTTTATAAGCGTGTCTAAAATCGCATCTACAGATAGGCATCTATAGACGCATCTATATGCACGTCTGTATCATTATAGACATGCTTATAGACGCACTCTGGAATTTAAAAAAAATTCCAGAGAGCTGCTTGTGCAGATATACAGCAGCATTTTCTACACATGCAGCTGTATTTTCTACACAGGCAGCTCTCTGGTTTAAGGTTTTGCTTACTTGTACATAGACGAATCAAGATCAGCAAAGATATCAACATAAAAAGTTAAATTAAAGATAGATATGCATAAAAAGATTTGTGAACACACTTTGAATATTGATTAAAGAAGATGAGAAATTACATTTTATATCCAAAAATTTATCCATACATGATCGTAGCTACATAAGGCTTGAATAAAAACATAGATACATAAAGAAGATGATAATTTTCATCTTATATCTAAGAAGTTGTCCATACATGATGGTAGCCACATGAGGCTTGAAAAAGAAGCATAGTTGCATAAACCAAAACTATACATGAAGAAAAACTAGCGGGCGACTACTCGGAGGAGTCATCACTGTCCGAGTCATCTTGTCCTCCTTCTTGTTCACCTTGTGCCTACACAAAGTGAAGATGTATATAAATAAAAATAGAAAGTATTATAAAGGTCGAAACATGTTTTGTAAATAAAAATAAAAAGTATTACCTGCATTGGTATTCTCCTTGCTCGATTGTATTGTTCGTCCAGAGATGATCCCTTCATCGTGAAGGTAATCCCATGTATCTCTGTGGCGACGATGGTAGCCAGTCTCTGCTAAGATAGGATCTCCACCCACAATGTCACGCTACATCACAAGACAAACATTATAACACAACTCAATAGAGAGAATACAAAGAAAAGACATGAAGTTGCACTATACATACAAACTCGGCCTCCCATGATGCACGACCTCCTGATCCGAAGTGCGACGATCCATATCACTCCATTTGTATTCGCCACGCTTCTATTTGTTGCTGGTTCACTACTCCTTCTAAGAGATCCTTCTTGGCTTTCTTCCACTCGCTAAGCAGTAGATGGCTTACCGTGTCCATTTTGACCGGGCTTTCTCCTCTTTTGTATGTCTCCTTACTAGAGACCTCTTATTCTTAAGTATGTCTTTGATCTTGTGTGGTGCCCATCTACTATTAAAGTAGTGGGCGACTACTCGGAGGAGTCATCACTGTCCGAGTCATCTTGTCCTCCTTCTTGTTCACCTTGTGCCTACACAAAGTGAAGATGTATATAAATAAAAATAGAAAGTATTATAAAGGTCGAAACATGTTTTGTAAATAAAAATAAAAAGTATTACCTGCATTGGTGTTCTCCTTGCTCGATTGTATTGTTCGTCTAGAGATGATCCCTTCATCGTGAAGGTAATCCCATGTATCTCTGTGGCGACGATGGTAGCCAGTCTTTGCTAAGATAGGATCTCCACCCACAATGTCACGCTACATCACAAGACAAACATTATAACACAACTCAAATAGAGAGAATACAAAGAAAAGACATGAAGTTGCACTATACATACAAACTCGGCCTCCCATGATGCACGACCTCCAAATCCAAAGTGTGAGGATCCATATCACTCCATTTGTATTCGCCACGCTTCTATTTGTTGCTGGTTCACTACTCCTTCTAAGAGATCCTTCTTGGCTTTCTTCCACTCGCTAAGCAGTAGATGGCTTACCGTGTCCATTTTGACCGGGCTTTCTCCTCTTTTGTATGTCTCCTTACTAGAGACCTCTTATTCTTAAGTATGTCTTTGATTTTGTGTGGTGCCCATCTACTATTAAAGTAGTGGGCGACTACTCGGAGGAGTCATCACTGTCCGAGTCATCTTGTCCTCCTTCTTGTTCACCTTGTGCCTACACAAAGTGAAGATGTATATAAATAAAAATAGAAAGTATTATAAAGGTCGAAACATGTTTTGTAAATAAAAATAAAAAGTATTACCTGCATTGGTGTTCTCCTTGCTCGATTGTATTGTTCGTCCAGAGATGATCCCTTCATCGTGAAGGTAATCCCATGTATCTCTGTGGTGACGATGGTAGCCAGTCTCTGCTAAGATAGGATCTCCACCCACAATGTCACGCTACATCACAAGACAAACATTATAACACAACTCAAATAGAGAGAATACAAAGAAAAGACATGAAGTTGCACTATACATACAAACTCGGCCTCCCATGATGCACGACCTCCAAATCCAAAGTGTGAGGATCCATATCACTCCTTTTGTATTCGCCACGCTTCTATTTGTTGCTGGTTCACTACTCCTTCTAAGAGATCCTTCTTGGCTTTCTTCCACTCGCTAAGCAGTAGATGGCTTACCGTGTCCATTTTGACCGGCATTTATTCGGGCTTTCTCCTCTTTTGTATGTCTCCTTACTAGAGACCTCTTATTCTTAAGTATGTCTTTGATTTTGTGTGGTGCCCATCTACTATTAAACTAGTGGGCGACTACTCGGAGGAGTCATCACTGTCCGAGTCATCTAGTTGTCCTCCTTCTTGTTCACCTTGTGCCTACACAAAGTGAAGATATATATAAATAAAAATAGAAAGTATTATAAAGGTCGAAACATGTTTTGTAAATAAAAATAAAAAGTATTACCTGCATTGGTGTTCTCCTTGCTTGATTGTATTGTTCGTCAGAGATGATCCCTTCATCGTGAAGGTAATCCCATGTATCTCCTCTATTGTCGCGACGATGGTAGCCAGTCTCTGCTATAGGATAGGATCTCTACTCACAATGTCATGCTACATCACAAGACAAACATTATAACACAACTCAAATAGAGAGAATACAAAGAAAAGACATGAAGTTGCACTATACATACAAACTCAGCCTCCCATGATGCACGACCTCTAGATCCGAAGTGCAACGATCCATATCGCTCCATTTATATTCGCCACGCTTCTCTTTGTTGCTGGTTCACTACTCCTTCTAAGAGATCCTTCTTGGCTTTCTTCCACTCGCCCTTACAAGCAGTAGATGGCTTACCGTGTCCATTTTGATCGGCATTTATTTGGGCTTTCTCCTCTTTTATATGTCTCCTTACTAGAGACCTCTTATTCTTAAGTATGTCTTTGATTTTGTGTCGTGCCCATCTACTGTTAAACCTTTGGTCTTGTAAGGATCAGGATACTTCTTGTGGACAGCTTTAATGCAATCATCTACTAAGTTCTCCCTTTGCTACTTAAAATGTATAAAGCAATCTTTATAGTGAGCAAAAACTACTTGGCGCAAGTACTTTACCACCTCCTTCCCACGAGAGTCATCAACTATGCCACCCACATTTGTGATATCATAATATGATATATCACCATGATGAGGTGGTGACTCTGAAGAACTATCCCCACCCCCAAAGCACTGCCCTAGGCATCCTCTATCTCCTCTACCTCCACTCTCAGTGCTAGTGCGGTGTGAGGTACGTCCGCCACTATCTCCCCTACTACCCTCCCTACTATGACGACCGATGACTGCCACTCTCATGAGAGCCATGATAACTATGATGTGTCACATCTCCTGAAGGTGGTGGAGGTGTATGAGATGCTGTAGCACTAACTAGGGCTGACGGATGATGGATGAATGTAAAGGCAGGTGAGGTGCTTAGCAAGGGTAAAGTGCCTAGCAAGGGACTCTATTGCACTATGTTATGCATAAAGCATGCATGAGGCCTTATGCATAAAGCCTATGCATAAAGCTATGCATGACGCCTTATGCATAAAGCTATGCATGAGGCTTATGCATAAAGCACTATGCAAGCCACACTAGCCTTAAACAAATAGGTAACTGACTAGGGTTACCTAAAAAGATTCCCTCCCAAAATGTGTGAAATCTCAAAAATGGCTTAAAAACATATCTAGAATTCCATGTATACATTTAAAAAATAATTGAATTTTACTATTTTTTTCAAGATTAAAAACACGTGTGACCTTCATAGATGTATAAACTGCTGTTGTTTGTGACATAAAAATAAACTTGACTTACAAAATTACATAGGAGTCTACATAACTTAAAGAAATATCAATCTTTTTCAAATAAAAAATTATTTTATAAATTTCATGAATATAAGACACTCTTTTTAATGGAATTTTTGGGACAGATTCTACCACTATGCATAAATATGCACATTATTTGTTGATAAGCACTCAAAAATATTAGAATACATAACAATATCAGCTCCATAATTTATGAAAAAATCTACAAACATCCTTGAGTCTATTTCTAGACCCAAATAGTAAAGTCTTTAGCATATACTTACCTTGACAGTTTGCATGATATAATTATTTACTCTATTATTTATAAGCAAATAGTAGACATGATATACAACCAATGCTAAGAGTTTAAAGAGGTCAACTTATAGGTGTGCAAAGGTAGACTTGTATTCATATATATATGTAGAAGATGGTAACTATGGAGTCTCTGAGTAAACCTAAGCATGTTAAAAGAGATATTTTTTCAGGACAATCTTGGCAAACATCATATAGCCTATGGGTGTAAATTTGGACCCACATAGGCATTTGTTTTCATGAAGGAAATTGTTGTTATGTAATATGGATAAGGGTGGCGGGAAGAAACGTTTGATCTAGATAGCCATTATCATGAACATAGGTGATGGTATATCTAAGAGTAGTGTAGGAATTAGCTCTAGTTATAATTATTTATAGTGCATGTGAAGGATGTTGAAAGATGATATGTCTAAGGGTAGTGTAGAATGAACTCTGGTTATAATTATTTAGAGGACATGTAGAGGATGCTGAGAAATGCAATCTTCGCTCCGCGTGACATTGTCTTTGTGTACAAAGAGAAAAGAGAGGAGCTTAGGGATTCTGGAATGGTGGTAGAGAAGAGCTTAGAGCTTTCACAATGCTGGAGAGCATACTACTAGCATGGCAGAGTCCAGGATCACATGCACCCCCCTCCTCGACATAGATGGTCGCACCATGTGTATTTGCTTATAGTTCTTCACCTTTAAAATTGAGTTGTAGAACAAAAATTGGGATTGGCGAATCAATCGACTTGTGGTATTCCAAATCAATGGAGCCTTGAACATTTGGATTAAAACTAATGGATTATAAGTCATCATGGATTATCTCATCTAGCTCTTCTGTTATCATGATTTTTTGGCATCTACTATGTAGCAATATTATTTATGATACAAAGGTTGCATGGTCACATAGATAAGCATTTTTTTTAATGACTTGCTCTCAAATTTGTAGTTAAAGGTTGTTGCGACCATATGTGTTTTTCACGTCCTTAGCCTTAAACCTATGTTCTACCTATATCACATTATCCTAAGTATATTTTTTCTTTAATTCTATGCAAAACATCAAGTTTTATGAAAAAGTTGACGTTTTGCATAAAATCAATGTGTAAAACATCAACTTTTTTATAAAACTTAATGTTTTGCGTTAACTTGATGCAAAACATCGAGTTGTGTGGAAAAGTTGATGTTTTGTATCAACTCGATGCAAAACATCAACGTTTAGGCTAAAAGTTGATATTTTACATTGAGTTGATGCAAAACATCAATTTTTCCACACAAGCCGATGTTTTGCATTATCGAGTTGATGCAAAGCATCAACTTTTTCACACAACTCGATGTTTTGCATCAAAGTCGATGCAAAACATCAAATTTTCCACACAACTCGATGTTTTGCATCAAAGTCGATGCAAAACATCAACTCTACCACAAAACTTGATGTTTTGCATCAAGTTTCAGATGCTCTAGAGAAAAATATTGGAGAATCGGAGGTTGATTTTCACAAATGGACTTTTTGAGCGATTCCGTTCACGTAGGCATGCTCAAACGACCTATTCCATAAATTTTGAGTATGAACACAATTATGTTTCGATGCGATTTATAGACATCACAAAGCAACTTGTTGTTGCTGATGCAACAAGTTGCTTTGTGATGTCTGCAAATCCCATCGAAACATAGTCATGTTGGTACTCAAAATTTATTGAATAGGTTGTTTGAGCATGTGAGCATGGATGGAATTGCTAAAACAAGCCGTTTGTGAAAATAGATCTCCGATCCTCCAACTTTCTTCTCCGAAGCATATGAAACTTGATGCAAAACATCAAGTTTTGTGGTAGATTTGATGTTTTGCATCAACTTTGATGCAAAACATCAGGTTGTGTGGAAAAGTTGATGTTTTGCATCAACTTTGATGATGTTTTGTATCAAGTTGATGCAAAACATCAACTTTTTCACACAACTCGATATTTTGCATCAAGCTGATGCAAAATATCAAGTTTTGCATCAAGCTTGATGTTTTGCATCAAGTTGATGCAAAACATCAAGTTTTATGAAAAAGTTGATGTTTTACATCGATTTTATGCAAAACATCAACTTTTCCATAAAACTTGATGTTTTGCATCAAAGTTGATGTAAGACATCAAGTTTTGTGGGAAGTTTAAGTTTTGTATAATGTGGATACAAAACATCAAGTATTGTAAAAAAGTTAATCTTTTGCATATAAAGTTAATGTTTTATATCAACTTGATGCAAAATATGCAATTTTCATAAAAGTTGATGTTTTGTATCAAGTTGATGGAAAACATCAACTCTTAGCTGAGAAGTTCTTACTCAGCATTAAGTTGGCCGGTAAATGTTATAGCTAAAACAGCCTTACTATGTGTAGTAACTAGTAGGATTCGAACCTAAGTCCTTGCTACCTGATATTTTACAAAAAAGTATTTTGGAAAGTATAACTTTTGTTTCTTAAAAGAGACATTTTTCATACTTTTTAAACTCATTTAATAACTAAAATTACCATTTAACCCTTTTTGTCACATCAAGGACACATGTTCTTTAAAAATGAGTGTGGAATTATTTTTCAAAATTAGATAACTTTTAAATAGCTTATTTATGATATTTTAAAATTCATATGTATGTAATGAACTCTTTTAAAAAAAGTATATATTATCAATTAAGAAATTGTGATACTCAAGAGCTTCTAAATGGATTTTAATACTACTCTCATCGAGGGCCAAAATAGGGTTTTATAATTAAGATAATAATTATATCAAGATAACGCTTTTGTAATATAATTATATAAATAATTTTTTATAGTTGCACTCTGTAGCACATCTTCACATGGCAAATGACCCAAGGAGTCTAATCTTCAAGTGTACACATAAAAGAAAAAAATTGTATTTGTGGATAGTGAAGAAGAGGATGCCTCGTCTACCTTCTTCTCAAGGAAAGACACATCGACTAGTGATGGTGTAGCAATGATTACGAGGAACCATTCCTATGCCATAAGCTATATGTTTAGAAAATGGCTTCTTTTATAGTTGTATCATTTTTTTAATGGATTGAAGATGGAAATAATAAACATTGTCTCTATTTTGGCATGTTTTTTGAAAACTTATTGTTAGATTTTTAATTATAATCTCAAAAAGTAAGCAAAATGAAGCCTTTTTTTTCATGTCAATTTTTGTAACAAACATGTAAAGTGCCCAAAATATTATCATTTTTTGGCAGTGTTGTACGCATGCGTAGACCACTTTTTAAAAAGAGGTTAAAAATGAACTTTTTTTATAGAATCTTTGAGAATCTTTGAAAGATGCTAAATGTGTCTCGTTTTCAAAAAATATTACCTATTTTGTTCGCAACACTATTCTAAACTAAACCGTACCCCGGCACTATGCATTAAGCATGCATGCATAGAGCTTAATGCATACATAGATTAAGCTCTATCCATGCATAAAGCCTATGCATAGAGCTTAATGCATGCATAGAGGTCTATGCATAGAGCTTAATCTAAGCATTAAGCTCTACGAATAGAGCTTAATGCATAGATTGAGCTCTGTGGTTAGAGCTTAATGCATAGATGAAGCTCTGTGGCTAGAGCTCTATTCATAGATTAAGCTCTATGCATAGAGGACCTACAAAACAAAACCCCTCTTTTTGGTAGATAAAAATAGAGGAAAGAGAGGATAAAAAGATAGGAAAGCACTTACCTCTTTTTGGTGATGTTGAAAGAGAAGATTAGAAGACCTACAAAGGGTGAGGAAAGGATTAGTAATGTATACATATAAAAGCCTTAAGAACCTAATGCATACATACAAAATCAAAAATATTAAGCTCTATGCATAGAGCTAAATCTATGCATAGATCTCTATGCATTATGAATGCATTATGAATGCATGCATAGAGCTTAGTCTATGCATTGAGCTCTATGAATATAGCTTAATGCATAGATTAAGCTCTATGATTAGAGCTCTATTCATGGATTAAGCTCTATGCATAGAGGACCTATAAAAGAAAACCCCTCTTTTTGGTAGATAAAAATAGAGGAAAGAGAGGATAAAAAGATAGGAAAGCACTTACCTCTTTTTGGTGATGTTGAAATAGAAGATTAGAAGACATACAAAACCAACAAAAGGGTGAGTAAAGGATTAGTAATGCATACATACAAAAGCCCTAAGAACCTAATGCATATATACAAAATCAAAAAGATAGGAAAGAGAGAAAAGCATTTACCTTTTTTTTTGGTGAAGTTGAAAGAGATGATTATAGGACCTACAAAATAAAACAAAAAGTTGAGAAAAGAATTAGTAATACAAAACCCTAAAAGTGTGAATACAACCAAGGAGGTTTAAGCCTTATGCAGCATAAGGAGGTTTAAGTATAAGCCTCTTATGCATAAGCCTCTTAGGCTTATGCATAAGAAAGAGAGAGAGAGAGAGAGAGAGAGAGAGAAAGAGATAAAGAAGAGAATACCATTCAAAAATTTTAAACATAAGAAGCTTATGCATGAGAGAGAGATAAAGAGAGAGTGAAGAGAATACCAATCAAAAAACCTAATTCTAAACATACCATTCAAAAACCATGAATATATGAAGAGGTGGGAGAGACAAGTGGGATAGAGATTACCTTGTGAGGAATCGTCCTTAGGAGGAGACTTGGGAGGAGACTTGAGAGGAGACTTTGTGAGGAGAGGACAAAGGGTGACGTGTAGCCATCATGAGGAAGAGGTACAATAGAGAGAGCAGAGGGGAAGTGAAAATAGTTGCGGCATGGACGGGCAGGCGGGATTATTCATTTTTTTTAACTGAGCACGTTTATAAGCGTTCCTTTATCAATATAGACACGCTTATAGATGCGCCTATAGATGCACTTATATCCACATATATAGCCACACATATAGCCGCATAAATAGCTGTAAACCCCGCCACCAGATCGCAAATCCACCCATGGCCCCTCTCTCACTTCCATCTCTCTCTAGTTTGTGCATCTATGTTCTGATTCTCTTGAGTGTCTTCTTATTTCTTTTAATATTTTTTTTGTTTTGGAGCTAATATTCTTATTCTATCACTTTCCTAATGTTTCTAGCCTTATTGTCTCACTCTTCTCTAAGTGCACTCTCTTTCCTTCTTGAAATCTATATTAAAAGAGACACATACATGGCTTGGAAGGGACCTTTTCCCCCACTTAGAAGATTTCAGATGTCCTCATCTCACGAGATGGGGGTAGTATCTAAGTAAATCCTCCTCTCTTCCAAAATGGTGTCCCCACTAGGTAGAAATCTTCTTTTATCTAAACATTGTTCCTAAAGAGTCCCTTATTTCATGTGTTTGGCTCATTTTGTTGTGCCTCCAAAATGTCTTTATTATTCTAAAGTTAATTAGCCTTATTATCCTATGTTCATTCATCCATATACCTCTCATATGATATGAACCTTCGAATTCCTTATTCTATACCCCCATGTAATAGAGTACTTAACAAATTAGCATGGAAAAAACGTAAGCGAATCAATCCTTTACGTAGTCTAACCTATGATAGAAATTGCATAATCTTAGTATCATCTTGTAAAATATTTCTATTCATCATGTACATTAATTCACATGAATCTTGCACCAATCCTCTTCTATTTACTCATAGAAATACTTTTTGAATTTGATTATCTTTAACCGTGCTATCCCTATTTCTTAACCTAATTTTTCTCTAGATCATGATTCCTTGTAGCCAGAGGTGGGCTTGATGTTCCTCTTGAATTATGGGACCTCTGCTTGATTAACATGGAAGGACTCATGTCCTTTCCATATAAAAAAACTTTATCATATTCTCTGGTTATAATTATGGCTTCTGAAATAGAGGATGGTTTTGCATTCTTGACGAGATTATTCAATGGTAGATTAAGCTTCCAAATGAATCAACGGAGAAGAGTTACCTCATCCATCTCTGGAGCTAATCACAGAAGTTTAGCAAGATTTTGGTGGTATTTTTCTAGGGTCTTCCCTTCTTGGGGTTAGCTCAAAAAATTCATTCATTTTACCCTCTTGAAATCCTGGAGAACAAAACGAGCAATATAAAAATACTTTGGCAACCAAGTTCTTTTTTGCATGATTTCAAATGGCACATTTTCTTCATGAACCCATAAAAAACATGTTCACACACAAAAGGCATTGTAATTTTTATTTTTACCCATAGCTTATGAGGGTAGCTGTACCCAAACCTCCATGCTCAAAATGAGAATTTTTTGTATATTTATACATTGGTATGAGGGTTTCCCTTCCCTCAAAAATGGTTGTCGCTCCTGATGTGTGCATGAGTGATGCACGTGCAAGGTGCATGGGTTGGTTCCCACCCAAACTTCTATGTTCAAATCGAACTCAATGGTTCCGCTAGAGCGAGTCAGCTCAAAATGGATTTAATGTCTAAGATGGTAGACACACGCACACACATTCGTTGGATAACACTCCAATTTTACATTGAGGGCGAGTGTTGAGAGACAAGTTGCATTTGGCAATGCTACATTGGTGTTATGGATGATGGGTGAGTTGTAGAACACCTCGATTAAGAGGGGGTGTTGAGAAATGTAATCCCGGTGTTGTGTGTACGTGTTGTGTGTACGTGGGAAAGCACCCTAGAGGTGCAAGATATTGTAGTAAGATAAGAATGACACATGTGATATTGTATGGTATGTGAGTGTTGACCAAAAGAGTGGAAAAGGGAGTGCCACATAGATGATGATGTCTAAAGTGGGATAAGGCTAGAAAGCCTATATCATTGTATGGTTCATTTTGAATTCTATAAAGATCTTATGTTGAGTGTGCAATCTCTCTCTCTCGTGAAGTTTTTCGTGTGGTATAACCCACCTTTGTCTTATGCTTAATCATACATATATATACATATATATATGTATATGTATATACATACATATATATATACTTACATATATACATATACATACATACATATGTATGTATGTATGTATATATGTATATACATATACATATTTACACATACACATACACATATATACATACATATATACCACTACAAGAGAATGAGAACATAGATGCGCAAACTAGAGAGAGATGGGAGTGAGAGAGGGACCATGGGAGAATTTGTGATTTGGCCGGGTTTACGTGGCTATTTATGCGGCTATATGTGCATCTATACTCGTGTCTAGAGGCGTGTCTATAGGTGCGTCTATGGTGCATCTATAGTAGGCACATCTATAAACGTGTCTATACTGATACAGACATGCTTATAGATGCGTATATAGACATGCCTATAGATGCGCTCTCTTAAAAAAAAAATCAAATAATCTCGCCCGTGTCGACGTCGTAACTATTTTCGCTTCCCTCCCCTCTCTGCTCCCTGCGCTGTACCTCTTCCTCATGATGGTTGCACCTCACCCTTTGTCCTCCCAACAAGGACAATTCCTCACAAGCTAATCTCTATCCCACTTGTCTCTCCCACCTCTTCATATATTCATGGTTTTTGAATGGTATGTTTAGAATTACGTTTTTTGATTGGTATTCTCTTCACGTTCTCTTTCTCTCTCTCTCATACATAAGCTTCTTATGTTTAAAATTTTTAAATGGTATTCTCTCTCTCTCTCTCTCTCTCTCTCTCTCTCTCTCTCTTATACATAAGCCTCTTATGTATAAGAGGTTTATGCATAAGAGGTTCATGCATAAGAGGCCTCTTATACATAAGAGGCCTCTTATGCATAAGAGGCCTCTTATACATAAGAGGCTTATACTTAAACCTCCTTTTTATGCATAAGGCTTGAACCTCCTTGTGTATCCATGCTATTCACACTTTTAGGGTTTTGTATTACTAATTCTTTTCTTAACTTTTTGTTTTGTTTTGTAGGTATTATAATCCTCTCTTTTTCAACTTCACCAAAAAGAGGTAAATGCTTTTCTCTCTTTCCTCTCTTTTCAATTTTGTATGTATGCATTAGGTTCTTAGGGATTTTGTATGTATGCATTAGGTTCTTAGGGCTTTTGTATGTATGCATTACTAATCCTTTCCTCACCCTTTTGTTGGTTTTGTAGGTCTTCTAATCTTCTCGTTCACCATCACCAAAAAGAGGTAAGTTCTTTCCTATCTTTCCTCTCTTTCTTATCTTTTTATCCTCTCTTTCCTCTATTTTATCTACCAAAAAGAGGGGTTTTATTTTGTAGGTCCTCTATGCATAGAGCTTAATCTATGAATAGAGCTCTAATCATAGAGCTTAATCTATACATTAAGCTCTATTCATAGAGCTCAATGCATAGATTAAGCTCTATGCATGCATTCATAATGCATAGAGATCTATGCATAGATTAAGCTCTATGCATAGAGCTCTATGCATGCATAGAGCTTAATCTTTTTTATTTTGTATGTATGCATCAGGTTCTTAGGGCTTTTGTATGTATGCATTACTAATCCTTTCCTTACCCTTTTGTTGGTTTTGTAGGTCTTCTAATCTTCTCTTTTAACATCACCAAAAAGAGGTAAGTGCTTTCCTCTCTTTCCTCTATTTTATCTACCAAAAAGAGGGGTTTTATTTTATAGGTCCTCTATGCATAGAGCTTAATCTATGAATAGAGCTCTAATTATAGAGCTTAATCTATGCATTAAGCTCTATTCGTAGAGCTTAATGCATAGATTAAGCTACCAAAAAGAGGGGTTTTATTTTATAGGTCCTCTATGCATAGAGCTTAATCTATGAATAGAGCTCTAATTATAGAGCTTAATCTATGCATTAAGCTCTATTCGTAGAGCTTAATGCATAGATTAAGCTCTATGCATGCATTCATAATGCATAGAGATCAATGCATAGATTAAGCTCTATGCATAGACCTCTATGCATGCATTAAGCTCTATGCATAGATCTTTATGCATGCATAGAGCTTAATTTATGCATGCATTAAGCTCTATTCATGCATGCTTAATGCATAGTACCGGGGTACGGCTTAGTTTAGGCTAGCGTGGCTTGCATAGTACTTTATGCATAAGCCTCATGCATAGCTTTATGCATAAGGCCTCATTCATAGATTTATGCATAGGATAGCTTTATGCATAGGCTTTATGCATAAGGCCTCATGCATGCTTTATGCATAAGCTTTAGCATAGCTTGCGCATAAGGCTTGCATAAGCTTTTGTATGTATGCATTACTAATCCTTTCCTCACTCTTTTGTTGGTTTTGTAGGTCCTCATATCCTCTTTTTCACCATCACGAAAAAGAGGTAAGTGCTTTTCTATCTTTTCTCTATTATTATTGCACCCTTGGGTGCTGAGGATTTGTTTTGTAGGTTTGCACATAAGCTTTATGCATAATCTTTATGCATGCTTTATGCATAAGGCCTCATGCTGCATAGGCTTTATGCATAAAGCCTCATGCATGCTTTATGCATAAGGCCTCATGCATAGGCCCTCATGCTTAATCTATGAATAGAGCTCTAATCATAGAGCTTAATCTATGCATTAAGCTCTATTTGTAGAGCTTAATGCATAGATTAAGCTCTATGCATGCATTTATAATACATAGAGATCTATGCATAGATTAAGCTCTATGAAATAGACCTCTATGCATGCATTAAGCTCTATGCATAGAGCTTTATGCATGCATAGAGCTTAATCTATGCATGCATTCAGCTCTATGCATGCATGCTTAATGCATAGTGCCGAGGTATGGTTTAGTTTAGGCTGGCGAGGCTTGCATAGTGCTTTATATGTATAAGCCTCATGCATAGATTTATGCATAAGGCCTCATGCATAGCTTTATGCATAGAATAGGGTTTACGCATAAGGCCTTATGTATAATGCTTTATGCATAAGCTTTATGCATAAGGCCTCATGAATAAAGCATTATGCTTAAAGCTTTATGCATAAGGCCTCATGCATGCTTTATGCATAAGCTTTAGCATAGCTTGCATAAGGCTTACATAGTGGCATAGTTGGCATAAGGCTTGCATAAGCTTTATCATAACTTGCATAAGCTTTTGTATGTATGCATTACTAATCCTTTCCTCACCCTTTTATTAGTTTTGTAGGTCCTCTAATCCTCTCTTTCAACATCATGAAAAAAGAGGTAAGTGCTTTTCTATCTTTCCTCTCTTTCCTCTATTATTATTGCACCCTTGGGTGCTGGGGATTTGTTTTGTAGGTTTGTTTTTGTACCTTAAACCAGAGAGCTACCTGTGCAAAAAATGCAGCTGCATGTGCAAAAAATGCCGCTGTACATCTACACAGGCAACTCTCTCGAAATGTTTTTTAATTTCAGAGTGCGTCTATAGAGGCGTCTATATGCAAATCGTGTCTATAATGATATAGATGCACTTATATACGTGCATATAGACGCACCTATAGACGCACCTATAGATGCTTATCGATAAACATAATTTTAGACATCCTTATAAACGCGCCCGTAACATTTTAAACCACATTGTCAAAACGCATCTATAAATGCACCTACGGTCGCTTTTTCTTTTAGTGTACATACATACATATATGAATACATACATACATATATATATATGTATGTATGTATATGTATATGTGTATGTATATGTACATACATACATACATATATATGTATACATACACACATACATACATACATATATATATGTATGTATGTATGTATGTATATACATGTATATGTGTATGTATATACATATATATGTATATACACATAAATATGCATGTGTGTGTGTGTGTGTATATATATGTATATATACATATACATTCTATATGTATATAGATATATTTATATATATTTATGTGTGTGTGTGTGTGTGTGTGTGTATATATATATATGTACACACACACACACACACATACATATATTAATTACATGCTCAACAATAGAAAGAGAGGTAGTAGCGTTCATAGCGTGGAATTTATAAAAAGTGTTGGGGTGTAAGTGTCATTACAAGCAGCGCTATTTTTTTGATGTTATAAGAGACGCTGTTAACAGAAAACAATTTTAGGACATAATGGGGAATTATCCCTTGCAATCTATCCCATTATGTGTATGGAACCTATTATGTGTATAACATACATATCTATTGGATAACTAAAAAAAACATATCTATTATGTGTATACTCTATGCCTGCATAGAGCTTTAGGTATAAACTTATGCATTGAGATTTAATGCATAAGCTTAAAACTTGCATTAAGCTCTATGCATAAAGCTTAAGCGCATTGAGCTTTATGCACAAGCTTAAAGCATGCATTAAGCTCTTTGCATAGCTTTCAACATAAAGCTTTATGCATGAATTAGTTCTATGCTTTATGAAAAAGCTTAGGCATGCATAAAGCTTTATGTATAAGCTTTAAGATTTAAGCTTTATTCATGCATTAGCTCTATGTTTTATGTATAAGCTTAGGCATGCATAAATCTTTATGCATAAAAGATTTAATCTTAAAGTTTTATGCATGCATTAGCTCCATTCTTCAAACATAATCTTAGGCATGCATAAAGATTTTACATGAAGCTTACGCATAATCTTAGCTCCATTAGCTCCATTCTTCAAACATAATCTTAGGCATGCATAAAGATTTTACATGAAGCTTACACATAAGCTTTATGCACTAAGCTTAGGCATAGAACCTCATGCATAGAGCATTAATGCATAAGGCTCATAGATTGAGCCTCATGCAAAGAGCCTTAATGTATAAGCCTAATGCATAGAGCCTTAATGCATAAGCCTAATGCAAAGAGCCTTAATGTATAAGCCTAATGCATAGAGCCTTAATGCATAAGGCTCATGCGTGCATAAGGCCTACTACCTAAGGCTCATACATGCATGCATGAGGCTCCTACATGCATAAGCCTCATGCATTCATAAGGTCTAGAGGCAAAACATATGCAAGAAAAATAACCCCCAATACCCGAAGGTGTAAAAATAACAAAGAGCAAGGTCAGGAGGCTTACCTCTTATAGTTGTGAGAAGGCTTGTACGCAGTTGATCTTCTTGGAGATGAAACCCTAAAACTAGCCAACAAAGTTTTTAGCTATGCATTAAACTTTATGCATAAGGTCATGCATAAAGCTTAATGAAGCTTATGCATAATTGTTTTTTCATAAGATGTATTCATAATGCTTTATGCATAGAGACTTGGGTATTAAGATTTATGCATAGAGCTTAACGCATATTCTAATACATAGAGCTTAATGTATAAGGCTCATGCATAGAGCTTAATGCATAAGGCTCATGCATAGAGTCTCATGCATACATCCTTATGTATAGAGCTTATGTATAGAGTCTCATGCATGAATCCTCATGTATAGAGCTCATGCATAGAGCTTAATACATAAGGTTCATGCATAGCCTCATGCATAGAGCATCATGCATAAGGCTCATGCATAAGGTCATGCATAAGGCCTAGGCAAAACATATGCAACAAACATAATCCCCAGCCACACCCAAAGATGCAAAAATAATAAAGAGTAAGGTCAAGAGGCTTACCTCTTATTCTTGGGATAAGGGCTTATATGCGGTTGATATTCTTTGAAGAAGAAACCCTAAACCTAGCCACAAAAAGCATTTAGGTAATCAAATTTTTTATTTATAAAAAAACTATTAATACAACTAGTTAAGCATTCAAGAGAGCAAACAAGCATACAAGAAAGCAATGTGAAGGGGATTACCTCTTATTCTTGTGAGAAGGGCTTGCACGTGGTTGATCTTATTTGGAGAATAAACCCTAAAACTAGCTAGAAAAAAACATTAAGATAAGAAAAGTTTCTATTTATAAAAACTATTAATCTAACTAGTTAAGTATTGAAATGAGCATTTAAGTAAGCATATAAGAGAAACAACTAGTAAGTCTCGAATCTTAGATTAGGCATAAGATTAAAGCATACATTAAGCCTTATGCATATATCTCTATTAAACCTTTAAGCTCTATGCATTAAGCTTTATGCACTTAGATAAACCTAAACCCGGTACCCAAGGGTGAAATAAACATAGAGATTACATTAACAAATACAAAAAAATAGGACTTACCTCTTTATTGTCAAGCCGAAGGAGAGGATTAGTATAAGGCCTACAAAATATCAAATTAAAAAAAGTGATTAGTAACACATCTAATGAACTCTACCTACAAAAAAAAAAGTGACATAGAAAAGACCAACACATATTAAGCATGGTCACAAAGAGGAGAAGGAGAAGCAGCTAAAAGAAAGGTTAGTACTTTAAACTTTAACCCTAATATCATTATATACTCTATTAATCATTAGGGTTAAGCATAAGAGAAGAATACCTTCATTAGGTCACACCATAGTCATGTAGTGATGAATAAGGAGAAAGGAAAAGAGAAACAAAAGAGGAAGAGAAAGGGGAAGGAAGTACAAATACATGGGATAGAGGTAGATTGATGGAGTAGATGGAGCCGGTGCAGTTCTTCAAAGAAAAGAGTGGAGGAAAAATTCTGGGGGGGGAAAGAAATGCGTCGCGGCGACACCACATGGGTTTGAAAAGTTATTTATCCAATTTCGATGGGCATCACTCATAGACAATAGCTAGTAGGACTTATATTGTCGCTTATACTATTGCGACATAACAACGCTGCAAATAAGAACCGCTATTTCTTACTTTTTTTATAGTGCTATTAATATAAAAACTAAATAGATCTATATTTAGTTTTTAAATTAACATGTACTAATTATATGTATATATACATGGATATTTGTGTGTGTGTGTGTGTGTATATATATATATGTATGTATGTATACACACACACACATACATACATACATACATACATATATATATATATGTATGTATGTATGTATATATGTATATAAATAAATATCTACATATGTATGTATGTATGTATGTATGTATGTATGCATATACATATATATATATGTATATAAATAAATATCTACATATATATATATATATGAATGTATGTATGTATGTATGTATATATGCATATACATATATATATATATGTATATGACTATATATATATGTGTGTACATATACATACACACACACACACACACATATATATATATATACATGCTTTAGTTTAAAAAGTCCGTTTGAGGAACATGGTCCATTTTCTTATTATTACGGCTGTTTATTTGATTCAATGGAATAGGCTTCGTGTAAGTCCTAGCAAATTTAAGTTTACTGAATCTTACATAGATGACACCAAAGAGATTGAATATTTCAAAGAGAGTCCTTTATCAAAAAAGGAACTTTAGAACTTTTGGGCCAATAACATGCACCCGAGACTAATATAAGTAACGATTGGATTCTCAATTACCAGGGAACATTGGTATAACGAATTAGAATAGAGAATAGCTTTTATGGGAGAAAGATAATGTGTGTGTGTGTATGTGTGTATACATACGTACATATATATACATTTAATCAGGCATATATATATATATCTCGGGGTGGGGGAGGCAGGTTCACTCATAAATATGTAAGCGTAGCATGTGGGTTCAATAGAAGGGCTTTTTTAAATCCCTTTTTTACATATTTTTTACATAGAGAAGGGTGCCATTTAAAGGGAGTATTTACAAATTGAATAGACAAAGGATGTGTTTTATTCATGAAAAATTTACAGGTAAGGGGTTTTTAAGTTAGGCCTTGAACGCATGTGATATAGAGAGTTTACATATAGTGAACTCCCCGAGATACATACATACATACATATATATATATATGTATGTATGTATGTATGTATGTGTATATATATACATATACATACATATACATATACATATATATATATATATATATACATATATATATACATATATGTGTGTATATATATACATATACATACATACATATATATATATATATATATATATATATATATATATATATATACATACATAGCTTTATTTCAATCCCTGGGGCTTCACCTAAAAAAATGTAAGTCTAGCACCTGAGTTCGGTACATTGATTTATAAATGTTACAAAATTAAATTTACAAGAGAGGGGTTTTAATTTTAAAAAAAAAACTGTAAGTTTATGAAGAAAAAGGGGTCATTTTATTCACAAAATTATGTAAGTGATGCATGTGATGCATAGGATTTCTTCATAGTGTAGCTCCCAAGATTTTCATCTTTGTTTGTGTCTCGTAAGATTAACTATTAGATTTTCATTATTTTTTGAATTGATGTTTTATCAATAATTCTCTCTTTTCTATGTAGTTCCATGACCGAAAAAGACATCCACACTTGATGATTAGTGTAGTTGAGATACATCAATTGCATACCATGTTGGGGAACCATGTCATCCATTTCCCGTGCGGTTGATGGCTCTAGGAAGCCGAAGCTTCACTTTTGTACTGTTCACTAGATCAATTAACTAGTTCTCGCTACTTTGAATATATATATATATATATATATATATATATATCTTTTTCATCATATACAAAGAGGATGGGCTTTGCATGTTTAGTTAGATATTGTCACTTTATTAAATGGTATTAGTGATGCATACATGTGTTTATGCTTATTTCTTTCATCATATACAAAGAGGATGGGCTTTGCATGTTTAGTTAGATATTGTCACTTTATTAAATGGTATTAGTGATGCATACATGTGTTTATGCTTATTTCTTATAGAGAGAGAGAGAGAGAGATGTGTATGTACATGTATGGAGCATAGAGAGAAACATACACATACACACACGTGTTTATAAGACAGAGAGAGATACACATATATATATACGAACATCCATTATATGTGTTATATATATATATATATATATATATATACACACACACACACATATATGGAGTCTTACCTAACACCAAGCAACCTTTTTCGAGTGACTTGAAAATTAGAGCAAAACTTGGCAACAAATCCTAAACAATCGGAATTAACTTGACAAACTTTTGAAATAGATCACGTCAATCACTAGATTTGCACATCATCAAAACACAATATTCACTTGTTAACCATAGAAATTTAAAATACTACACCAACTACATTTTTGCAATTGCATAGAACATGACCCACTCTTAATGGGCTCCAAAAATTATAGAGCTCAGCAATATCTATAGCCAAACCAACTCCATACCACACATGGTCCTCAGATAGTGTATCCCACGGGGGCCTCAAGTCGTCTATACCATGTAGTACTCCACCAAAAGGAAAGTCCAAAAATAGCAAATCAACCGCCTAAGAAACTGATCTCCCTTTCCTTACATAGTATTTACCCTTGGGTGTGAATTTTTGCATATGCTCATGAATTATGGTATAAGATGCATTCTTTGCACCAATCATAAAATCCTTGCCAATAGCAATATAATTCCTACCAATAGCCAAACACTTTGGACCATCCCCAATAGCACATGTAAGGGGTTCTTTAAATACCCCTTGAATGAACATGATACATAGGGTTTCTTAGTAGTGCACCCCCTCGAGAAAAGTGAGTAGAAGGGAACTCTTCATGTATAACTTTTGATATAACAAAACCAATAATCACTCTCCATGTTAACAAATTCATGTCAAAAATGCAACCTCTACTGCCTCTTTTAAGGGTTTAAGTATGGGATAAAGCAAGGTATGTCTTCTCTTACTTTTGGACTTGCATCCTTTACCCTAAAGAGGAATAATAGTCTTTCTTAATCTTGGTATCTCCAAAACAGTCATTAAAGTGAATTCTATGGCATACGTAGTATAAGGCCGAATTGGTAACAACTTGAAAAGTATAGTTTCTCTCTCTCTCTTCCTCCCTCCCTCCATGCCAAAATGTGCAACCTAGTGTTACAAGCTTCTCTAATTTAATATTGGGTGTATTCATAAGAGATGTTGTAGGGTGGTATACATTTAGTCTGCGCAAGAGAGAGAAGATCTTCTAGATCTAAAGAGAGTTGTGGCACAAAACGTAAGAAGGAGAAATACACAGTTTAAGACATGGGAAGAGTGTTGTGAGTTGCAAGGTGTCACCTACAATAAGGCATCTGGCAGGGTCACGGCTCTCCAACTTCCTATGTGTCCAGACAAAGAAGACTATACTTATGTATGCAACCCGTTACCTTCTTACCTTGCTAGTATTATATAAACCCAAAAAATGGTCAAATCTAAGACAATGTTGCAAGTTTGCATTCAACATAGACAACTAATCAACAATGCAATACTATATCTGTGTGAAAGCCCCTGATCTCATAGTAACCATAGGGAGAGTGATGTATGACAACAACCCATTGCCATATCTCTAGATCTTATATATGGTAGTATTAATCCAGCCAACCAATAGCTTTCCCTACCACATAAGGCTAAATAATTGTTAATATATTACATAACAATAAGATATAAAACAAAATAGTGAAAGCAAGTAGCCGAAGAATTTGGGATTACCTCGCCATAATCCAAAACCAACTTGAATTTGATACTGGATGAGAAGCAAAGCAACCCGCATGGCTTTTGCTTGAAGGAAATTGAAGTGCAAGAAGGCAATTAGAGAAGAAAAGCTAAAGGGAAGGCTTGTAGGAGCGGGTGAATTTGATACTGGATGAGAAGCAAAGCAACCAGCATGGCTTTTCCTTGAAGGAAATTGAAGTGCAAGAGGGCAATTAGAGAAGAAAAGCTAAAGGGAAGGCTCGTAGGAGCGGGTGAATATGGTCATTGGTGCACATGGCAAGCAAGCGAACAAGGTAAGAAATAGTCGTCACATCAATGCACACGTCAAGCAAGAAAACAAGATAAAAAATAGTCTGGTTATCATCGCACATGGCAAGTAAGCAAACAAGGTAAGAAAAGAGCGGGTGAGTCTAGTTGTTGGCGCACACGACATCAGCGCAAGGCGAAGGAGGTAGCGTAGAGGAGCCGGGCTAGAGGGGGTGGGCGCGCATATGGAAGACTGGCTAGCGGCAAGTGTAGGCGGACTGTGAAGGGGAAGCGGGCACCAAAGTGGTTGGGTAGCACGGTGCTTGGAAGAAGTGGCTTCATCAAGCTATGGACTCTCCTCTTCTTGTTGAAAAAAAAAATATGGCCTAAGGAGGCTGCGCCGAAGCGGCCTCCTTAGTGTTTTTTTTTTTTTACATACAAAAAAATAATAATGGCTTGAGGAGGCTGCGCCGGCGCTGTAGTTGTCGTACCAGAAGGTCTAGGAGTGCTCCTGCCGGTGCTTCGGGGCTCTTAGAACCTCCCCTTTCTCAAGCTCCACCTCATCTATGTTTTCCATAGCCTTAGATAGAAAGATCTCAGAGAGAGCAACATAGTGTGCGCAAGCGTGTGTTCAGTTTAGTGTGTGTGAGAGAGGGAGAGAGAGGAGGGAGAGTGTGTTTGATTTAGTGCCACACACAACTCTCTACACTGCTTGCTTTGAGCTCAGGCATCGGGTGGTAGCATTCAAGCATGAGCCCCGTTTGACCCAGTTTTGCACTCAAAAGGTCCCACACTAGCCAGGCTAGTGCAAGTGGGCACATAGAACTCATCTTTAACTTGGATTACAAAGTAGCTGAGCCTATCCCGTAGTGCCAGCAAGGGTAGGCTGACATCTCTCATGGAAACTTTCGACACAACTAGCACATCATCACTTGCAGTAGCCCTTATAGTAAAAGGGTGGCGCTGTTAAAGCATGCATGCAGCACGCCTTATTGATACAAGCCCATTAACACTACCAACTTTTGGCTGATGAAAAACCTTTCCCCAAGAAGAGAGATGTTGGCTACTGGATTTCTATAAGGGAAAATCTTTCTCTTCCAACAACATTCACCTACTACACAATATAAATAATAAAAGAGAAGAGCATGCTGCAAGATCTACAAAAAGTTGTAAGCTGTTTATTGAAAATTCGAAAAAACCATAAAATTTGATTTTACCTCCAAGTTTGGCTTGATTCTCTAATTT
This sequence comes from Cibotium barometz, assembly GCF_041138505.1. NCBI lineage: Eukaryota > Viridiplantae > Streptophyta > Polypodiopsida > Cyatheales > Cibotiaceae > Cibotium > Cibotium barometz. Next base: position 7,001,185 of record NC_141096.1, on the reverse strand, counting down.
TAGTGAAACACCTGATCAATGAGTTGGTCGGCCAAGAAGATAAGAGTGACTCCAAGAGTTGTTGTAGAGAGAGAGAGCTCCAAGCTCCCAAGAGAGAGGAAAATTTAAAGGATAATAGAAAATATGATTATTTTAATATAATACTGGCATAATATAGCTCTAATATTTTATTACAAATATTAGTTTCTCTCACATACCCCGCCTGGATCTGTCTTCATGCTCTTAGCTATCTTATTGTTTTTTTTAAGATGGGAACTATCGATTTGCATATATCATTAACCACAGAGTTTAGTGAATGGCGCTGAATCTTGCCATTGGCTCGTCTTTCTTGCTTCTTTCCTTGTAAAAGTGCCTATGGTATCAGTTTATATTCGGTTACCCGGATATTATAGCTAGATCTGTAATCTTGGCAGGAATTCTTTCAAAATTGGGAACCTACCGTTAATTAGCAAAAGAGCTACACACGCCATATTGCAAAGCCATTACTAATCCAATTCAAGCATTTATACTAGTTTGAGCTATGTGTAGGAGGCTCTCTACAATAGCTATGTATTTGGCAATCTTGCTCACCTCCAATCAATTCATTACCCTTGTTTCCACATTCCCTTTGACTTTATGGAAGAAATACATTTGATATTTTTCACGTGTGTTGAGTTCAATTTTCCTCCCCGTGGGTTTTAGAGTGAAATGCAGTTTGCAAATACAATAAAATCTTGCTATATTTTTTTGCCTTATGTGGTAGGGGAAACTATTGGTTGGGTGGATCAATACTTTTGTATATATAAGATCTAGAGATATGGCAGAGGATTTTTGTCATACATCACTCTCCCTATGGTTACTATGAGAATGGCGGCTTTCGAACAGATATGGTGTTACCATTGTTGATTGGTTCTATATGTTGAATGCAAACTTGCAACATTGTCTTAGATTTGACCATTGTTTGGGTTTATATACTAGCAAGGTAACAAGGTAAGGGATTGCATACATCAGTATAGTCTTCTTTGTTTGGACACATAGGAAGCTGGAGAACCACGGCCCTGTCGGATGCCTTATTGTAGGTAACACCCTATAACTCACCACACTCTTCCCATGTCTTGAACTGTGTATTTCTCCTTCTTACGTGTTGTGCCACAGCTCTCTTTATATCTAGAAGAGCTTCTCTCTCTTGCAGACTAAATGTATACCACCCTGCAACATATCTTATCAATAAACACAATATTAATTTAGAGGCTCAAAATACTTGTAGGGCAAGGTCAAAATACTTGCACATATTGGGATGGAGGGAGGGAGGGAGAGAGAGAGAGAGAATCAAAACTAGAGGAAAATATACTTTTCAAGTTGTTACCAATTTGTCCTTATGCTAAGTACGCCATAGCATTCACTTTAATGATTGTTTTGGAGATACTCTTTAGGGTAAAGGATGCGGGTCAAAAAGTAAGAGAAGGAAGACCTTGCTTTGTCACACACCTAAACCCTTAAAAGACGCACTAGAGGTCGCATTTTTGACATGAATTTGTTAACATGGAGAGCGAGTATTGGTTTTGTTACATCAAAATTTGTACTAGAGGAAGAGCCCTTCTACTCACCTTTACTCAACACATTTCTACGGGAGTTTTTGAACAAGTACATGCCATCATGTGGTCTTCACCTTTGGAACCAGGCAAGGAGGCGAGTGGGAGGCTAGCAATTCACATTATTGGGATGATGATATTGATGAACATGTGGAAAAGAATCCATATTGATGACCTTCGAACAATTGTGACTCAACTAAATTTGTTATAGTGTATGTAGTGGACAATGCAACACATGGTTTTCGCATTTTCTTGCGATCCATGATTGGAGATTTTGTTTTGGTCTTATTTAATGAAAATATTGTTGAGCTCTACATTTTTTGTAGCCCATTGAGAGTAGGTCATGTTCCATGCAGTTGCAAAAATTTAGTTGGTGTAGTATTGCAAGTTTATATGGTTAACATGTGAATATTATGTTTTGATGATGTGCAAATCTAGTGTTGGACGTGATCTGTTTCAAAAGTTTGTCAAGCTAACTCCAATTTTTTGGGGTTTGCTGCCAAGTTTTGCTCTAGTTTTCACCTTGCACAAAAAAGGCTTCTCACTGTCTGGTAAGACTCCTTATATGTATACATATATACATATGTACATGGGGACCCCACCCCCACAAGCTTGCAAAGTTTGGTACCCATCGGAGCATGTTTGCATTAGTAATTAGAGCCCAGTGTAGATTTTTCAAGTCTCTCGGTGCTTAAGAGGCCATGGAAAATCTGGCTCTTCTCGATACCATCATACCCAAACATGCTCCGATGGGGACCAAACTTTGTAAGCATTGTTGAAAGATAGGTAGAGGGAGAGGAGACACACACACAGGAGCAAACCCTAATGTATATTGCAAACCCTAACCATAGAGGGAAGCTATCTCCCTTCTCACACAATGCATAAAGCCATAATCCATAATACACACAACCCACTATAAGTTGTGTCCACACACATCTAACCCTAGCTAATGTCCACACACTATGACCAGCTGGACGCGGTCATTTATGTCTCACACATGTTCCTACCTAACATGCCAGCACATAGCATAGCTGGCTCACACCGACATCGAGCTTGAATCTCAACAGCCCCTCTCAAGCTCATGATGTACTGCCATAGATGAAGATGTAGATGAGCTTGGGATATCAAGGCTCTCAACACTCCCCCTCAAGCTCATTGCTTTATCCAGTACAGAGGCTAAATACAGGGGTGCAGCCATTGCTACTTGTGAGGCAGTATGGTTAAAGACTATTTTGGCAGATTTGGGTGAGCCTTTCGATGGCAAAGTTGTCATTCATTGTGACAACATGAGCAGTATACAGTTGGCCAAGAATCCAGTATTTCATGTGAGGACCAAACACATAGAGGTCCATTATCACTTTGTCAGAGAGAAGGTGCTGGATGGTATAGTTGATCTACAGTATGTGAAGACTGAAGAGCAGGTGGCAAACATCTTTACAAAGCCACTTAGCAGGGAGAAGTTTGAGTACTTCCGTAAGTTGTCATTCATTGTGACAACATGAGCAGTATACAGTTGGCCAAGAATCCAGTATTTCATGCGAGGACCAAACACATAGAGGTCCATTATCACTTTGTTAGAGAGAAGGTGCTGGATGGTACAGTTGATCTACAGTATGTGAAGATTGAAGAGCAGGGACATCTTTACAAAGCCACTTAGCAGGGAGAAGTTTGAGTACTTCCGTACTATGTAGGTTGCTTCTTGCTACTCCAACTCACTATGGCACTTCCAAGTGTAAAGACATAACCACTAGTAGACCTCCTGTCATATGAGCTACTTGCCCAATCAGCATCTGTGTAGCCATTATATCCAAGCCTTTACCACTCTCATAAAGTAGACCATAATGTGCAGTGGTCTTTACATATCGCATGATGCGTCTCACTACATCCAAATGAGGTTTTCTAGGGCTCTGCATAAATTGGCTTACTAGTCCCATAGCATAACTCAAATCCGGGCGTGTGATAGTCATGTAAATGAGACTACCAACCATCTTTCTATACATAGATGGATCATCCAACTCCTCACCAAAATTAGCCCGCACATTCTGCTCCAAAGGTGTACTCATAGGCTTACACCCTGTCATGCCATATTTTACCAACATATCCAATGCATATTGGCGTTGCACTAACCATGTACCTGCATGATCTTTAATCACTTCAATTCCAAGAAAGTATCTCAATTCACCAAGGTCTTTCATGTCAAATTGCCCACTCAATGCTTTCTTGACATGCATCACATCTGTACCATGATCACCTGTGATAATCAAGTCATCCACATAGATGACAAGTAAAATAATCCCATGATCTGTCTTCTTCACATAGAGTGAAGAATCTGCTATAGAAACCTGAAATCTAAGGGAGATAAGATATCTGCTCATTTTATCACTCCAAGCACAAGGTGCTTGCTTCAGACCATATAAAGCCTTTTTTAATCTGCATACATGAGTGGGATACTTTGGGTGTACATAATCTTGTGGCTATGCCATATACACTTCTTCTTGTAGATCACCATTTAGAAATGCATTTTTGACATCCATTTGATGCATTTCCCAACCATTCAGCTGCAGCCATAGCAATGACTGCTCTTACTGTTCCCATCTTGTAAGGCCCCCGTGACTCGTAGGGCGGGGGAATCCTTTTGATAGGCGGTTAAGTCTCGTGTTATTTTCCGATTGACGACACCTCGATCTCGTAGAAATACGAGGTTACGAGCAAACGAACGGACCTAATTCTATCTCGCAGGGGAAGCGTAGTCATCCTAAAGGAAATTCTAACCTGTAGCACGGAATGTGCGTGGAGATGGAACAAGACCCACACTTGGTTCAAGGAAGCCAACGCCTTTTTCCCCCGTATTTCAAGAGGCACGGCCGCTGGCTCGGTCCCCTAAAACAAGTCTTGTTCGTGACTCTACTATTCCCTAAGTATTGTAAGTTACGACTAGTAGAAAGCTACCCGACTGATCGGGTCCACCCATCCTTAGAATGGTACCGTCAGGGCATCCATTCTCCCACTTTCCACGCACTCACCCGTTCAATTATTTTCTAATTAAGTCCTACCACACTGTGAAACACTTAAAAACAAATTCCTTTGTTAATTAATTACACTTGATTCCTTAAAAAAAATCTTCCTTAGCACAACATTGAAATCAACGAACATACTTACAGTGAAAAATATTTACAAAGACCCTGAAACCGGGCCGATATTCCAATCCAAACTTCATGTCCAAACCATAACCATAACCACAACCACAACCACAACCACATCAATGATCTAGAATTCGATCTTCCAGCCTCAACCAGCTGGGTAAACCTCACGGACCGTCTCCCCTCGTCGTCAGCCAGCCGATGAGGGCCAAGCCATCCTGTCACCCCCTCAGGTACTGACGCTTGTACCAAACCCTCTCGCTCTTCGGAGGGGACGTCTCGTCATGAGGTGGGGGTTAAGTCACCGCACTAGCCTGGACCCACAGAACTAGGCAGCATATATACATCACCCTGGTGGTGAAAACCAATTCCCAGTGGCATAGGAGGGGATTGCCCTGGGCCGACTCCCGGCCTCGCTATATCCTCCGCCCCGCTACACAGGCAAGCACGGAGTTAGCTAAGGGGGGGAGAAGCTGTACCTGCATGTTAGCAATAAACCAGCAGTATATCCAATAAAAAGAAACATAGCCTTTATTTAATGAATTCACACATTAACAAAAACCATCGTTTTGGAAAGACAATGATTCAAAAGCAAGATTATTTTCCTATGACTTTACTTAAGAGTAACCATAAGGTACTTTAGGCCATCTATACTAGGGGTTTAACCTTGGTTCCTTTCCTATTATTTCGAATCTTTGCATTAAACTTCACAAGAGAGAATTTTTCTTAAACTTGTTAAATGACAAACCTGGTTATCGTTTTCATGCCTATTCACTTCAAGAGGGGCGAAGTCGATTGCAGGGACGCGATTCGCCTCATTCCCTCCTTGGGCAGCGCGTGGTTCTTCAATTCGGCGGCATTTCGGTGCCATAGGAGCACTAGAGTTTTAAGAGGATAGAGAGAAAACGAGGTGAATATAAGAGGTTGGGAGCGTGGAGAGAAAAGAGAGAATTCTAATGGTTCAAACGGATTCGAAAACGGAGTCCGTTTGGGGTAGGAAAAGCTTGTTGGGCTTATGGGCAGGAACGACCTCTTAGCCTAAGTCACTACAAGACAATGCTGCCATACACGCGTTTCATACACACGATAAATTACGAACGCGTGTATGGTCGCGCTTGTATTTGAATAGAATCGGGCGCGTGTATTTTAGCATTTAAGTTCGCGTGTATGTTTGCATTTATCAACGCGTGTATAAACGCGTTTATATACACGCAGTAATACACGCATCTATACACGGTAATATTCACGGGGTAATACTCGCTATTATACACGGATAAATACACGCTACTATACACGGATTAATACACGCATGGCAGAGAAAAACTGAAGAAAAACTGAATTCCTTTACAAAATTAAAAACTATTTTCCTTAAACCATCTCACAGTACATTACAGTATACATCATTACACAATCCCACTACATGCATTTACAACAATGAAATATATTCAAAAATAAATCATGCATATGAGATGATAAAAATGTCATCAATTTAGAACATACAGTGACGGATTGGTTAGGGTTCGATCTCATCTTCAATAAGATCCATCCTTGCCAAACGATCAACATCAATATCCATTTGATCAATTGGTAAGGCTACGATTAAATTTATTCCACTATCGATATTCTGTACTCCATTGATAATGGTATCGATGTCCTGATCATCCTCATCAACATCACCATCATCCTCAATGGTAGGGTCATTCTCATGATCATGAGAAATGGCATGCTCATCCTCATTATCATGATCATCTCTTATTTCTTGATCATCGATCACAACATCTTCAATGGCATGTTCGACGTCATCTTCATTGCGGCTTGTTACATCCTCCATATGCTCCATATCAGTGAATGTATTATACATCACTTTGAAACGTGGTGCAATAGGGATGACGTACCACCATTTGATGTCATGCACCATTGGTAGATAGATAACCTACTCAAATACACACAGTACAGTAATTAATTAGCATATCAAAAGTCAAGGGGTACGCGAGCTTAGATATATATGTACATGAAACACATTAGTAAAAAAATGCATACCTGCTCACATTGTTGTGGCAATACGAGCCTATCTTTCTTTGTTTGCCAGAACTTTGTAGAGTCAATAGTTACATATCCACTTGCATAGCATTTTATCGTTGCATCAGGCTCTTTTTCCACCACGTTCATTTGCCATTTGACATCCAAAACATACACAAAGAAGCGACGGAAGTCAAGCCTAAATATGTCTTGGATTATGCCATAATAATCATCCATTTTTCCATTAGCTCCCTCAAAGCTACTAATGACATCGCAATCTTGTGTATTTCTCTTTTCATCAATTCTTTGTGTTCGAAAATGCTTGCCTTCACACCATATAGCATTGAACATAGTGCACTGGACCAAAATAGAAGCAATATTTGTGTAAGCAATGTGAATAAATATTAAAAGCAAATCACTTTACGTGCTCTCGTCGCGCGTATGGTACCATGTTAGGGTGTGGTACTGCATCCTGCTTCAATTTATCAAATTATATGTTACAACTCTATTAATTTAATTTGGATATCATGAGTCATTTGAATACCATCAATTTACATCTACTCACCTCTAAACCTGTTTGATTCCATTCTCCATACATGGAGATGTGATTCAAGGTAATTCGACGTGCTCGTACAATGCATCCTTGACATCGATTACACATACATTTGATCCATTGTCCCAACCACACATCGCGATTACGATGACGCATTGTCTCATCTTCCCCAGAACTGCTTGAAGAGGTTGATGACATCCTGTGTACAAATCAGAAAACACAAAATCATTATATGTTTTTAATGAAAGCACAAAAATCGCATGTATTGACGCGGCTATTTCCTAAAAATTGCGTGTATTAACGCGGCTACTTCCTAAAAATCGCGTGTATTAACGCGGGTGATTTCTGCAAAACGCGTGTATAAACGCAGCTAAAATATTATACACGCGAATATAGACGCGTTCATAAACGCGAATATAAACGCGACGGTATGTTTAAACTAAAAATAGCCCGCCTTCCCCAAATATAGATTTTGAACTAAGAAATCCACTCTGCATGCGTTTTCGCCTGTTTTCGCCTCTTCCAACAGCAAGGAGGGAGCAGAGAAAGGAGCACACACACGGGAGAAGGAGGGAGCAGAGAAGGAGCAGAGAAGACTCACTTTTTCAGAGGTGAGTCACTTTGTCCTGTGCCTTGTCTCTTTTGTCAGATTTGTTTATTTTGCTCTTTGCTCTTTGGGTTTGTCCTTTTGCACACGATTGGGTTACTGCATCCTGACAGGGGCGACAATGGTTGATCCTTTTATAAGGACACTCTGTCTTTGTCGGGGGTCGGTCTTTTCGAAAAAAAAATTTTACAGGTCGCGTGTAGAAACGCGTGTAAAAGCGCGTGTAACCTGTCTGCAGAGTTTTTTCACGCGGATATACACGCGTTTCTGGACGGGTGTATACACGCGTTTTTTGACGGGTGTATACACGCGTTTCTACAGGAGACTGCGGCGTTTCAGATTTCATGATTTGCAGGCAACTGACTTGAATGATGATATTTGTGTGAGTCAAGAGACAGTCCATGATGTACATGAAGATGTTTGTTGCAGGTTCTTTATGGATATTCCAGGTTCTTCATCCGATCCATTTGCGTACAGCAATTGGCTGATGGAGATGCTGAATCATTTTGGGCGCCAACCTGGTCCGGTTGAGCTTACAGAGTATATGTATGCCCATCCCCCTCCTTCCCTGCCTGGTGTCTATACCCCTACCGCGAGTATCCAGGGCACTCCAGTGCCGTCTATTCCTCCGAGTCCGACGAGACGGCATGCAGCTTGTCCTCTTCCACGTCCACCGAGGAGACATACCTCGTCCCAGACACACTCACGTACACCCTCACAGCCACCATCACGTGCTCCCTCAGAGCCACCGTCACGTCAGGGCTCACAGCCACCGTCACGTAGACAATCCCCCAGTCGTGACTCCACCCGCAGCAGTAGGAAGAGTGGGAGTGGAGGATGCGGCGGGTGCTTTGGTGGGGGAGGTGGGGGAAGTGGGGGAGGTAGTAGGGCACGCGGTGAGAGAGGAGATAGAGAGAGAAGAGTTAGAGGAGACAGTTCAGAAGAGGAGGAGATGAGAGAGATAGAGAGAGTAGTCTGCTATGATGTGATGGATAGGGGCGGGATAGTGATGGATGCGAGGGGGAGGGAGGTAATGGAGTACATGCGTGGAGTAGTATCAAACTCATATAGAAATTGTTTTATTAAATTTAAAGATCAAAATAGCCGATTAGTTGGGGAGGTGATAGAGGCTGTACATAGTCGGTACCCCAATCCCCCACACATGCTACATTCTCCGATGTATGGGGAAGGACGCGAATAAGGGAGATCTTAAGTAATAAAAGATCTCACCTTAAAAAACTCGCGTACGATGACCGGCTAAATGTAGCTGCGGGTGGCTATCCTGCCGAGAAACCTGCCACTGCGCACAAACGCGAGTGGAAGGAGGCAAAGAAACGAGCAGAGGGTGGCGTGAAGAGCAGGCAGCATGTGGAGGCACGACGGATCCAGATGGAGACCATTGGATCTTCGCATTTCGGATCTGGCGGCGTCGAGTCATGGGAGGCAGAGTTCGTAAGTATCCTGCCACTTTATTTGATTGTTTACTTAATTCATTGATTCTATGATTGTTTTAATCTTACAAATTGTGTTGATTATGATACAGCGACGGGTTACGGGGAGGAAGCCCACAACCCACGATACTGCGTATGCTCGCCGGCATAGCAGACGTGACACGTGGGCCATCTTTAGAGCCGAGGGACGTATTACGGACGCGCAGTTTGAGATGGCCATGAGACCATACGGTCGACAGGTACTTGAAAATTCGTAACGAATGGTTTTGGTTTATTGAATTGCATATATATATACTTATATACTATATATTACTTGAACAGGCACAAGCTGCTGATGATCCACCGGCCGCCGCTGCAGAGGGTGGACGTGAGCACTACTCCTCGGACATTCCAACCGATGTGAGCTCATCTGAGCATGGAGGGAGCACCGAGTCATCATCTGGGTCTGAGTAGTACTCAGACTTATAGTATCACATTCCATATTGAGGATGTGATTGTATATATTTTTTTGTAAACTCAAGCCATGGGCTACTTCGAGATATGGACTCCCTTGTATACATGTATGAAATTTTGATAGTAATATTGAATTGATTGATCGATAGTATTACATTCATGTCTGTCTTGAATCGTGTAATGACAATGTATGCATTCATGTCGTTCTTGTCTTAATCTCCCTCGTGCATATGTTCTTCGTGGATGGTCTAATGGGATGGTCTAATGCACAAAAAAAAAAACCAGAGAGTGCTATTGGGTGCTGGAATGCTGGAACAGTATTCAGGCACCAAATAGCACTCTCTGGATTTTTTTTTTTGCTCTCTGTTCGCGTGTATAAACGCGTCAGAACTGCTCAAACTCGCGTGTATCTACGCGGATACCCTGGAAAATACGCGTGTATTAATGCGTATAAACTGGTAATTACGCGTGTATAAGCGCATCTAAATTAAAGAAACGCGTGTATAGATGCAGGTAAAAACGCATCTGGGACATTTGAACTGAACAGGATGCGGCTATACACCCGTGTATAAGCGCGTCTAAAATAAGAAAAAGCGTGTATAGCCGCGTGTATCAACGCGTCTGTGAAAAGAACGCGGCTACACACCCGTGTATACGCGCGTCTGAGTGGTAGTATACACGCGCTTTTACACGCATGTCTCTGGCCGCGATGATACACGCGCTGATACACGGGCCCGCTACTTTTTTTCACAAGTCATTTTTAGCGGCTAGGAGCGCGGGTATGAGCCCGATCCCTTGTAGTGAGTTTAAGTCGCCGCATATGGGGGGGGGAAATTGAGAGGGTGTCCTTAACTTGGGGAGCTCTTGAGAAGAGTGTACGTCTAGGGAGGCCTAGGGAAGAGTAAGGCAAGGTTGGAGGAGAGGCACACTTTAAGTCTATTCACACGGGGGGGGGGGGGAGAAGAGTGTAGGACATGTCCTATAGCTTGAGAGAGGGCTTGCGCGTAGGGGCTTGCTGGGGGCTTGTCTGGAGAAGGGGGCTGGGAGGGTCCTTTTATAGGTGCTGGAGGGTGGACGTCCGAGTGCGGGAAGGTGACACCTGGGTGGTGTAGGTGTCCGGGAGAGAGTGTGGGCGTGAGACACCTGGGGGTGGAGGTGTCTCGAGGAGAGAGAAAGTGTGACACATGGGGGTGGAGGTGTCCCCAAGAGAGAGAGAGCGCGACACCTGTGGATAGAGGGTTCTGGGAGGAGGGGGTACGTGTAGGGGTGTGCTGGAGGGTGCGTCTAGGTCGTGTACACGCTTGGGTGTCTCGGGCCGATTGTCGGTTTTTTTCACGGGCGGCGCTCGTGGTGGGACCCACGCCGGCCACCCGCCGCCGTCGTCCAAGGGGTCAAAAATATTTTTTGACGGAAATGTCCGGCCTTGCCCAGTGACCATGGGGGCGTGTTTCATTCGTTGATTAGACGCCTAGATAGTTACTATTTTAGGTCGGAAGTTCGCAGATTAAAGGCTTAAAAGCTTAATTAAACCCATTCCGGGTACCCGTTTTTAGTTCAGAAAAAACTATTTTAAGCGTAAAATTACGCGTAGATTCCAAATTTGGATTCAAAATTACAAGTTTCTAAGCAAAAATGGCTCATTTTCCAAAAATAGAAGTTTTTTAATCGTAAAAATGACAAACTAAGTTATATTTTTCAACTCTGAAGCAAGTACATTGTTATTTACAATGGGTATGTTACATCTTTTTTGACTCTGAAGCAAGTACATTGTTATTTACAATGGGTATGTTACATCCTTCCCTACTAAAAGAACTCGAGATGTCCTCATCTCGGCACGAACTCTGGGTAATTCTTTTGGAGGGTTGACTCTTCCTCCCAAGTGGCATCCTCCTCAGGGTAATCTTTCCATTCCACTAAATGTTCCCTAAGGATTCTATTGCGAAGCACTCTTTCTCTAGAGTCGATGATTCTATTAGGTCTCGTTTCAAGGACTCCTTGGGTTGGCATTACAATTTGTTCATCATCAAGAACATGATCAGGATGAGGCACATATAGCTTTAGTAAGCTTACATGGAATACATCATGGATTTTGAGGTGGGTTGGGAGGCGAAGTTTGTAGGCATGTTTTCCCAAACATTTGATGACTTCATAAGGCCCACAATACCTTGGACTCAGCTTCCTAAATTTTCCAAGAGATAAAGAACTTTTCTTTGGCCGTACTCGAAGAAAAACTTTGTCTCCTTGGTGGAAAATTCTTTCAGATCTTTTGGTATCAGCATAATGCTTCTGTCGATCCTGGGTGGCTTTAATATCCTTACGAATAGCTTTGGTTTGTTCTTCCATTTCTTCAAGCATTATCCTGGAGGCTTCAACCTTTAGTGTGGGGTCAGAGAAATTTAAGGGAGACAAACATTCCTGACCATAAAGAGCTTTGAATGGTGACATCCCTATGCTTTGGTGATAGGATGTATTGTAAGAGAATTCCACTAGAGGGAGATACTAAATCCACTTCTTTGGTTCACGCCCACAATAGGCTCTCAGGATGTCTTCTATAACCTGATTAACTCTCTCAGTTTGACCATCTGTCTCTGGGTGGTAAGCTGTACTGAAACAAAGTTGTGTTCCAATAGCCTGGAATAATGATGTCCAGAACTTTGAAGTGAAGTCAGAGTCCCGGTCACTGACTATTCTTTTTGGCAATCCATGAAGCCTAAAGATTTCCTTGATGAAAAGGCGGGCAATATCAGAAGATTTAAATGTCTTCTTTACTGGGATAATATGGGTGACTTTGGTAAGCATATCCACAACTACTAAAATAGAATCATACCCTCCTTGTGTTGTGGGAAGACTTGTGACAAAATCCATACTGATACATTCCCACTTCATCTGCTGAGGAATGTCCAGAGGTTGGAGTTTCCCGGGCATTTTGATTTTTTCAGCTTTAATCCTTTGACATGAAAGGCATTGTCTGATGTATTGAAGGATATCTCTCTTCATTCCAGGCCAAAAGTAACTTCTCCTTAAGGCATTCAAGGTTTTTGCATAACCTGGGTGTCCTGCTACTACGGGGCTATCATGAGCTTCATACAAGATCATCTTCTTTAGTGCAAGATCCTTGGGAATACATAACCTATGCATGAAGTAGAGGCAATCATCATCGAGGGTGTATCCCTTGATCAATATATTTTCTTTTTCTGTGGGTGCCTCCTTGTGAACTAGGCTTACTAGCTTTTGGTAATCAAGGTCATGAAGTGAAACCTGCTTTACCTTCTCTAGGATGGGGTTATTTGGCATAGAGATTGCACTTAGGAAGGATTTGCGACTGAGGGCATCTGCTACAACATTATCCTTTCCAGGACGAAATTTGATATCAAAATCAAACTCTTGCAGAATCTCAATCCACCTTCTTTGCCTCATGTTGAGATTGGGCTGGTGGGTGAAGATCCACTTTAAACTCTGGTGGTCAGTTACAAGCAGAAACTTATGGCCTAGGAGATAGTGTCTCCATAACTTGAAACAATGAACAACTGCAAGGAGTTCCAAATCATGGGTGGCATAATTGACTTCATAGGATTTAAGCTTACGAGAAGTGTAAGCCACACGCCTTCCTTCTTGAATTAAGACACCACCAAGTGCAAGGCCACTAGCATCAGTGACAACCTCAAACTCTTTGGTGAAGTCAGGGAGCTTCAGAACTGGTGCTGAGGTGAGGATAGCCTTAAGTTGGCTAAAACTGATTTGGTGGATTGGTAACCATACTATCTTACATTCCTTCTTGAGGAGATCAGTTAAGGGTGCGGCTATCTTGGCATAATCCTTGATGAAGATCCTATACCATCCTGTGATGCCTAGAAACCCACGGATTTCTTTGACTGTCCTAGGGGGTGGCCATTCCAATATATCCTTGACTTTGGCAGGGTCTACTGAGATGCCCCTTGAGGAGACAATGAACCCTAGATATTCAATTTGGGAAGTGAAGAAGGTACATTTACTTTTCTTGGCATAGAGCTTATGTTCGCGCAGTATTTGCAATACTTTGCGTACATGCTCCTCATGTTCCTCTTTTGACTGAGAATAGACCAAGATGTCATCGAAGAAGACAAGGACAAATTCATCCAAGTAGGGTCGGAAGATATCCTGCATCAGGCGGTTGAAGGTGGCGGGAGCATTGGTTAATCCGAATGGCATGACTGTAAATTCATAGTGGCCATAGCGGGTATTAAAAGCGGTTTTGGAGATATCTGATTCCTTGATCCTAATTTGATAGTAACCAGACCTTAAATCCATCTTGGAGAAAACTTTGGATCCATAAAGTCTATCAAGAAGTTCGTCGATGCGAGGAATGGGGTATTTGTTTTTGACAGTGACCTTGTTTAGGCCTCGGTAGTCAATACAAAGCCGAAGCGAGCCATCCTTCTTTCTCTGGAAAAGAACAGGCGCTCCCCATGGGGAATTACTAGGGCGAATGAATCCTTACTCAATGAGCTGCCTAAGTTGTTCCTTGAGCTCTATGGCTTCAGGAAGAGACATTTTGTAAGGTCTCCTTGAAACTGATTCAGCCCCAGGGATTAACTCAATCTCATGATCTACTTCTCGAGATGGGGGTAGTTTTGTAAGTTCCTCTGGAAAGATATCTGAAAACTCCTGGAGCCAAGAGGGTTCTAAATCTGGGTTGCTTTCTTCTACCTTGTTGAGTTTGACAAGGAAGATCTGTTGGCCCTTGCGCACTCCCTTAAGAAGTCGATTAGCTTTGACCAAATGAAATTTGGGTTTACCTGTTTTTCCCTGGGCTGATACTACCTGTCCTTGACTATTCTTAAAGGTGATGCTTCCTTCAGCACAGTGAATGTCAGCATTGTTTGCAATTAACCAATCCATACCAAGGATTCCATCATAAATCCCTAATGGTAAGCTTCTAAAATACCCATGGGTTGATTCACCATCCAATTCAAATTCAAGATCTCCCACACAATGTCGGGATACTTCTTCTTTTCCACTAGCTAACTCAACAATCATTACTTGGGCTGGTTTTTGATCTAACTGTAACTTACGCAAGCATTTTGGAGAAAGAAATGAATGCGTACTACCACAATCAACCAAAAGCTGGAAAGATCTACCTTGATAAGTAGCCGGAGCTTGGATAACAGAAAACTGCTGATTAGGTCCTTGATGTTCTATAGCTGCATGAATGGTGGCTTGCTCTTCTTCTTCCATCTCTAAAGTCGGTTCACCAATCATAGAGCAGACACGGGCAGTCACTCCACGACCTCTACCACGTCCACCACCACCTCGTCCAGCCTGGCGGTTATTAGGGATCCCACGACCTTGAACTACCCGGCCGCCTTGTGGAGCAGCAGTGACACTAGGATTGAGAGAGGGTCTTGCAAGTTTGGGGCATTCATTTCGGAAGTGGCCAACTTCATTGCAATAAAAGCACCTTTGGTCCCCATAGGATTCCGAAGTGGAATTAGCATAACTGCGGGGGACAAAATTATTGGGGTACTGACCAATAGTATTGTGGCGGAAATTCGATTGGTAATTCCTCTGAAGGCGCCCCCTTGGGTTAGACTCAGGATAGACTCTCTTCTTTGCTTGACCACTCTTTACTTCTTTAGCCAGAGGTTTGGCTTGGGTAAGAGTATCTTGCAAGGTAGTTGGCCTCATTGCTTCAAGGCGAGAATCCAAAGGTTCATTCAGCCCTTGGCAAAATCGGGCCACTTGTTGAGTGATTGACATAGGTGGAGCATATTTGCCAAGTGTGACAAATTTTGAGTAGTATTCCTCCAAGGTTAAGCTAAGCTGCTTGAGACTGAAGAAATCGTTCATCTTAATAGATTCATGAGACGGGGGAAGATAACGGCCCTTCACAGCTTGCTTAATGTCACTCCAGGTTTGGGTATCTTCAGTGACGCCCTTATCTCGGCACCATTGTTTCCACCAAAGTTTGGCGTCCCCGGTAAGACGGAATCTGGCAAGCATAGATTGATTCCCAATTCCTGTACCAGCAGCCGAAAAGTAATCGTCCATGGCTTCAATCCAAACTTTTGCATCCCTTTCAATCTTTGAACCTGCCCCATTAAATGAGAGAGGTTGCATTTGTTTGAGGAGAAGCTTCTTCTCCTGTGTATCTGTATATAATGCATTGGGAGCAAGAAGTTGACGATCCTGGTTATCAATAAGAAGCTAAATTTAGAATCATGTCACTTAAGCGGTTTAATACACATAAGACAATGAGTGTGAAAATCAATAAGAAGCTAAATTTAGAATCATGTCACTTAAGCGGTTTAATACACATAAGACAATGAGTGTGAAAATCAAAACCTTTTATTCCAAGCTTTAATATTTACAAGTAAACCAAGCCATTTACAAGGATTGGACTAAATCCAATCTTATTTATTTACATGGTAGTCCTCTAGGGAACCTAATAAAGATCTGCGGTGGTAGCATTGAAAAAGTAGGGGGGTTCTCCCATGGTTTCAAGAACTCGATAAGTCTCTGGTAGGGGAGGTAAACCTCGTCTAGAAAGACGGGTAACGGCTACTCTATCAGGGGATACAACTTGAGTCACCCTATCATAAACCCATCGATTCTGCAACATGCGATTCCCATCGATAGTGACGTAAGTGTTACGAGGAGTGCCAATAAACCAGAACAGGTGAACCATCCGCAACATCTCGGCATATCGGTCCGCCTCAAGTCGTTGGTGAGATTGCCGACGTGCTCAGCTCGAATGATGAAATAGGTAGATCGACGATGCCAATACTCAGTTTTGTTCCATCCCCTTTCGATGCGAGTGTAAAGAGGAAGGGTTAGCTTGTCTACAATGTGCATCATAGTGTCACGGAACTCGAATTCGAAAGAGTGACAAGCAGTCATGAACATGCATTGGAATACCAGGAAGCGAGAATAGGGATCCATCTCGTCCTCCTGCATCCAGCCGTAACTAGATTAGTCTAACAAGAATTCCTAGAGCAACAAGAGAATACAATATAAAATCTCCCAAGTCTAAACCTGCTCTGATACCACGTGTAAGGCCCCCGCCGACCCGTAGGGCGGGGGAATCCTTTTGATAGGCGGTTAAGTCTCGTGTTATTTTCCGATTGACGACACCTTGATCTCGTAGAAATACGAGGTTACGAGCAAACGAACGGACCTAATTCTATCTCGCAGGGGAAGCGTAGTCATCCTAAAGGAAATTCTAACCTCTAGCACGGAATGTGCGTGGAGATGGAACAAGACCCACACTTGGTTCAAGGAAGCCAACGCCTTTTCCCCCCGTATTTCAAGAGGCATGGCCGCTGGCTCGGTCCCCTAAAACAAGTCTTGTTGGTGACTCTACTATTCCCTAAGTATCGTAAGTTACGACTAGTAGAAAGCTACCCGACTAATCGGGTCCACCCATCCTTAGAATGGTACCGTCAGGGCATCCATTCTCCCACTTTCCACGCACTCACCCGTTCAATTATTTTCTAATTGAGTCCTACCACACTGTGAAACACTTAAAAACAAATTCCTTTGTTAATTAATTACACTTGATTCCTTAAAGAAAATCTTCCTTAGCACAACATTGAAATCAACGAACATACTTACAGTGAAAAATATTTTCAAAGACCCTGAAACCGGGCCGATATTCCAATCCAAACTTCATGTCCAAACCATAACCATAACCACAACCACAACCACAACCACATCGATGATCTAGAATTCGATCTTCCAGCCTCAACCAGCTGGGTAAACCTCACGGACCGTCTCCCCTCGTCGTCAGCCAGCCGATAAGGGCCAAGCCGTCCTGTCACCCCCTCAGGTACTGACGCTTGTACCAAACCCTCTCGCTCTTCGGAGGGGACGTCTCGTCATGAGGTGGGGGTTAAGTCACCGCACTAGCCTGGACCCACAGAACTAGGCAGCATATATACATCACCCTGGTGGTGAAAACCAATTCCCAGTGGCATAGGAGGGGATTGCCCTGGGCCGACTCCCGGCCTCGCTATATCCTCCGCCCGGCTACACAGGCAAGCACGGAGTTAGCTAAGGGGGGGAGAAGCTGTACCTGCATGTTAGCAATAAACCAGCAGTATATCCAATAAAAAGAAACATAGCCTTTATTTAATGAATTCACACATTAACAAAAACCATCGTTTGGGAAAGACAATGATTCAAAAGCAAGATTATTTTCCTATGACTTTACTTAGGAGTAACCATAAGGTACTTTAGGCCATCTATACTAGGGGTTTAACCTTGTTTCCTTTCCTATTATTTCGAATCTTTGCATTAAACTTCACAAGAGAGAATTTTTCTTAAACTTGTTAAATGACCAACCTGGTTATCGTTTTCATGCCTATTCACTTCAAGAGGGGCGAAGTCGATTGCAGGGACGCGATTCGCCTCATTCCCTCCTTGGGCAGCGCGTGGTTCTTCAATTCGGCGGCGTTTTGGCGCCATAGGAGCACTAGAGTTTTAAGAGGATAGAGAGAAAACGAGGTGAATATAAGAGGTTGGGAGCGTGGAGAGAAAAGAGAGAATTCTAATGGTTCAAACGGATTCGAAAACGGAGTCCGTTTGGGGTAGGAAAAGCTTGTTGGGCGTATGGGCAGGAACGACCTCTTAGCCTAAGTTTAAGTCGCCACATATGGGGGGGGGAATTGAGAGGGTGTCCTTAACTTGGGGAGCTCTTGAGAAGAGTGTACGTCTAGGGAGGCCTAGGGAAGAGTAAGGCAAGGGTTGGAGGAGAGGCACACTTTAAGTCTATTCACACGGCGGGGGAGAGGAGTGTAGGACATGTCCTAGAGCTTGAGAGAGGGCTTGCGCGTAGGGGCTTGCTGGGGGCTTGTCTGGAGAAGGGGGCTGGGAGGGTCCTTTTATAGGTGCTGGAGGGTGGACGTCCGGGTGCGGGAAGGTGACACCTGGGTGGTGTAGGTATCCGGGAGAGAGTGTGGACATGAGACACCTGGGGGTGGAGGTGTCTCGAGGAGAGAGAAAGTGTGACACATGGGGGTGGAGGTGTCCCCAAGAGAGAGAGAGCGCGACACATGTGGATAGAGGGTTCTGGGAGGAGGGGGTACGTGTAGGGGTGTGCTGGAGGGTGCGTCTAGGTCGTGTACACGCTTGGGTGTCTCGGGCGGATTGTCGGTTTTTTTCCCACGGGCGGCGCCCGTGTGGTGGGGCCCACGCCGGCCGCCCGCCGTCGTCCGAGGGGGTCAAAAATATTTTTTGACGGAAATGTCCGGCCTTGCCCCATGACCATGGGGGCGTGTTTCATTCGTTGATTAAACGCCTAGATAGTTACTATTTTAGGTCGGAAGTTCGCAGATTAAAGGCTTAAAAGCTTAATTAAACCCATTCCGGCGGGTACCCGTTTTTAGTTCAGAAAAAACTATTTTAAGCGTAAAATTACGCGTAGATTCCAAATTTGGATTCAAAATTACAAGTTTCTAAGCAAAAATGGCTCATTTTCCAAAAATAGAAGTTTTTTGATCGTAAAAATGACAAACTAAGTTATATTTTTCAACTCTCAAGCAAGTACATTGTTATTTACAATGGGTATGTACATCTTTTTCGACTCTGAAGCAAGTACATTGTTATTTACAATGGGTATGTTACACATATTTGCCACTGGACTAAATGTTTCATCATAGTCCAAGCCTTAGGTTTGTGCATAACCCTTAGCTACCAATCTTGCTTTATGTCGCTCAAGGGAACCATCAGACTTGCACTTCACTTTGTAAACCCATTTACAACCAATGACATTTTTGTCCTGTGGTAATGCAACCAAGTCCCATGTATCATAATGAACCAATGGGTCCATCTCAACATCCATTGCTTTCTCCCATACATGGTTTCCAATAGCTTCTGTATAGCATGTAGGTTCCACATGCTTCACCAAAGACGTCATATATGCATGATGCATAGCAAAATCACGGTATGTCAACCTGCCAAACTGGATATCTAACCCTTTGGGATCTCCGCAATGCCTACGGATCACTCTGAACACCTGTCACTCTAGCATGTGGTGGCACATATCTATCCTGTCTTGCACCAGGTGTGCGTAAAACAGGTATGCCAAGCTCCTCATCCAAACTCTCTAAACTGGACGACTCATAACCTGTAATTTCGATTCCTTCAACCTTCTTCTTGCCTCTATCAACAGCACTACTCCCAGTGCTCACACTCTCATGCCTCAAACATCCTGACCATGGACGTACAGTGCTACTCTCAGCTTCTGCTGGCCCAGACATAGAAGTAGAACTAGAACTTGCTTGTGGCAAGTTCACATGCACATCAGCTTCAAGTGACTCAATGACACCCTCATCCTTTGCTTTGTACCAACTAGCAAGCTCATCAAACACCACATCTCGTGAGATAACAACTTGCCTAGTGGATTGTAACATTTGTATGCCTTACAATCCTGTGCATATCCAACAAACACACACTTTTCTACTTTAGGATCCAACTACCTCCTTCTCTCATCAGGCACATGTACATAAGCTATGCATCCAAATACTTTGAGGTGTCCAATGTCTGGCCTAAAACCTGTAAGCCGCATCTCTGGCGTGCTTCCACGTATGGCTGCTGTAGGTGTTTTATTCAGTATATACACTACAGTAGCACATGCTTCTGCCCAATAATAATCTGGCATGCTCTTTTCATTAAGCATTGCCCTGGCCACTTCACAAATGACTCTATTCTTTCTCTCAACCACACCATTTTGCTGAGGTGTATACCTGCAAGTCAATTGTCTTCTTATACCATTCTTTCTCAAGAAATGCTCAAAAGCATTTGAGGTGTATTCACCTCCTCCATTTGTCCTCAAACATTTAATCCATGAGCCATATTGCTTCTCTGCAAAAGCTTTGAAATCCATAAACCTTTCCAATACTTCACTTTTCTCTCTGAGAAAGTATATCCATGTCATCCTACTGAATCATCAATGAATGTCACATAGTATAAACTGCCTTTGATAGATGGGTTTTGTGCAGGACCCCATACATCGCTATGTACTATCTCAAGTGGCCTGCTACTCATGTTGCCTTCTCTAGGAAACCGCAACCTTGTCTGCTTTCCAAACTGACAGGCTTCACAAACATGCATATTCCCATCATACTTGAATCTAGGCAGCCCACTGACAATGTCTCTTGTTTGCATGTTCTTTAACCTTTGTATATTGACATGTCCAATCCTCTTATGCCACATATCAATGTCCTGTACCACATGTATTTCTGGTTTTAGAGAACATGGCTGATTTTAACTCAGGAATCCCAGCATCCAGCTTAAATAACCTGCCTTCTTTCTTACCTTTAGCAACCAATGACTCTACATCCATGTTTGAAATCCTCAACGAAGCAACCATGCTTGTTGAAACGAACCTGTAATCCCTGTTTCACCATTTGACCAACTGACGCCAAGTTTTTTGTAATAGAAGGCACATACAATACATCTGACATAGACTTTGTTTGACCATTGTGTATAACCAATGGTACACTTCCAACATGTGTAATGGCATGCTGAGTATCATCTCCTGTCTCCACATAGCCTTTCACATCCATAGGCTTCATATGCTCAAACCATTCACCATGACAAGTCATTTGGTTTGATGCTCCAGAATCCATATACCAAGTATCATCATTCTCAGCATTTGTCATCATAGATCCCACAACATGTTTCATGGCAAATAAGTGATTTGCGCTCTGCCATCATTACTGCTTGATGCATAATTTCCACCATGTTGTGCATAATGTCCACCATAATGTCCACCACGTTGTGCTCTACCCCCTCTCAAATCATTCTGTTTTCGGAAACAATCTCGTGCCATATGACCAAATTTCCCACAATAATGGCATTCCACATCTTGCATAGATGTTTGTTGGCCTTCCCAATGTCCTCTACCACGAGGATTACCTCTGCCTCTCTGAGGTGTATATCCACGACCACCTCTAGCACCATATGAAGGCTGAAAATTCTGTTGTGGTGGTGACCTGTCCTACCATCCACGACCATTACCATGGCCACATGATGCGAATCTCCCCCTGCCTCTAAAGCCTCTTTGCGAATAGAAAGCCTGATTTCTGCCATTATTATCATGGCTAGTAGATGCATCCAGAAAGGAATCACTGAGTTTGATTTCCTTAACAAGCAAGAGTGAAACCAACTCATCAAATTCTGGTAAACCTGTACTCTGAACCGAGATGGATGTATCAAAAGAAAAAAATTCCTTGCCAAGTCCATGCAAGGTAATGTCTACCAAATCATCATCAGGCATGGGAGCATTTATTGTTGCCAATGCATCTGCAAACTTCTTTATTTCTTACACATAATCATGGATGCTCCTTCTATTCCGCTTCACATTATGTATCTGTTGTCGCAAGTGAGACTTGCGAGCACTCGTGTCTGTATCATCAAACAACTTCACCAATGTATCCCATGCATCCTTGGAATTCTCGGCATCATGTATGTGTATGAGCATAGCATCTGAAATACATATAGACAGATAATGCAACACTTTGAATGCTCTTTCTGACCATTGCTTGTGAGCTATAAACTGCTGCTATTGTATAGGTTGTCGGGGTAGTTCAGGCTCTGGCTCAGCACCTGTAATGAGATTCCAAAAACCATTTCCCTTCAAGAAATTTTTGATCCTGTACTTCCATGCCTGGAAGTTCTTCCTATCCAGCTTTTCACCAACAATCTGTACTGGATTATCCGACATATTGCTCAATGCAAATACACCTTCCGTATACATGACCAAATATGTAACCGAGCCTTCCTTAGTGGACAGCCTGTTTAATCAGCTCATTTCCAGCTCAATTGATGATAATTGATCAATCCAATCATGTAGCCTTCTTCTCAAGTGTGTGTAGGAACTAATTGCTAAACCAATTTTGAAATATATCAAGCACGAGTGTTGATTTTGATCCTCCACTTTGCAAAATATTCAAAAACTGCCCTGTTTCTGCTGTCCAGTCTGCGCCACCTGCTCCTGAGGGTTTTGGGAGTGTTTGTAGTACTAATTGATGATGGGTTTGAGTCCCCAACACACCTAAGTATGTGTGCAACCAGTCAATGCTTTGATTTTTGCCAAAAACATGCTCCAAATGCATCAAATTTTGACCTCCTTTTCTCTGTTTTGTGAGAGCTCAAAAACCAAAATTTTTCACTCATTCAAATTTTTCACTCATTCAAATGCATGTAAATTGCTCCAAAATCAGTGTAGGGCTTGTACATGAGTTGCCAATACATTCCTCCTTGTCAGATACATGTGTCTTTTCCAGATTTACATCTATTTCCACCATACATCACCGCTTCCAAGCTTTAATGGAAAGCTTCCAAAAAACCAGAATTTTTCTTTGCTTTGAGTTGCTCTAATTTGCTTTGTTTTTGCCAGAATCACCTGCAATCCGATCAAGGATGTTTAGAAGACCTTACCCGATAGGCCAAGCTCTTAGATCTAATAGTAATCGATGTGCTCCAAGCTTCACAGCTTCTTCTCCCTCTTCTCTCACTCACTCATAAACCCTAATAGACAGCACAAGGCTTTGATACCATGTTGAAAGATAGGTAGAGGGAGAGGAGACACACACACAGGAGTAAACCCTAATGTATATTGCAAACCCTAACCATAGAGGGAAGCTATCTCCCTTCTCACACAATGCATAAAGCCATAATCCATAATACACACAACCCACTATAAGTTGTGTCCACACACATCTAACCCTAGCTAATGTCCACACACTATGACCAGCTGGACGCGGTCATTTATGTCTCACACATGTCCCTACCTAACATGCTAGCACATAGCATAGCTGCCTCACACACTGACATCGAGCTTGAATCTCAACAAGCATGTGGAGGGGACCCACCCCCACATGCTTGCAAAGTTTGGTCCCCATCGGAGCATTTTTAGGTTAGGTCTTAGTGCCCAGTGTGGATTTTTCATGTCTCTTGGTGCTTAAGAGGCCATGTAAAATCCGGGTCTTCCCCATACTATCATACCTAAAACTTTGTAAGCATGTGGGGGGGACCTAGCCCCACATGTTTCCAAAAATTGTTCCCCTATTGGAGCATGTTTGCGACAGTAATTCGTACCCACTACGGATTTTTCAAGTCTCTTGGTGCTTAAGAGACCATGTAAAATCTGGCTCTTCCCGATATCATCGTACCCACCGATGGGGATGAAATTTTGCAAGAATGTGGGGAGGAACCACCCCCACATTCTTGCAAAGTTTGGTCCCTATCGGAGCATGTTTGGGTTAGTTCCTAGTGCCCAGTGCGGATTTTTCAAGTCTCTTGGTGGTTAAGAGGCCATGGAAAATCTCAGTCTTCCCCATACTATCGTACCCAAACATGCTCCGATGGGGGCCAAAGTTTTCAAGCATGTGGGGGGGACCCACCCCCACATGCTTGCAAATTTTGGTCCTAATCAAACCATGTTTGCATTAGTAGTAAGGGCTTAATGTAGAGTTTCCAACTCTCTTGGTGATTGAGGCCATGTAAAATCTGGCTCTTTCCCATACAATCATACCCAAACATGCTCCGATGGAGACAAAACTATGCAAGCATATGGGGGGGGACCCACCCCCACATGATTGCAAAGTTTCATCCCAATCGGAGCATGTTTGCATTAGTAATTAGCACCCAGTGTGGATTTTCCAAGTCTCTTGGTGCTTGAGGCCATGTAAAACTCAGCTCTTTCCCATACAATCATACCCAAACATGC
Organism: Cibotium barometz; assembly: GCF_041138505.1. Lineage (NCBI taxonomy): Eukaryota > Viridiplantae > Streptophyta > Polypodiopsida > Cyatheales > Cibotiaceae > Cibotium > Cibotium barometz. The sequence continues at coordinate 6,976,681 of NC_141096.1, read as the reverse complement.
TCCGATGGGGACAAAACTATGCAAGGAGAGGACCCACCCCCACATGCTTGCAAAGTTTCATCCCAATCGGAGCATGTTTGCATTAGTAAAATTAGCGCCCAGTGTGGATTTTTCAAGTCTCTTGGTGTTGAAGAGGCCATGGAAAAGCTAGCTCTTCCCCGTACCAATTTACACAAACATGCTTCGATGGAAACCAAACTTTGCAACCATGTGGGGGGTCCCACCCCCACATGCTTGCAAAGTTTGGTACCCATAGAAGTATGTTTGCATTAGTAATTATGGCCGAGTATTGATTTTTCAAGTCTCTTAGTGCTTAAGAGGCCCCATGGAAAATCCAGCTCTTCCCCATACCATCGTACCCAAACATGCTCCGATGGAGACCAAACTTTGCATGAATGTGGGGGGAACCCACTCCCATAGGCTTGCAAAGTTTTCTCTCCATCGGAGCATGTTTGCAATATTAATTATTAGGGCCTACTACAGATTCTTCAAGTCTCTTGATGCTTAAGAGGCGATGTAAAATCCGGTTCTCCCCATATCATCGTACCCAAACATGCTCCAATGGGGATGAAACTTTGCAAGCATGTGGGGGGGACCCACCCCCACATGCTTGCAATGCTTGGTCCCCATCGGAGCATGTTTGGGTTAAATCTTAGCGCCCAGTGCACAGATTTTTCAAGTGTCTTGGTGGTTAAGAGTTCATGGAAAATCCGGGTCTTCCCCATACTATTGTACCTAAACATGCTTTGATGGGGGGCAAACTTTGCAAAAGAATGTTGGGGGAACCCACCCCCACATGTTGGCAAATCTTGGTTCCCATCGGACCATGTTTGCATTAGTAATTAGGACCGAGTGATGTTTGCATTAGTAATTAGGACCGAGTGCACATTTTCCAAGTCTCTTGGTCCTTAAGAGGCCATGTAGAATCCGTCTCTTTCCCATACAATCGTACCCAAACATGCTCCAATGGAGACAAAAATTTGCAAGCATGTGGGGGGGACCCACCCCCATATGCTTGCAAAGTTTGGTCCCAAATCGGAGCATGTTTCCATTAGAAATTAGTGCCCATTATAGATTTTTCAAGACTCTTAGTGCTTAAGAGGCCATGGGAAATCCCGCTCTTTCCCATACCATCGTACCCAAACATGCTCCGATGGTGACAAAACTTTGCAAGCATATGGGGGCGACACACCCCCACATGCTTGCAAAGTTTGTTTCCTATCTCAGAGCATGTTTGTGGATTTTTTAAGTCTCTTGCTGCTTAAGAGGCCATGGAAAATCTAGCTCTTCCCCATACCATCGTACTACTCAAACATGCTACGATAGAGACCAAACTTTGCAAGAATGTGTGGGGGGGACCCACTCCCATAGGCTTGCAAAGTTTGGTTGCCATCCAAGCATGTTTACAATAGTAATTAGGAAGAGGGAATGTAAAATCCGGCTCTCCCCATAGCATCGTACCCAAACATGCTTCGATGGGGACGAAACTTTGCAAGCATGTGGGGGAGATCCACCCCCCACGTTCTTGCAAATTTTGGACCCCATCAGAGCATGTTTGGGTTAGTTCTTAGTACCCAATGCGGATTTTTCAAGTCTCTTGGTGCTTAAGAGGCCATGGAAAATCGAGGTCTTTCCCATACAATCATACGCAAACATGCTCCCAAACTTTGCAAGCATGTGGGGGGGACCAACCCCACCTGCTTGCAAAGTTTAGTTCCTATCGGAGCACGTTTGCATTTGTAATTAGGGCCCAGTGTGGATTTTTCAAGTCTCTTTGTGCTCTTCTCCATTCCATCGTACCCACACATGCTCCGATGGAGACCAAACTTGCAAGCTTGTGGGGGAGACCCACCACCACAAGCTTGTAAAGTTTGGTACCAATCGGAGCATGTTTGCATTAGTAATTAGGTCCCGGTGCGGATTTTTCAAGTCTCTTTTTGGTGCTTAAGAGGCCATGGAAAATCCGGCTCTTCCTCATACCATCATACCAAAACCTTCTCGAATGGATACCAAACTTTGTATGCAAGTGGAGGAGACCTACCCCCACATGCTTGCAAAGTTTGGTCCCCATCCGAGCATGTTTGGGTTAGGTCTTAGTGCCCAGTGCAGATTTTTCAAGTCTCTTGGTGCTTCAGAGACCATGTAAAATCCAGGTCTTCCCCTTACTATCGACTCAGACATACTCCGCTTCTGGGACTAAACTTTGTAAGCATGTGGGGGCAAGCCATCCCCACATGTTTCCAAATTTTGGTCCCCATCGGAGCATGTTTACGGTAGTAATCAGTGCCCAAGGTGGATTTTTCAAGTCTGTTGGTGCTCAAGAGGCCATGTAAAATATGGCTCTTCCCCATACCATCATACCCAAAAATGCTCCGTTGGGGATGAAACTTTGTAAGCATGTGGAGGGGATCCACTCCCACATACTTGTAAAGTTTTGTCCCAATCGGAGCCTGTTTGCATTAGTAACTAGTGCCCATTGTAGATTTTTCAAGTCTCCGGCTCTTCCCCATACCATTGTACCCAAACATGCTCCGATGGAGACCAAACTTTGCAACCATGTAGGGGGGACCGAGCCCCACATGCTTTGCAAAGTTTAGTCCCCAATCAGAGCATGTTTGCATTAGTAATTAGGGCCCAATGTGGATTTTACAAGTCTCTTGGTGCTTAAGAGGCCATGGAAAATCCGGTCTTCCCCATATCATTATACCCAAACATGCTCCGATGCAAACCAAACTTTGCAAGAATGTGAGGGGGCCCACTCCCACAGGCTTGCAAAGTTTGGTCACCATCGGAGCATGTTTGCAATAGTAATTAGGGCCTAGTGCAGACTTTTCAAGTCTCTTGATACTTAAGAGGCAATGTAAAATCCGGCTCTCCCCATAACATCATACCCAAACATGCTCCGATGGGGACGAAACTTTGCAAGCATGTGGGGGGATGCTGGTTTACATTCTTGCAATTTTAGTCCCCATCGGAGCATGTTTGGGTTAGTTCATAGCGTCCAATGCAGATTTTTCAAGTCTCTTGGTGCTTAAGAGGCCATGGAATATCCGGGTCTTCCCCATGCAATCTACCCAAACATGCTCCGATGGGGGCTATCTTTGCAAACATGTAGGGGGCAGACCTACCCCCACATGCTTGCAAAGTTTGGTGCCGACATCGGAGCATGTTTGCATTAGTAATTAGGGCCCAGTGTGGATTTTTCAAGTCTCTTTGTGCTTAACAGGCCATGGAAAATCTGGCTCTTCCCCATACCATCGTACCCACACATGCTCCGATGGAGACCAAACTTTAAAAGCATGTGGGGGGGACCACCACCACAAGCTTGCAAATTTTGGTATCCATTGGAGCATGTTTGCATTAGTAATTAGGGCCAAGTGTGGATTTTTCAAGTCTCTTTCTGGTGCTTAAGAGGCCATAGAAAATCCGGCTCTTCCCCATACCATCATACCCAAATATGCTCTGATGGGTACCAAAGTTTGTAAGCACATGGAGGGGACCCACCGCCACATTCTTTCAAAGTCTAGTCCCGATCTCAGCATGTTTGGGTTAGGCCTTAGTGCCCACTGTCTGTAGATTTTTCAAGTCTCTTGGTGCTTAAGAGGCCATGTAAAATCCGGTTCTTTCCCATACTATCGACCCAAACATACTCCGCTGGGGACTAAACTTTGTAAGCATGTGTGGGAGAGCCACCCCCACATGTTTCCAAAGTTTTTTCCCCATCGGAGCATGTTTGCGGGCACCCACCCCCACATGCTTGCAAAGTTTGGTCCCCATCGAAGTATGTTTGGGTTAGTTCTTAGCACCCAATTTGGATTTTTCAAGTCTATTGGTGATTAATAGGCCATGGAAAATCCAGGTCTTCCCCATACTATTATACCCAAACATGCTCTGATGGGGGCCAAACTTTGCAAGCATTTGGGGAGGACCCACTCCACATGCTTGTCCCCATCTAACCATGTTTGCATTAGTAGTTAGGGCCCAATGCGGATTTTCCAAGTGTGTTGGTGTTTAAGAGGCCATGTAAAATCCGGCTCTTTCCCATACAATCGTACCCAAACATGCTCCGATGGGAACAAAACTTTGCAAGCATGTGGGGGAGGGGGGACCGACTCCTCCCACATGCTTGAAAAGTATTGTCCCCATTGGAGCATGTTTGCGTTAATAATTAGCACCCAGTGTGGATTTTTCAAGTCTCTTGGTGCTTAAGAGGCCATGGAAAATCCGGCTCTTCCCCATACCATTATACCCAAACAAGCTCTCATGGAGACCAAAATTTTCAACCATGTGGGGGAGACCCACCCCCACATGCTTGCAAAGTTTGGTCCCCATCAGAGCATGTTTGCATTAGTAATTAGGTCCCAGTGCGGATTTTTCGAGTCTTTTGGTGCTTAAGAGAGGCAATGAAAAATCCGGCTCTTCCCGATACTATCGTACCCAAACATGCTTCGATGGAGACCAAACTTTGCAAGAATGTGGGGTTGACCCACCCCCACATGCCTAATAGGTTAAGTAGATTCTCTACCACCTCATCCATGCTCATGTTTTTGACTAGAGCCTTCTTAGGTGGTCTTGTGGCTCCCTTAGATGTAGAAGTGGTGGATGATGTGTCCCCTATTTCTTTTATTTGGTGGATAAATTCCACATCTCTATCTTGTAGATTGTTAGCTCTATAGCACTCATCAAAGGTGGAATGCCTCTACCTATATAGATGATCATGGAGCCTTTTTCTCTTAAGACCAATCTTGAATCAATGTATGAGTACACAATCATCTAGAATCTCTAGTCAATAAATGAGTGAACGATCATCTAGCCTCTCTCATCATGGGTTGCATCTCATGTGCTGGTATTTTGCTTGGGCTATGTAATCATGCATGAATTCTCCACCCTCTTGCTTGAGGTTATAAATTTGACCAATGATGCTCCATCTTGCTCCTCTTAGTGAAAATCCAATAATGAAATTGTGTCTTAAAGCCTCGTAGGAAGCCTTCTAAAGCGGGTTTAATGATCTAAACCATTGAGCAAACTTGTCCTCTAGGAAAAGACCAAACAAGCAAACTTTCATTGCATCGTTAACTCTTCCCATGGCCTCACAAACTTGATCAAACTTTTCTAGATACTAAATTGCATCAAGTTTGGTCATACCTTGGAGATATGGATTGGTTTGTTCCTCTCATGCTCCAGGGCTCTAGATGATAAGTTTAAGATAACCTCTCTTCCCATTTTGCATGGCATATTCAACATGTCCTTTGTATACGAGGAGACAGAACATAGTGGAAGGGTTGTGCTTGGAATAGGACTGTGTGATTTGGATTTTTGGCCCTAGTTTGGGTTTTCTTATTCTAAGGAGTTAGGATTTGTGGCTTCTACAGGCAAATCTCTAGTGCCGACATGGCTCACGAAGTCTAATTGTGAGAGTTGTGATTGCGGTGGCTACAGCTACAGCTAAAGGCTGGTTTTTACATGAGATGGATGTAAAAAATGTGTTCTTGTATGGTGACTTGCAAAGAAGAGGTGTATATGGATCAGCCACCAGGTTTTGAGGATACAGGTCACCCATAGTATGTATGTAAGCTTCATAAGGCTTTGTATGGGCTGAAGCAAGATCCACGAGCATGGCATGACAAGATTGTTGAGTATCTTGTCCCTATTGGTTTTCATATGGCAGATGCAGATCACTCGTTGTATGTGTGCAAGAGTGATAAGGGTATTATGATCATCACCATATATGTAAATGATCTTATTATTGGGGGTGACAACTTGGATGAGATTGAGCATGTGAAAAGTCTTCTCAAAAGGAAGTTTGAGATGAAGGATTTGGGAGATTTGCGCTACTTTTTGGGAATTGAGGTCATTCGCACACCTAAGGGTATTTGATAGAGACAGCCAAATCTGTATTGGACATATTGTCTAAGTATGGGATGGCTGATTGGAAGCCAATCTTAGTGCCATTAGATCAAAATGGCACGCTTAGTGCGGATGCAGGTTATGTGTTAGAGGATCCCACTATGTCGTTCTTTCGACTATCCACATTACCACAAGGAGCTACCTCAACCAAGAAAAATCACATAAACTCTTTGTCATAAATACCTTTTCACTGTAAATAGGCGTGTGTGCGTTAGGGACTTTACCCATATCTTTTATATATTTTTTATATTATTTAAAAGAAAGGTTTTTTGCTAGCTACTCATCAAAAATAAATAAATTAATACGACCCATTTTGTGTAAATATTTCATTTCATATAAGGGCCTAAATATGGGGTCTCTATTTTCTCTAATTATGTAAATACTTCATTAGATGTGTGTATTACAAAACCTAAATATATTTTTATTTATTTATTTATTATTATTATTTTTTTCTTCATAATACTTTTGGACCATCATTGTACATATGCTTCAACTTCACCACGCATAAGTAAATCCTATGCCCTGACATTTCTACCCTAAAAAAATGAGGGTCTCCCTCCCTTTTGACTTCCATAGTTTAGTATTTTTGTATATATTTTTACTATTAAATATTTTTTATATATTTTATTTTCATATTTTTATTAAATAGTTTTTCATGTATCAATTATTTTTGTATATTTTATTCATAATTAGATCTTTTTTTTTATTTTATTTTCCTATCATAATAACCATATTATCATGACATGGTGGCTAGTTAAAGTACAAGCTTGCTTTTTTCTTATTATAATCTTTTATAAAATGGAAAAAATCTCCTCCATGCAAGTGTCCACATACACTTGAGTCTCTAAGGTCAGGATATGATGTATTGGGGGCTCACTCTTGGAGCTATCAAGAAATTCCACCAATGGGAACCCACACAAAGATTTTGAAAATTCAAAAAATACATGATTCTGCTGAATTTTTTGCGCCCACCTCCACTCCGAATTTGGACTGGTCATTAAAAGACAAAAGTTATCTCGGGAGCTCCAAAATATGCTCAAAGTTTTTCAGAACTTTTGGAGCTAGTGGCAGTGAGATATGAATTTTTTATTGGACCCCAGTCTGCCCACTTTTGACAAGGCACACCTAGTCTCTTCTCACCTCCCTTACACATTCATCACCTACACACTTGCTCATTCCTTTCTCACTCCATCAAACCTGCAAACTTCATGTCCTCTCTCACCCTCTTCACCTTTGCTCTCTCCTTCCATCTCCATTTTCTCTCATATCTACTCTACACCCATACCTCATCTCCATTTCTCTCCCTACTACTCCCATATTACTAAATTATTTTTCCAATCTCAAAAAATACATAAAAATGTAGCATGAATGTATCATATTAACCTCTGTAAATATGGGGTTTCCATCTACAAAAATCTCCATATTCTTCACCTCAATCAACTTTTGTGGTGTCAAATGCAAGAAGGAGACCGGTGGCGGTTAACTTAAAGATCTACACATGGGAGAGTCCAAGCTTCTTCAAGCTTTCAACCACACAAAGGATCTTTCCAAATCTTTACTCCTCTAACTCAACCTCTCAGCCCTTCTCACCCATTTATATATTGTAATACTAACCTTTTATAGTAATTACTAACTACTAACCATATGTAAATAAGCACCCACTCTACTAACCATATGTAAATAAGCACCCACTCTACTACTTTTTGAGTAGGCATTACTACAAGTTATTTGCTCAACCTCTACATCACACTCTCCTCTCATCTTTAATAATTCTCTCACCTTGAGCCCACATCCATGTGACTTAAGGGATAAGAAGAGGCCCACTCTCATTTCAAAATAAAAAATCCATAATCTATGATTTTTCATAATAAAATTGATTAGGCTTAATCCTAATTGGGACTTCTCAAACCTATAAATAGATCCCCCTCCATTCCTTGTGAAGGGGGATTACACACATTGTACACCACTCCCAACTCTAGTGTGTAAGGAGATAGTGAACTTGTGAGCTCTCTCTATACATCAATACCTTTGATTGCATAGAGAAGCTTGAAGCTAGTTATGTGATTGTGAGGACTTGAGTGATGCCATACTCCCTTATCATCATAATTGTATCTTGCCCTTATTATTGCATAAATAAGATTAGTAGTTTGGGTGCAATTGTGTACAAGTCTTGGACTCCTACATCTCCAAAGTTAATTTAGCAAAGCGGTCTGATGTTTGATTTAAGGTAAATTCGATCCTTGTATTTTGTGGTGTGATTTTATGTTTCGCAGCTTGAGGGCCTATTTTTTATTTGTTGCCTTGCAATCCATGATGGTAAGAGGGTTGTATGGTGAGAGGGCTCCCGTAACCTTAAGACCATGTGCATACCGACAACAAAATCAAGCTTATATTGTCTCTCTAAGTTCTTCTCCAAGTTTGGTGTGCATCTATTTATGTTATGCTAGTCTCCTCCACACACAATATCTTATGTTTATGAGTGTTTGTTGATGGTGTGTGTGCCTTTTGATTTATGTATATGGTTAGTTTGTATTGATTGGCTATAAGGAAAGATCTTTGGTGTCCTAGTTCACACACATAAAACTAGGTGGTGCCCCTTTTTTTGTTGAATGTGTGGTTTTGGGGTTCTTATGTTTGTGTTGCGTTGTGCCCCAAGCCCATTGAGCAACACGGGAGCCTTGAGGAGTGCTTAGAGGAGGCCGCTCTTCTTGTTGCCCGCCTCGGACTGCCTCACTTTTGGTGCCCCCACTGAGGAACGAGCAGTTTTTGAATGGGTATTTAAGGTACATCGATCTCTAACACATAAATTTCCTTGTGTGCTTGGGTATCATATTTTAAGAAGGAAAGTTGATACTTTTGTGTGATCTTTCATGAATAATCCACCTCCTCCTAATCCTCTTGGGATTCAATTCAACCAGTTTCATTGGATGCATTCCATTTAAGTGAATGTTTGCATTGATAGAAAAATTTTCTACCAACAACGCATGGTTCTTCTTTTTGGTCGAGAAAGACTTAGAGAGGTTTTAGCATCACCTAATCCTGTCATACTTCCCATTGTAGATTACACCATTTCCTTTGATGTGCATATTTTCATCTTGTTTTAGCTTAGTTTTATGAATCAAGAAGACTTATACCGTAGGCTAATTTCTTATGCTAGGCAAGAAATACACATGGTTGTTGGTAGTAAGTTACAATTTCAGCGTGTCATTCGTCGTATGTTTGAACCTAGGCAAGTAGCAGCCATTAATGCCTCAGTTGATCCATTTATTTTGCCTTGGATTCATTATGACATAAGCTTTGATGTCTACATTTTCATTCTGCTTTGAAAAAAAAAAAGAGTGAGAGAGAAAGAGAGTGAAGGAAGGCCTTTGTACAATCATATTTGTGCTTCTTCTTCTTAAGCATGGATACCACTAAGCAAATGAGTGGCTACCCCTTATTCTTTGGAGAGCCCGGTGAGGATGCCGAGTTGTTCTTATCAAACTTTAGAATGGCACTCCACATAAAGAGAGTGGTAGGAGACCAAGAGTGCTTAGACATGTTTGAGTTGGTCCTACGAAGAGATTCTTCCACTTGGTTTCAATCTCTACCTGCACCTGCATGAGTTTATTACAAGGGGGTCATGCAACTTTTTAAAGACAATTACTTCACTCCTTTGAACACACAAAAGCTATGGCAAGAATCATAAGCAAAAGGATCTAGAGGACTACTTGAGTTATAAGCAAGAATTCTTACATCTTTGGACTCTTTGGTTACGTAGTCTTCCTAACCCTGGAGATGGTGCAGAATTCTTGAAGAAGGAGAGATTTATTGCAGGGATGTACCCATCACTAAAATTGCAAGTAGAGTCAGGAGAGCCCACAACATTTGATGTTGTTGTGAGGCTAGGGCTACCAAGAAACTCTGAAAGATGAGGTGTATGCTAGGGGAGGCTTTATCTTTGATGATTCAAAGCCTAGGGAAGAGGTACAGTCTTGCACTCGTAGAGAATTACCTGAGGTCACAGTCGAGGTGATAGAAAAGTTAAATGAGTCTTTAAATAACTTGTCTATCCACTTTGCACAAGCTGTGGAATAGAAGGGCCAAGCCAAAAGGGTTGAAGAACGAGAGCCACGACCTAGGCAACTCTTGCAATGTTGGAATTGCGGGGAGAGTCGGGGCATGGGATGTATAATTGTCCTTGGCCTCGTGGGGATCTAGGGAAGCCTAACATGAGTTATCCAATGATGAATGCATGTGAAGGCACTAGTCAACAACAACCGATGCTTTTGCAAAGGCCCAATGCAACAAGACCACCTCCATGAGGAGTGGAAGGAATGTCGCCCTTGCCTAAATGTACATGTGGTAGAGGTAACAAAGGCCAAGGAAGTAGACATTGAAGCAAATGGTGTCAAACGAAGGCATAGAAAAGAGAAGGAAAAGGAGGGTGTGGCATCACAAAGTGACCATGGAGGAGGAAAGAAAGTGAAGGAAAACAAGGAAGTCAAGAGGAGACGACGTATAAATCTCCAAGATTTTCCCCTTGGAAATGGTATGGCTCCATACAACCTTTTGGAAGACATGAGAGGTAAGGGTCCTCATATCTCATGGCCTCAATTTCTAGCCTTATGTCCACAAGCTAGGAGAGAATTAACAAAGGCCGTGAGCACTAGGAGAAAAACAAAAGAGAATGTGCCTGTTGTAAAAATTTCACAAGCCGAGATGGATGAGGACATTACACCTATATTAGATTACTACATCAAGGGAAGGCTAGTTAAGAAGGGTCTAGTAAATGGGAGCGCACAAATTTGCATCATGACAGAGGACCTTATGCAAAAACTAGGCATGCATATTCATGAAACACCTGAAATTAAGGTGAAAATGGAAACAAAAGCAAAGCAAAGTGTCTTGGGATTTGTAAGAATGTTTCTGTGGAAGTTTTTGGCATTAAGAAGGTTGTTGATTTTTATGTTATGTCTACCAAGGGAAGTGGTTATCCATTTATCCTAGGTAGACCATGGCTAATGAGAATGCGAGCTTTGTAGGATTGGGAAAATGGAAAGTTAATTTACAGGAATGAAAACCGTAAGAAGATTATCTTTGACATGAAGGAGCAACGACGAGAGGAGATAAATGAAGAATCTTCTCAAGGTGAAACAGAGGAGGATTGGACCGGTGACACCTTAGAGGAAGAAAGCAACAGTAGCACTACGGAAGAGGAGTCTTCCATTGAAGTCATGGGGGTAAATTCAGAGCAAAAGACAAAGAGACACCCTGTCAAGGTTTGGAGGAGGTAGGCTCTCAAGAAGACCAAATTATGCATAATGAAGAAATGTTTGATGCTATGCTCTCAAAAAAGCTTACATCGGAGGAAGGAGAGGAGTTTGAATGTGTACTAAGGAAATTTCCTAGGTTTTTTGCTAAAGATTACACAGATGTGCATGGCGTAGAGGCCATTCAACACAAGATCGAGCTAAAGCCACAAGCCAAACCAAAGGCACAAAAGCTACGAAGACTAGGAGTCATCAAGGAGCAAGCACTACTCAAAGAGGTGAGGAAGCTTCTAGCAGGGTGGTTCATATATCCTGAAGAAAATTCAGAATGGGTCTCTCCTGTCATAGTCACTCCCAAGAAGAACGGCAAATCCCTGCCAATTTTGCATGCACACTATCTTCTACCTTGAAAGAGTATTGGAATTCTTGCAATTCCATAACCCATTTTGTGATTCTAGCACTAAGAGTCATTTGAGAAGACACCCAAGGAAACAAATTTTCTGCAGAGTGAGAATTACAAAAGGTTTTGGTAACAAGTAAGATCTAAATTTTCTCACCGCCGCAAAGATGAGAGCAAGCATCATGAGTTCCACTTCCGTGTAGCCTTTCTCCAAGACATTCATGACCCTACTAACAAAGTAAATGGGCCGCATCCTAGTACTGTGGGGATCTTGCTGTAACAAAACTGCACCCACTGTTTCCTTTCCAACACTAGAGCTAACAAAGAAAGTGTACTCCCAACAAGGAGGCATGAGTGTTGGTAGCTCTAACAAAATGACTTTAATGTTACAAAAGTACTCCTCAAGCTCATTAGACCATGCAAACTCTACTTGTTGAGTCAATTTTTGCAAGGGGTGAAGTAACTCTGAGGCTAAGTGAATGAAGCATGACATGTACTTCACCTTTTGAATGAATGAGATGGCCTCCTTGAGACTCTTTGGAGGTGGTAGATCGATAAGAGCCTTTGCCTTGTACCAACAACCAAGGAGATTCTAGCCATTTTAGAGGGTTTGCATGAAGAAGCATGTGGTGGCCATTTTGCTCAAGAACTAACTGTGAAAAAGATTTTGCCTGCTGGGTATGATTGGCCAAGCTTACATGTGGATGTTCAACATTGGTGTAAGAGCTGCCATAACTGCTAAGTCAATGGTAATAAGAGGTTGCTACATGGTCCACGCCAATTAGTCATTGCAAGTGGTCCATTTGAAAAATGGGACATTGATGCTATGGGTCCACTGCCTAGAACTAAAAATGGAAAATTGTACATCTTAGTAGCCATAGACTACATGACTAGGTGGGTGGAGGCTCAAAGTGTGGCAAGGGTGAATGGAAAGACTGTAAGCAAATTTGTTTACACTCATATATGTTGCAAATTTGGCACACCCTTGGAGATTGTTTCTGGCAATGGTCCAGGTTGTTTTAGAAAAGGTTTGCTCACCGAAGTTTGTGAAGAGCTTCATATTTCACATCGTCATAGCACACCCTACTATCCCCAATCAAATGGGTTAGTAGAGAAGGCTAATGGTGTCATTGCAGGAATCATAAGGAAGATGGTCGAGAACAAGACGAAGCTTTGGGATGAGTTCCTCGATGGAGCACTATGGGCATACCGGACTACCTACCGAGAAGCAACGGGGTTTACGCCCTTTCACTTGGTTTATGGTCAAGAATCATTACAGCCTATTGAGCTCAACATTCCAACAATGCGGCTACATGGAAAAGGTGGACTAGGAGATCAAGATGCATGGGTGAATCGACTTCTCACTTTAGTTGAGCTAGAGTGGAAAAGAGAAGTTGCATACGAGTGTTATAGAAGAAAAGCCATGCAAGCAGCGGAGAAGTTCAATGCAACTTTGAAAGACAAGGGCATCAAAGAAGGAGATCTTATGCTGCTAAGGTATGACAATCGACTTGATAATCGGTTTGATGCCAAGTTTGAAACTAGATGGCAGGGACCATACATTGTCAAGAAGGTTTTCAACTCTAGCTATTATCAGCTCATGGATTTGGATGGCAAAGAACATTCCAAGAAGGTTAATGGCTATAGACTCAAGCCATACTTGGGTCGCATTCTACCGATAGACTTACAAAAGCAACCACAAAAAGGAGATAAAAGGGCATGTAAGTTATGTGGTTTGAGTGATGTTTGTGGTGCAAAACACGAGGAACAGAAGAAACATGGACAAGACAACCACATTACACCACTTGCTTTAGAAGGCCTACCTTATGATGGTACATGACTATACCATCATCTAGGGGGAGGGCTAAATGATAGTCGTTTTTTTGACTATCCACATTACCACAAGGACCTACCTCGGCCAAGGAAAATCACATAAATTCTTTGTCATAAATACCTTTTCACTGTAAATAGACGTGTGTGCGTTAGGGACTTTACCCATATCTTCTATATATTTTTTATATTATTTAAAAAAGGATTTTTTGCTAGCTACTCATCAAAAATAAATAAATTATTACGGCCCATTTTGTGTAAATATTTCATTTCATATAAGGGCCTAAATATGGGGGTCTCTTTTTTCTCTAATTATGTAAATACTTCATTAGGTGTGTGTATTACAAAACCTAAATATATTTTTATTTATTTATTTATTATTATTTATTATTATTTTTTTCATAATACTTTTGGACCATCATTGTACATATGCTTCAACTTCACCATGCATAAGTAAATCCTATGCCCTCACATTTCTACCCTAAAAAAATGAGGGTCTCCCTCCCTTTTGACTTCCATAGTTTAGTATTTTTGTATATATTTTTACTATTAAATATTTTTTATATATTTTATTTTAATATTTTCATTAAATAGTTTTTCATATATCAAATATTTTTGTATATTTTATTCACAATTAGATCTTTTTGTTTATTTTATTTTCCTATCATAATAGCCATATTATCATGATATGTTGACTAGTTAAAGTACTAGCTTGCTTTTTTCTTATTATAATCTTTTATAAAATGGAAAAAATCTCCTCCATGCAAGTGTCCGCATACACTTGAGTCTCTAAAGTCAGGATATGATGTATTGGGGGGCTCACTCTTGGAGCTATCAAGAAATTCCACCAATGGGGACCCACACAAAGATTTTGAAAATTCAAAAACTACATGATTCTGCTGAATTTTTTACGCCCACCTCCACTTCGAATGGGGACCCACACAAAGATTTTGAAAATTCAAAAACTACATGATTCTGCTGAATTTTTTACGCCCACCTCCACTTCGAATTTGGACTCGTCATTAAAAGACAAAAGTTAGCTCCGGAGCTCAGAAATATGCTCAAACTTTTTGAGAATTTTTGGGGCTAATGGCAGTGAGATATGAATTTTTTATTGGACCCCAGTCTGCCCACTTTTGACAACTTGGCACACCTAGTCTCTTCTCACCTCCCTTACACATTCATCACCTACACACTTGCTCATTCCTTTCTCACTCCATCAAACCTAAGAACTTCATGTCCTCTCTCACCCTCTTCAATTGCCCTCTCCTTCTATCTCCATTTGCTCTCATATCTACTCTACACCTATACCTCATCTCTGCCCACTTTTGACAACTTGGCACACCTAGTCTCTTCTCACCTCCCTTACACATTCATCACCTACACACTTGCTCATTCCTTTCTCACTCCATCAAACCTATAAACTTCATGTCCTCTCTCACCCTCTTCAATTGCCCTCTCCTTCTATCTCCATTTGCTCTCATATCTACTCTACACCTATACCTCATCTCCATTTCTCTCCCTACTACTCCCATATTACTCAATTATTTTCCCAATCTCAAAAAATACATAAAAATTCAGCATGAATGTATCATATTAACCTCTGCAAATATGTGGTTTCCATCTACAAAAACCCCCATGTTCTTCACCTTAATCAACTTTTGTGGCATCAAATGCAAGAAGGAGACCTTAAAGATCTACACATGGGAGAGTCCAAGCTTCTTCAAGGTTTCAACCACACAAAGGATCTTTCCAAATCTTTACTCCTCTAACTCAACCTCTCAGCCCTTCTAACCCATTTGTACATTGTACTACTAATCTTTTATAGTGATTACTAACTACTAACCACCACTAACCATATGTAAATAAGCACCCACTCTACTGCTTTTTGAGCAGGCATTATTACAAGTTATTTGCTCAACTTCTCACTCACACTCTCCTCTCATCTTCAATAATTCTCTCACCTTGAGCCCACATCCATGTGACTCAAGGGATAAGAAGAGGCCCACTCTCATTTCAAAATAAAAAATCCATAATCTATGATTTTCCATAATAAAATTGATTAGGCTTAATCCTAATTGGGGCTTCTCAAACCTATAAATAGATCCCCCTCCATTCCTTGTGAAGGGGATTACACACATTGTACACCACTCCCAACGCTAGTGTGTAAGGAGATAGTGAACTTGTGAGCTCTCTCTATACATCAATACCTTTGATTGCATAAAGAAGCTTGAAGCTAGTTATGTCATTGTGAGGGCTTGAGTGATGCCATACTCCCTTATCATAATTGTATCTTGCCCTTGTTGCAAATAAGATTAGTAGTTTGGGTGCAATTGTATACAAGTCTTGGACTCCTACATCTCCAAAGTTGATTTAGCAAAGCAGTCTGATGTTTGATTTAAGGTAAATTCTATCCTTGTATTTTGTGGTGTGAGTTTATGCTTGGCGGCTTGAGGGCCTGTTTTTGATTTGTTGCCTTTCAATCCATGGTTCGAAGGGTTGTATGGTGAGAGGGCTCCCGTAACCTTAATACCATGTGCATACCGACAACAAAATCAAGCTTATATTGTCTCTCTAAGTTCTTCTCCAAGTTTGGTGTGCATCTATTTATGTTATGCTAGTCTCCTCCACACACAATATCTTATGTTTATGAGTGTTTTTTGATGGTGTGTGTGCCTTTTGATTTATGTATATGGTTAGCTTGTATTGATTGGCTACAAGGAAAGATCTTTGGTGTCCTAGTTCACACACATAACTAGGTGGTGCCCCTTTTCTTGTTGAGTGTGTGGTTTTGGGGTTCTTATGTTTGTGTTGCATTGTGCCCCAAGCCCATTGAGCAACACGGGAGCCTTGAGGAGTGCTTAGAGGCCGCTCTTCTTGTTACCCACCCCGGACTACCTCAGTACAAGAAGATTGTGGGGATTTTGATCTATGTCACGATCACCAAGCCAAATTTGAGCTACATTGTTGGCTTAGAGAGCCAATTTATGCCGGTTCCCAAACCACATCTTAACAGTGTGTGATGCACACTTTGGTATTTGAGGGCCTTTGTTGATTAAGCATTGTTTTATGCAGCAGGTGTACCATTGGAGCTATATGGGTACACAGATGCAGATTGGGTAGGTAGCATCTCAGATAGGAGATCTACCAATGGATTTATGTTTTCATTGGGGAGTGCTGTTTTTTGTGACATGGAGCAACAATAAGCAGCCCACAGTTTCCTTATCGAGTATAGAGGCAGAGTACAAAGGAGCTGTAGTGGCAGCACATGAGGTAACTTAGCTACACAAGCTACTTGTTCATTTGGGGTTGCATGTGGAGAGAAAGGTTGCCATATATTGCAATAATCTTAGCAATATGTAGTTTGCTACTAGGAACCTAGTTTTTCATACGCGGACAAAACACATTGAGGTACATTACCACTTCATCAGGGAGAGAGTCTAGGTAGGCGACATCGACTTAGCCTACGTCAGCACACAGGATCAGGTCGTTGACATCTTCATGAAGGCCTTGGGAGCTAAGAAGCTCCACATATTTTGAGATATGCTTGAAGTTCATGAGATGGATTTGGGAGTGTTGAGATGTCAAGCTCAACATGAGAGCTGACACTCGTGAACACAAGGTGCCTGCATGACCGTTTGACATTTACATCACTGGCGGGTCTAGTAGTAGCTGGCACTGACATATCTTTGCCAAAGATTCTACAACTAGACTACACCGTCTAGTCCACATCTACCCACTCCTCTTAGCGTGTTCACATTATGGACCGCTTCTTTATGCTCTATTATGTGTGTTAGTCACTTTATCTTCTTTGTAGACCTCTTTTGTTATGTGAAGAAGAAGAAGAATTTTTAGCCTCTCAACTTGTGTGTTCTCTTCTAGGGTTTGTGTGAGTGTGTGTGTGCTTGCAAGTGCTCAAGCTCTCTTCTCCCTACATCTTTTCACTCCAATTTAAGAGATCTCTCTAAGAGCTAGATAAATAGCTATGCAGTAGCAATAAGCAAGCTTATACGCTTTCATTTTCATGTCTGAAGTAAAACACAAAAAAGAGATTATAGTCTATAGTCTATGAAGATGGTGTCTATGTCAAAAGAGCAAACATAAATAAGATATATAACAAAAATTACATGAGATATTAACATACATGTAAGCAGGCAAATCCAAGATAGATATGAATCTAAGTCATGGAAGGGCTATGTGTGACCCTAACGTGAGATCCAAGGGACTCAGCACTAGAAAGTGTGCCTGCCTCAACAATTCGAAGGGCCAAGGGTGGAGGGTACCTTGCTCACCCAAGCAACCCCTCCCTACACTAGCACTAAGATGTGTAGTAGTGTCAAGCAATAGTGTAGGCCACCTTCGGCCCCAATACAAACTCTGCATATAACTATGTTGCAAAGTATACGGGAATATGGTGATCGGATGATGGTATGGAATCCTTCCATGAACGGCTACATATCAGCTATACCCAATGCATAAAGAAGTCTCTATGCACATGCATTTCCTCTTATGATGAGTACAGGCCTTTGTGCATAAGCGGCTACATATCGGCTGTACCCAATGCCCATAAAGAAGCCTCTATACACATGCATTTCCTCTATGCATAAGCAACTACATATCGGCTATTCATAATGCTGCATAATAAGGAAGCCTCTATGCACATGCACTTACTATATGCGCATGCATTTCCTCTTATGCATAGGGGCCTCTATGTATCTATGTATAGAAACTTCTTATGCACAGATGCTTCTATGCGCATGAATTTCCTCTATGCGCATGCATTTCCTCTTATGCATAGAGGCCTCTATGCATAGAGGCCTCTATGCATCTATGTATAGAAGCCTCTTATGCATAGATGCCTCTATGCATCTATTTATAGAAGGATCTTATGCACAAAGGCCTGTATCCCTATGCATTACCTTTGATGCATAGAGGCCTCTATATATCTATGCATATGGCTTGCATAGAGGCATCTATACCTATGCATTGCCTATGTGCATAAGAAGCCTCTATGGATCTATGCATAAGAGGCCTCTATGGATCAATGCATATGCATCGCCTCTATGCATAAGAGGCCACTATAGATCTATGCATAAGAGGCCTCAATGATTATATGCCTACGCATTGCCTTTGTGCATGAGGCCTCTATGCTTCTATGCCTATGCATTGCCTTTGTGCATAAGATGCCTCTATGCATTGCCTTTGTGCATTTCCTTTATGCATAAGAGGCCTCATAGAAGCCTCATATATGCATCTATGCATAAGAGGCATAGATGCCTCTATGCATTGCCTTTGTGCATTTCCTTTATGCATAAGAGGCCTCTATGCATTGCCTTTGTGCATTTCCTTTATGCATAAGAGGCCTCATAGAAGCCTCATATATGCATCTATGCATAAGAGGCATAAGAGGCCTCATAGAAGCCTCTTATGCATCTATGAGGCCTCATATATGCACCTATGCATAAGAGGCATAAGAGGCCTCATAGAAGCCTCTTATGCATAAGAGGCCTCATAGAAGCCTCTTATGCATCTATGAGGCCTCTTATGCATCTATGAGGCCTCTTATGCATAAGAGGCCTCTTATGCATCTATGCATAAGAGGCACTTATACATAGAGGCCTCTTATGCGTATAGGCCTCTTATGCGTATAGGGCTATTATGCATAGAGGCCTTAGATGCATAAACGCGTATGCATCATTGCTTCCTCTTGTAACATACCCATTGTAAATATAGCACATTAAACACAATATGCCATGTCCATTGCAAGTATAGTTTAGGTAGTTCATTATGGTTGCATTTAATTCTTATTTTTTATGCTTGAGAAGTTGCTATTTTGTGGCCATTACAAATTAAGCAGTTTTTACTCAAGAAATGAGGAAAATGAATTCAAATTTAAAATCTCAATCACAACAATAGCTCAGATGGGGATTTTTTCGACACTAAAACGAGCAACAGTGGCCTAAATCAACCCATGAAGTTTTGAAATCTAGCAACGGGTTCAAGACACAATTGGCATTATTTTGGACATCCAAACAACGGATAGAAAGAACCCAAGGGATCCTGAGGCAATCTCCAATAATTTCCCAAAAAAATCAAGATTGCTTATTGTGAGGACGCCCTCAGTCGCGTGCGGTGGGCCCCACCCACAACCCCCACCCGAGTGACGTACGACACCTTCCTCAAACACCCAAGATCTAATTTCATGCCAAATTATGCATGCATGTATCCATAGGCATTACCCGCATTCCCTGGCTTGTAAGATTAGACCCTTTGGTTAATATAACATGGAGGCAATTGGTGTTGGTCTTCCACAACCCCCACCCGAGTGACGTACGACACCTTCCTCAAACACCCAAGATCTAATTTCATGCCAAATTATGCATGCATGTATCCATAGGCATTACCCGCATTCCCTGGCTTGTAAGATTAGACCCTTTGGTTAATATAACATGGAGGCATTTGGTGTTGGTCTTTGATAGCACCAATGAGAGTGAGGATCTTCCTAGCACGGGGCGTAGTACCCTCCACTTAGAGATAGGAGGACTGGTGGCTTAGTGCATGGACATACCACCTACCTTGGAGAAAGACCCAACATCCCCTACTCATTCACAAAGAAGCCTTGCTTTGAGACTCTAAAACTTTATCCTAGGAAACACACAATCGTACAACCCACATCCCATGGATAGAGACATGGAACACCAACCCAAAATAGAGCCCACGCCGCCCCTAGACCAGAGAATGGAAATGGGGCAAAGTGAAAGAAACCCAACCC